>NC_060266.1:25287717-25630135 GCF_021901455.1 Neodiprion lecontei | reverse complement strand
CGAGGAAAAAGTATGGGCGAGGGAATAGTTGAATATTGTAGAAAACCAGGTGCACAACTGGCGCTTAGGAAATGTAGCGAAGGATGTTACTTCCTTACTGCGTAAGTGTGTCAAAATACATTTGTGAAGGTTGTAGTCTTTCTTTTTTGTGTCTTCATGAAATGCGACAACTTGATTTATTTTACCGCAGTTCTCTCCGACCGGTCGTCGTCGAACCTTTTGAGCAGCAAGATGATATAGACGGCTATCCAGACAAAAATTTACCCCGTAAGAACCAAGAATTTTACAAAGCTCGTGAAGTTGGACCGAGATTTGCACAGATCGGTAGCTTTGAACATGAGTACGGCACTAGGTGGAAGCAGCTCCACGAACTTTACAAACAGAAGGAAGAGGCATTGAAGAGAGAAATGGCCATGGAGGAAGAAAAGCTTGAAGCACAGATGGAGTTTGCCAGATATGAACATGAGACTGAGCTACTACGCGAACGTGAGTGGATTGGAATAACTTGCTCGAATTTCAACACATGTCCTGACTGTGCAATAATGATGAAAAAAATTACCGTTTGATCAACATGATAAAATTATTTTGGCTGCTTTTTAAGTTCTGAATATTGTCTGAACTGTCTTGATTTGATAACTGTCATTAAAGTCGAGAATACTTCTTGATCAAATTTTTTCCTCGTTGGACCACAGAGTTGCGAATGCGCGAAGCTGACAGGGAAAGGCAAAAGCGAGAGTGGGAGATGAAGGAGAGACAAGCCGAGGAGCAAAGAACACGTGAGGAAGAACTGCGGAGGAGACAACAGGAAGAAATGGCGATACGTATCAGGCGGCAGGAGGAAGAATTACACAGACGACAGCAAGAGAATAATCTCTTTATGCAGGTAAACAAACTTGTATTAAAAAATTTCCCTTCTATGGTAGATGACTCTTGATCCCTTGATACGGTGATACATTGACACAGTGATACGGTTTATTAATTTTTGAAAAATAATTTTCATCCTACAGGAACAAGCCATACGCGGCGGCGGCGGCGGCGGCGGAGGTGGAGGGGGAGGCCCTGGCAGCATTGGTGGTAAAAATTATGATGCCATCAGTGTGAATGACCGCGACGGATTTGGTCAACCAGACGGTGAGTGTTTTTCAACTTAACATGAATGGTCACGATTGAGCTTGTTTAGTATTTTCGAATTGTGCTACTTGATGAATAAAATGTCACGTGAAAAAAATCCCTGACGCCACGCTTGTTTCTTTGCTGATTGAAGATTCTAAGTGCCAGAAATCATATGAATAAAAACAGGGAATAGCAAAATCATAACCCGGCTAGGAAGCATCCTGAAACTTAATTTATGGTTCTGCGATGTGCCAAAAGTTTGGGCACATGTTATTATTACAGTAAAAGTTGAATAACTTGAACAGTAAAATCATTAAAAATAAATAAGAACTTAGAGACAAAAACACGAAAGACTCGCGAATGTATCCAAACTTACGAGAACCAAGTAAGCAATGTCAATTTTGTTTTTCTATTTCAGGCGGAAACAACTTGCCAGTGGTAATGTATTAACTCTGTTTACAAAATTTTAATCGTAGTTGAATTTTCGAATTCACTTGTCTAGTTTATTTTTTCTTTTTTTTTTCTTTTCCCTTTAAATTTTTCATCTGGTATCTACTGTAATTTTTTAATTTTTATCGAATATACCTGAAGCATCTGAAAGATTTGTAAGATGAGAATGGATTTCGAGTCCAGTTTATATATGAACTGGATCTTGTCCGAGCGTCGAGATACAGCTTCGGCGATTTATTGCGAAGATATTTTTCCTTTTTGTTTTTCTACTAATTTTCCACTAATGCGTGTACTCGTGAAAGATAATATTTCTGCATGACACTTTAAGGAGAAAAGTGAACAACGCATTTTTACTGGCGAATTATCTGATGGCGTAATTTTGCACAGTAATTTTCTATTCCATTAATAAGACGTTTTTGACGTGTAACAGAATTTTATTGTCTGCAACAAGAAAAGAAACCAATTTTTATACACAATCGCTTACCGATCTCAATGAACTGTACTTGATAAATGTAATATTACATTAACGACGATTTCACCGAAGTTCAACAACTGAAACATATGGAGGGGTCACCGAGCATTAATTTCTATTACAATGCGAGATCGTCGCTCTCGCTTGAGACTGAACGAGAAAGTCTCACTCAAACGTGCTCGGCATGAATAAAAATCTTCGGGATGCAATTGAATTGATGATTAATTTTTATACCGCAGAACATCGCACATTTTTTGTCCACGTTGAAAGGTAGCCTAATTGATGGCCGTGAATAATAAGATGAAGGGAAATGAGGCAGTATAAAGTTTGCAGAAATATGTTTAAAGAACTTGTCTTTGGGCATATAAAAAACGTGCATGTGTATAAATACCCCCGAATTAAACAAAAATGACGCGCTAACCTTTTTGTGCCTACACGATACTGGATATGCTTTGATATATATGATATATTATACATATATATGTATATATATTTTTTAATTTCACTTTGCATCCAACGTCATCTTCTAGTGTGCGATTGAGAAGGAAAAAGAAAGTTTTAACCTTAGGGTGGGAAAACATTTGACGTGGTAAAGTAGATGGTATTAATCTACTTATTTCGAAACATTGATTACCATTTCTATTTACCACTGTTATCTCTCCGCTGATTGCTGTGACCTGATGAAAAGTACTCATCAACATATTCGTAAAATTTGAGTGATTTTAAATCTTTTCGTAGATATATGTTGAACCCCAGGCGCATTATTTGCAGAAGGCAAAAAAAAAAAAAAAAATACAAATTTTTTTTTAACTGAAGAACAAAAAATTAACCGTGTGATGATGCTTAGCCGATTACTTTTGCTCACCCGCGAACACAACCTCGCCTATCATGCTGAAGAAAATTAACATTCTACATAACAGTTTCACGCCAGTTGTGAATACCGCGTTTAAAAAATAAAAAAAAAAAACAAAATCCGTTCGCGACATTCAAAAATAAAGCAAGTACTATCTGTGACAACGTGTGCAATTTCTATACATGCAATGCTACGTTTGGCCTCTCCATATGGTTGCAGACAGTCAGTTCTGTATCTTGTTTATATCTATTCGGATGGTTATTTAAAACTTGGACGAAAATCATGGAATTACGGGACATTATCTGTCCAATTATTATTATTTTTTTTTTGTTAGACAGGTGTGGTTCAAAATATTTTTCTTGCATTCATTAATACATTGAATTTATATTTGTGGCTCAGTAATTCCATGATCAGTCTTACCGTACGTGGACCAAGAAATGCTTAACCACGTCCCAACTGCTGTGAAGAGAGTTTTGACCCTCGTCTCTGCCCTGCTCGATGTGAAAAATTCGTTGGATACTTGATTTGTTTTTTTTTTCACGTTGATACTGCTTGTACCTACGCGATCAACACCGGCCCCTTATATGAAAAAAAAAAAAAAAAAAAACACCTATATCGTCGAAGCGTTAGTTGATTTGTGAAAGAGCGAACTTCTCCCCCCCCCCCCCATACCTTGTATCTTACTTTTAAGCAACACTTTACATTTTCATACGAAAAAGATGATTTTTTCATAGCTTGAAATTTGCGAAGAGCTTGCTTAGAAGACCCTGATCAAGTTTCTTTGCTGCTCACATCGCTTTCCAGCTCAAGAAATTATCATTTTTTTTTAAATCCACATCTGATATCATTTTACGATTTTTCAGGAAATGTTTTGTAATGTCTGAACAAGTATTATGTATCATCCGTAGATTTTATCTTGTCAATTTCTCGATATCCATATCTTGGTTACTCGTCGAATCGCAGTTGGTATTGTCTGTACGCTTATAGACAGCTATTTGGTTGTGTTAGGCATTTACTTGGTCCTCTGATTCTGTGTGAATTATTTTACACGTGTGATAAAATACTAGTTGTTGATGGAAATTAATTGATAGGAAAATAAATTTAGTGGCACGACTAGTTACAAGTACGTGACACGATCTTAGAGGCACGAATAATTCTGATTCTGTCGAAAGATATTTACATTTCGCATTCGTCGAGAAACAACTCTCTAACATTGTATTTTTTCCCATTTCTTTTCTATGTGAAATTGACCGATGAACCTCTCTGCTGCTGTCAAACACGGATGGTCACTGCCTGTGAATGAACTATGAAATGTGTTTTTAACGGTAAACACAAAAAAAAAAAAAAAAATACCATTCCATCGTATGCCACGATATAAATCTATGCTTATCGATTCCGTGATTATGTTTAATCATAACTTCTAAAACCCGTAATTTACATCGACGTCTTAACACGTTATTCTGGTCGATCGCGCTATCGTTCGTCACGAAATAAAATGAAAACAAAATGGCCTTCGTCCATGACAGGATCCAAAGTCTTTCCTAGACGCGTATAATAACATGGACCGCGGGGGTCGCGGCGGCGGTGGAGGCGGCGGTTATAGTGACGACCGTGGTCAAATAATGGATTTGATGGACATGAGGGTCGATATGGGAAGCATGGGTAACATCGGTAACAATCGGGGCGGTAGCGGCGGCGGCGGCGGTGGCGGCGGTGGCGGAGGCGGCGGGGGAAATCCCCGCTGGCAAGGAAACGACCGTGGTCGACCCGACGATTATCCTAACAAGCGAAGGCGATATTGATACGAGAATGACGAATCGCAATCGCCTAAAGTATGAACATTGATACTAACGACAGAGAGAGGAGAGAAAGATGAGATGACGAAGAAGAAGAAGGAGAAGGAGCAAAGGAAGAAGATAATAAGGCCGACAGAGATCCAAGAGTTGACGGAAAGTTTATTATTTCTTTTATTTTTTTTTTTATTTTTTTTTTCCCCTCGCGATCCCACTTTTAGCTCAGTTTTACACGCAATCGTTTCGTACTGTCGATGTATTATAATACGCGATAATCCTTCGATATCCGAACGCGTTGTAATACTTCTATTCTTGTGCAGTGAAATATGCAGTATGGAATTCGAACGATGTTTTAAATTTTATACCCAGAATTTGGACAAGTTGACGAACTGCGGCATATCATAAATCGAAGACTTTCTGTACCCAGGAAGGTGTTGACTTGTGATCGAAAATCGAGTCTTCGGACTTGGTGAAATATCGAAGAAACTGGGTGGGGTGGAGGGGTTGAAATTTTATCGTACATAGCCCGGCGCCGTAAACATTTCAGCGAAGTCCGTGTATCGCTACCTAGGAAATCTTCGTCTCCGTCGACTTTGACGATATTATGAAATATGAAAATATTTCTCGTACATGTCTACCTACTACTACTATATGGATCTAGGGGCGTGTATTGTGCTACACGAGAACTTTATCAGGTACTAGAAGAAAAGAAAAAAAAAATTAAATTGACGGAACTCTGTTTGATACTTTTATTAAGTTTATTCTCTCGTATATCGTTATTTGGTCATTCAGCCGCTTCCCGTTTTACACATAATTTTTTTTTTTTTTTTTACATTGTTAACAACACAGCTCGTTACTTTTGTTAAACTATCTTGACAAAAGAACAGAAATATGTAAACCAAACTTATCAATCGTTCACTGCGGTGTCGATGATGACAAGATCATTGCTATCGTCGTTAACTTGCAAGGAAAAAAGCTACCCTGTTGCTGCTCTTCCAGCAGAGTACGTTTTTTCCCCTCAACGTTTTATTATTAACCAACGATGAAAATTATATTTCGATACTACTTGCGAAAGTTATAAAATGCAGATCTTTTGTCGAATTTACTTCCGAAACGTTTGATTGAAATCAGGGTGTAAAAAACAATCCATTCCACGGATTCCTCAGCTGAAAATTGATCTGGTTTTTAGCTTCAATTTGACGGCTCATTTATCATTACGACCTTACAATCACGAAGAATATATAGATAATCGACGTGACTTGACTGTATTATTAATAATTACTAAGTTGTACTTTATATATATTATACAAATAATAACTACCATTAGTAGTGTGTAAGTGTGGAGGTATTAATTTTGACTGAAATCAACAATGTGGATATCTGACTTGAATGTTTTGTTACGATAATTTGAAGAGAAAAAAAAAGGAATACGAGGCGAAATAGTATTGATATCGATATCCGTCATCGAGTGTATCGAAAAGTAAAAAAAAAAAAAAAAAAAAAACAAATAGTTCATATATAGTAAATTTGAAAAAAGTCAAATCCTCTGTAATGAATTTTATCAGATGAATGACTGATTCGAATGAAGGTTACTGAATAACCATCCATAGCATAAATTGGAAATAATGTTATTATTCCTTTCTCGATTACATACACGTATATATACAAATATATATATGTATATATATATATATATATAAGTTTGAAAACAACAATTACCGTAATTAAAACTTAGTAATGGAATTAAAACACGTAAATCTCAACCAGCGAGAAAATATTTCGGGTTGATTATCACGAGATTGATATTAAGTCATGGATAATTTCGATCTGTGATACCGAGACCTGTTTTTTTTTTCTCACAGAAAAATGAATTTAAAAGTTTATTAATAAAGTTAGAGAACAAAAAAAAAACTGTGCGTCACTAAAAAAAAATCGGAGTTTATCTATTTCTTGCTCATTACTCATAACACCAATGTTTGCAAATCAATCTCATCAATTCGATTGATTGATATTGCAAAAATGATGAAAATATTCTAATTACGCTTGTTGCGTATTTCTGCACTATACGTGACTTCAGATGAACTTTTCAACATGGCGTGTGATTTTTGTTATTGCAAAAAAATATTCGTTATCAAGCTGTAAATATTGTACTTTATCTGGAGTCACGTTTTGCGTGTTTGCGAAATTACTTTGAGAAAAACGGCTGGAGCTTGATGAAATTTCTGATTGCAAACGTGCATAAATATTTGCAAATGATGTATCTCAGCGTGACATTTTATCAATGAAATTTAACATTAACACGAAGAGAATTTATTATTTATCACAATCTACGCGGCCGAAGATTTATGGACTCGAAGAAACTTTTAAGAACAAACTACCGTAACTTCAAAGTTTCTGCTTATGCGTGTAACAAAGAACACGCTTCGCAGCATCGATAATTGGAAATCTTTGCTGTGTGTGTGTGTGTTAACTGTTGAAACGATCAGAGAAGAGGAGACACTCAAACATTTCCGTCGATTTTCCTGTTCTGTGAAACTTGAGAATTTTTTATTTTTTTTTTTATTTTACAACTTTGGCTTATAAGGGAATCAACAACCTACAATGTGGAAAAAGCATCGCTGGTATAGGGTGGTAATGTTTGTATAACAAAAACAAAAAACATTTAAAAAACAAAAAAAACAAAAATCTTCCATTTCATAATTCAATTTTTAAAATCAATTTTGCAATCATTCCTTTACTGAAATTTTTCTTTGTAACAACATATTCACTGTGCTTACATGCATCTTATTGAAGCTAGAAATTTTTTCTGAATTATAACTTTGTACTTCGTTTATAAATCTAACACAATTTTCTCTTGATCGTGTTTATTTTTTTATTTTTTACTTTCTTTAATACCTTTTTTCTTCTATTTTCCCATATTCGATAATCTACCAGTTGAACCGTCAGTTTTGAGAAATCATTTAAACTTCAGGATCGCTTGAATTTGTAAACCAATTTTTCTCGATGTGTGAACTTGTCAACTTCTCGACTACGCAGGAAAATTTTTCTGGATTTGAATAGAAGTACTGATGTGTATAACTGACCGAAAGCCCTGAGACGAAAACACTTTGGGTGTTTTTCATGACCCCGTGACTTCTTTGCCCAGATACCTATGTTTACAGTTTCAACATTATTATGTGATCCAAATGGTTGATCGCGGCAGTGTTCTTTAGCGGAGGAGAGACTGCAATCGCAAGATATAGGCTCTTACTATGTTGAATGAACTATTCATTGAACCCCCACTATTACTGAGGTGAGTAGCATTTGCGAAAATGTTATTAAAGGTATATCTATATAAATTATACTTTATACACTTGGGGTGGGAACATGTGGAACTATTTATGTCCAGTACGGCAAACACTTTGTCACGATCATGTATGTAAAACTTGAAGATGAATCGATATTTTATTTTTAATCTCAAATTGAAATTTATAACAATTTGAATAAGTGTTTGCAGTACTAATGATACGAAGAAGAAAACATCGAACAATTATTCGAATGGCAATATACTGAATGATAATACGTTCTCTGACTGAGTGTGTGTTCGTTATTCGAAACATGAGTTTTCTCCGATTGCGAATTTTTGTGCTACTGCTGCTGCTAATCGGATAAGTTTATACGTGAAGTAGAAAATTACCGGTTGCAAACGTTGTAAACTGCGATTAATGGTTTATGCTGTTTGTACCAAATGTAAGAAAGAAAAAAAAAGAAAGTAATTCTCTGTACCCTGTTCTGTGAACGATGGCAACTAATTGTCTGTGTCAATTACGGAACAATCGCGTTCAGCTCTCGTAAACGATTTACCTACGATTTCTATAAACCCGGACCTCCCTGGATTTTGACGATTGCCGAATGTCGGTCCCCCTCCCCCTCTTCCCTTTGTACCTTTGCGTGCTCAGATTTATTACAAGTCTGATTATTCGACGGATAAAACAGGGTTGTTACAAAAATGGAAAATTAAGTTGAATAAAAAATGTACTTGCGATGCAATTATATTGACAATTTTTGGAGCGATTTGGCTGAATTTCATACTTTTGAAGATCATTTGATTTTACATCTAGCTGTGACTTGAATTACAGAATTGAGAAAATAATTTTATTCAATCGGTTTTTCATATTATGGTATAAACCATTTTGTGATATTTTTTTTTTTTTAACGCTTTGTAAAGCGGCGATTTGTTTTTTGTGGAAAATTTTTTCATAAGATTTCAAAAATTGGGAGAATTTTGCAACAACTCTGTACTGATTGATTGTACGTACTTTTATTATCCAGCAAAATTACAGCGACGAATTTATTTGAAACTCTGTGAAATTTTATGCGAAGCGTTGGACTTGTGTGTACGATATTGCCGTAAATTTATAACCTGTTTTTAATTTTCTAGTCTCTGATTTCTTGAAATATTCCACATGATTTAACGCGCACGAAATGAACGTTTAAGTCAAACTAAACTTACCGCATATGATATTAGAAAATGACGAGGAAATTATCGAAAAGTGATTCTTTTGCAATTGTTTATTATAGGGAATCTATTGGAAAAAGGTGTTCACATTTCTGTAACCGTCGACTTTGAATAATATTACTGTAGTTATTGTACAACAAACTTGCATTCCAATGTTGATCTATCGCGGAATAACATTACTGTAAGCTTGTACATCTTTTGGTTTGTTTTTTTTTTCCTTTGTCTAACATTTCAAGGACATTCGGAAAAACGCAGTTGTATATTTGTCTTGTTATATTTAATGTCGTTAGTCATACTTGTAAAAGGGGATTTAATATGTTCTAATTATTTGTTACTGAATCACGTGTTAATTTTCTCTTCTGTCGTTACAGATTATAGCTGTAGGTGGCTGACGAGTCTTCGACGATCTACAAATATAAGGTAATAATGAAATAGAATTAATAAAAATAATTGTTGAAAATTAACAATTTATTATAATCTGTTATAAAATGATGAAAACATCTTTCGGGTCTGAGTACCATTGATGACACAATTTCCCAACGTATTATTCTGAATCAATAATAGAAGAAAACAATCCTCTCAAAATGCATCGAATCTTATTCCCGATCCTGAAAATTTTGTCGTCTCTTCTGTTACAGGGATTTTAATCTACGACTTGGACTCGTGAAAATTCCATGAACCATTGAACGGAATTCTTTGGAAATTGGAATCTAATTTCCGCACGAGGTGAGAGAAAAGTTGTAAAAGTTTTTACTCGCATGTTTCGTTGTCATTTATTTCTACGGTGATAGCACCTTTCGGTTCTGATTATTTTGATGTCCCAAAATGATATCAAATGTGCACTGACGATATTTTAAAACAACTTTAGCACCGTCTGATCGATTATTTCCTCTTTTTGTTTCAGGTGACTGGGAAAAATGTGTGAACTTCGATGCAGAGTGGCACGGATTTTCCAAGATGAATCTCTTCCTGAGTTTAGGTAAAAGTTTTGCAACCGTCCACTCACATGGTTCGCTGTAATTTTCTTCAATGATGATAGCATCTTTCGGGTCTGATTATTTTGATGTCTTAAAATATACCCAACGTGTACTGACGATATTTTAAAACTCCTTGTCATTTCTAGGATTGATTTTAACACCGTCTGATCGATTATTTGCTTTCTATTTTGTCGCAGGTAACTGAGGAAAATACGTGAACTTCGATGCAAGGCTGCACGAATCTTGTAAGATGACACATTATTTTTTAGTTTTTAATTTTTTGTTTTATCTTCTACCGATATTTTGATGGGAATAGAATTTACGTACGTCAAAATGATGAAAAACTGGCTAGAGTCCTGAATAAGAGAAGATGACAACTTTTCGTTCGTACACTGACACATTCTGTTCGATCAGTCTGAGGATTCGGCTGTAGCTGAACTCTGGCTTACCAAAATTTGTTGATAATTTTACAGGTGAAAAATGGCGTACGATTCATTATTTCGTGGAAGATGTCCTAGAAGCTGGGATGGAGAAGTTCTACAGTACCTGTAATCACGTTTTGATGAAAACGAAGTGAAATAAAAAGACTCTTCATAGATTAACCGTTAATTGATGTGTTGAAAAGAAATTTTCACGTGTCATTTACTAACCTTCTCTACTTTAATCGTTAATTACCAATCCCCAATTCCCGAACGCCTGAAAAGCTGGAAACTTTGAATTGACGCATAAAAGAGGGGGGAAAAAGAACTTGATAATGCAGACCGAGTGTAGGAAATAATCATTTGGTGAAAGCCTTGACAACATTTTATTATTTAACCGCAGAAAAAGCCAAGTATATTACATTTTCACACACGAAATTTAATCGGTATATATATATATAATATATATGTATGTGTATAATTGATTTTTTAACGGTCGAAATTTTATAATTAATAATTTACATAATAAATTGAGAACGTGTTGTACATAAATATAAATTCGCGATCATGCCGAAATGCATGTTGTTGTTTTACCTTTTCTTTTTCTTTTTGTTCTCAACGCGTAGGTACGTGCCAAATGGTACAAAAATTATTAATGAACATTTTTTTTTTTTTTTTTAATTTTATTTTTTAATTTTAACTTTTTTTTTTGCATTTTCCGTAACACTCGACAACTCATTTTATTATTACATCGTGACCACAATATGTACGTATGTATGTATTTAGAGTATGAAACAATACCGTTTCCACTTGTAAATAATTATAATACATTTTCTGTTATTTTTTATTCATGTATAATTGCATTTGAGGTGCGTATAGATGAGATATAATAGTCGATTTGATTTATACAATATACATGTGAAATTCAATTCGTGTGTAATTAAAAATTATCCTTGTAATTAGAAAATCAATCAAAAACACGGCCGGAGCGGGTGGAAGGAACGATTTTGGTGTTTGCGCTTTTTTATAAATCTTAGTTTTTATTACAATTTTTTTTTTTTTTTTGTTTTTTTCTTAAATTTTTCTCTTTCCATTTGTATATTTATTGTTACTTTTTTTCTCAATTCTGTCTTGTAGCCGCGCTGGTTGATAATGTTATATTTATGCCACTGTGAGAATAATTTGCTCGTAATCATTCGTGTGGTGTATGTGTGTGTGTTCGTGCGCGTGCGCATTTGTAATTCTCGCTGTTTATATTATTATTACTATTATTATTATTATTATTATTATTATTTCTCTCCATTTTATTACCTATAATGTATATTAATATTCCTTATCTATTATGATATTAACGTTTGAAGGTAGCGCCCATTTTAGTTAAATTGTTAGATTTTTTTTTTAAAGCATTTCTGTGTTCGTATTTTTTTTTTTTTTTTTATATTTATTTATTCAGTTATTTTATTTTATTTTTTTTTAATTTTCTGGCGAAATTATTACCTTGCAAAGTAGCACAGATTATTAACAACAGCAACTATACAATATTAGACTTTTTTTTTTATCTACCTTTTTTTTCTTTAGCCCTTTGTGTCCTCAATTTTTTATGATCGTAATGTGTATTCTTATTTATATATAATTCCTTGCAGTGATTCAAAAATGCGATTATCTTCCTTATCTTTTTCTTAATGCTTTTCTTTCCCCCCTAATTTCGTTTTTCGCGTAGATATACATTTCGTTAATAATATAATATATTGCTCCCGTCTGAAATCCCTCATACAATTATTATTTTTAAACGATCCGCATCACCAACTTCGGCATATATGACGTGTTGGTTAATTTATGTTTTCAATTTTTTTATTTTCTCCATTACTTTTACGTTTAAATTATAATACTTATACAATATTCTCTTCTTTTTTTTTTTCATTCGCTCCGTCTTTAAGTATTTATTATTGTAGATCACAGACAACTTGTTCTTAATTCATAAAAACAATTCACTTATTTCCCGTAGGTTAATAATAACGTATAATTATATATTATTTATTGTATGGCTTACACAAGATTACTTTTATTGAAAATGCAACATCTTACGCGCGTATGTTTATCTTAGAAGATTATTTTTAATTTTTTTTGTTTTTTCTTTTTTAGTTTTACTTTTACAAACTATCGATTATTAGTTGCGTGTGCTGGGTGGTATCGGTATGTTTTTGTGTGCAAGTCGTGTTTTGAGCTGTTTTAAAAAAAAATATGTATTTCGACAATTCACATCTTGATAAGTTTTTGTATAACTTTATCGATTAGCACAGAAAGCAGAATTGCGTTGATTCCTTTTGCGTACAAATTCGTTTCTTGAAATAAAAAAAAAAAAAAAGTGACCTGCTTTTTAATAAATCGAAAAACAGAACCAAAATATATCATAATGTAATTACAAAAAGAAAGAGAATAAGAACTGAAAACTGTCACTTTTATAAACTAATCCTCGTGTCGTAGTCGTGTCTATATGTAGGTATAATTTAATAATTGGTGTTGTACGTTTGTTTTCCGGTGGCCAGAATTTGTGTAACGATGCACAGTGAGTGGTGCGAATATCTCGTAACGCGTTCACACAGCAAGCGAAGTATACGTTTTTTTTTTTTGTTTAAAATTTATCAACTATAGTACGTAGTAATTTTTCTTTTTCTTTTTTTTCTTTTCTCAACTAATTATGCGTACTTTAAATTATGTTCTCGATACTTAATTAATTATATGCGACGTTATCCGTTTTACTTATTCATGCAAATGCGTTATTTAGTATACAGTATTATCATAACTATATAATACAATGCGTAATGTGGTGGTGTTGAAGATCATCAAGTTTCTTTACTTACATAATCGTTAATTGAATATTTTGATCAAACGGGGTAAATCAAAGCACGATGACTTTTTTTCCTTGTATATTTTTTTCTTCGTTTTATCACCACCACCACCAACACGTGTGTAGTAATGCTTGTTTAATTTCATAATCTATGCGTGTACCGATGGTTATTCGTGAAGAAACGTATGAAAAAAAAAACCATCGGCAATACAAAGAATAATTATCCTGCACGTGTTTTTTTCATTGAATACAATATTTATATGGTTTTAATTAACGCGCGGTATATGGCAGATGATTATTGATTAATCAGTTAATTTAATTATTTTAAAAGGCGGCGATCAGCAGAACGGGAAATGTACATCAACGCTTTAGCGTTGAGTGTGACGGATATTTATACATGTTAAAATAGTTACACAACAGTCGTACAGACGCGTTTGATCGAAAAAGTTTCATCCTTGTTTCGTTTTTTGTTGTGATTTTTTTTCTTCTTTTTCTTCAGTGTCAATCAAAACAGGCAGTGATAAGAGAGAAAGAGAAGTTAATCGTCTGTTACAGGCGTGCAATCAGTTGATGAATATTTCTGCGAGATTTTGGTTTAGCCATGGTGTGTGGTAGGATTTCTGTTCTCAAATATTAATAGATATAATCAAGTAAAATATAATTGCATAGGTACCACAGCTCCGTTTTCTCGTTTAGCATTATTATACGGCAAACTTATGTAGCACCACAGTCTCAGTTTAGAATTATGTAATAATCTTCAATCAACCAATCAATTCATCATCATCATCATCATTATTATTATTATTATTACTATTATTATTATTATTATTATGCATCAAGGTAATAAAATTCCCTAATTTTTATTTATACGCGTATATATTTTGTTATCGTTATTATTTGTATGTTCGTATGAATATCGTCGATTTTATTACGTCAGTTATGTGCTGGCATATTTTGCGCAAAAATAAAATTGTAGCAATAAGAATCACACTCTGCGGTGTTGCTTAGTCTTTTCTTTTTTATTTTTTCTTTATTTTAGTATTTCGACAAGTGTGGTCGGTTGGATTACGTGTTCGGGTGATCGATACTCGAGGCGGTCGCGGCTAGTACGTGTAATGATTTATTTTCCGGCCAATTCCTTAGCTCCGTGTGAAATGCATATAATAATATAATTTATTTTCGTTATTCGTATTGCTCCGTTTGCCGTTCTATACGCGCACGTCAATTATGCTGATAATTATTAATTTTTTTTTTTTTTCTCTTCTGAATCATCTTATTATTTAGATAGAATTTGTATAAATTAATTCATTCACTTCTCCGCATATGCAATTTAATATTATCATGTTTCTTCTCTTAAGGATACTCAACCGCGTATCTTTGGGCTTAGTGGGGCTTCCACGAAATGTTATTCAGACCTTGGAAATGACGTTTCAAACTGCCGCCATCGGCCCAGGTGGAGTTGAGATACTCGTCGTCATCGTCTTGCTCAAGTTTCTGAAAATAAACGAAATCACTTCATCAGGGAGTTAGAAGGCGCCGTTGAATCGGTCAGTCACAAATAATATAACTTTTTATTTTTCCACGCGGTATGCAAAATGTATTCTATATCGACAGTGTCGCATTTTGGGTAACTACGCCTACACGGTATGTGTTTCGTATGCACAGGCACGCCGCAACCGCAAATATCCGGTTGCGCGCAGCCGCGTTTCGTTGGCTCGCATTTGCTGGCGCCTCGCGGTCTGGCCATAACCGTGCCTGCACTACTAGTTTTGTCGTAACGAAGGCGAGGGGTCTTCTCGTGGCGTCTCGCTGCCTACGGAAGGCCCCTGAACCTCTCGCACGGATTTACCCTCGACGTCGAAATCTACGGAATATTATTATTCCCGGTGGAATTGTAACCGGCAGACCCGACGGTAAATTTCACTAATTGTAAATGAGCGTGTGACGTACTTTCGACTTTCTTAATTCACGATGATCGATTACCTCTATTTATGTCTATAATCGAGAAACCTCGAGTATACCTCCAGAAACGGGGTACTTGCGAATGTATGACGAAATTATAGGTATGTCTGAATACCTGGCCTCACGATATTTCGCCGTCGGCAATTCGCATTGCCGATTTATCAAGCTACTAACCGCTGTTATTTGCTTTTGCACGTGTGCGTGTATAGCTGAATTATCATGAGACAGCTAATCGACGTCGTGCGTACATGTATAATCGAGATTCTAACGGGCAGCTAAATCCAGCGACTGAATTATCGAAAACCACCCACCTACCCTATCAATTAACTCTTCGGAGCCAAGCCATAAACAAATTTGGTTTTAATTAGTTTTTACGTTGTTAACAAGCGTCCAATTACTAGCAATGAATAGAATCAGGAAAATAGATACGCAGAATGACCGAGTCTCTGTTTTCCCCGTTTGCGTCAACGTTGTTCCGCGCATCCACCGCTGCTCATTAATCGCTGACAATTTGCAAAATTCATTTACCCGCGTCATTGGAGTGACCGACTGTTCCGCAACGGTTGTAGGGTATAAGTTACTGCAAGGTACAGTCACTCCGGGTTTCAGGGCGGCTGCTAGTCGGGGGGATGAATCGATGCCTGCGTCCTTTCCTCGCCGCGGAAGCTTTTCTCACGCATATCGCGGCACTTTCAACCTTCGACGTCGCACGCAACCTAGAGTACCTTATTGCACCGTGCGTATGTAATCTTTACGCGCGTATACCCTCGGTCTTCCACCCTGCACTCAGTTCTGCGTCCACGAGTTATCGTGGTGGAAATGTGCTTTTATATAACGCGAGAATGTTCTACGCGTTTCTTCATGCGTGATTTTCGTGCACAAGGTATACGTTTCTATGACTGTATAGTGAGTCTGCGAGTGCGCATGTGCGGAGTACCGAAAATACCACTTTCAAGTCCTGCGCGCATGCGCTGTCGCGAACAAATATGACTTTACGCGATCCTAACCTCAATCTCCTGCTTCTTGAAAAAACGCGTACCATACTCTCGCATAAAGAATCGTGTGCAGCGAGGAGGCAACGGTCTTTTCGCCTCGCGTATTCGCAATATTCGCAGTAGTAATACAAGACCGGTTCTAAACACAGATTCTTTTACCGACATTGGGAGTGTCGGTGAGATGTCGGTAGAGGATCTGTATCCAAAACCGGTTTTGTATTTCTATTCACAAGCATGCTCTCGCCTTCGACTCTTATTTGCAAATTTAAACACGGCGCGAAAAGAGCGTGTTTGCCTCCTCGTTGCACAATGTAGCACTTCCGTCGTTCTCGACACGTACATCGAGGCCGGATGACTCGCTGGTTCTTTATTTCTGCCTCTCCAGCTCCTCGGAGAGGGGCAGGGGGATGTCCGCTCGACTTCTCCCGATACCCCGACCAAAGCGAATGTTGTTTTTCTTCCGGCAGCGAATACAGCCCTAGCTGTCTCTTCGCGGATAGCTATACACTATTCTCTCCATACAAAGCGGCTACGAGCTCGTGAACGATACGGATGGGGTGGATGACGGCGGTTTATATGATCTAGCGGAACGGATAGAGTCAGACTAGAGACGAATTTCTGCAGACTGTGCGGCGCCGTACCGCCAGAGGCAAACAACGATCGGGGGTGGAGAGCTTGCGGGCTACTTCGGATAACCCGAATTTACTAACGACATCTGGAGCCGGACCAATTCGTTCTTCGTCAACTAATCACCCTGCACTCTGCGCAGCATTTCATGTCTTCCGTTTATGATCTCCCGATGATGCACTAGCAGGTTCAGTTTTTATCGTTACGCACACCAGTTTCTGACTGGAAATAAATTTTCTCCGTTTCTGCACTGTCTACGTTCGTATGCAAATCCCGGGAAATATGTATTATGCGCGTATTTATATTCGAAATTTATACCGGCATATTGGAAAGCCGCAATTTTCTGAAAGTAGGTACACCGCGCGATACGCTTTGTGTAATAGCTTTCGATTCGAACGGCCCTTTGCACGAGAGAGAAAGAGCGACGGGACGACCTCGAAGAGAAATAGATTTTCAACCCGTGCATCTGCACCGTTCAGTCTATACCTTCTATATTTAGAAAATGTCGATTCCATTAACCAATTCAATAAATGTCACCTGCCTCGCTTATGCAACGTACACGTTTCTAAATAGCTGCTGGAGAGCTTCGTGATGTACAGACTTTGAAAAAATACGAATTTCATTCTTCTGGAGATTTTATTTCCACTCGATAATACAAGCTGATTTTTATTCGTACCGTCTTGTAGATATAGAGCGAAAGCTCGTTTTGTCTCTCAGTTAACGGCGGCCGGGCTTGAGAAGAAGCCTTTGAAATTACGACGAGTTGAAACATCGAAGCTCGCGCTAGGAAACCCCCGAAGTGTTTTGCTTTCACGAAACATTGTCAACGTAGAGCTTACCAGGCAAGCTCGTACCTAATCTCACGGTGCGGTATGTTTTTTTCTCGTCCCCGTCCCGCACCTCCGTCTGTCTACCTATACGACATTAATCTTACGTATCCCTAGGAAACGATCAATCACCCTTATTCTCCGACCCACTCGAACGGAGAGTTCGCCACAGTTATTTATAGCCCAAAGACAAGTGATGGAAAAGCAGAAAAACCTGACTGAATTTAATAAGAAGATGATCAGAGAAAATAGTTGGTACGATTTTTCATTGTTACATTGGCAGTTGGTCGACGTTTGGGATCGATAAGCATCCTGACTGCTTCGGTCGGCTACTACGAGGGAAATAGCATTTGGTCTTCGCTTACCCTTGGACGGAAAGTGAATTTGGTATTCCATCAAGACTTTCCCTACTGATGTCGTCGGCCATCGCGACCTTCAACTGATGCCCAAAGCTAGCCAAGTCTTCTCTGAAGGCCTCGCTACCGGGCGTCAACGCTCCGCTGGTCGGCGGCAAGGGGGTCGCGTTGCTTCCGTCGACGTCGATGCCCTCGTCGACCTCCTCGCGGTCGACCAGGACCTCCTCCTCTTCGTTGTAAATTTTGAAGTAGGCGATGGTGAGATAAATCACCGACACAATGAAGGATGGAATCGGAATGGCCATTGCGTAGACGAGGTTCATGCGGACCTGGTGCATCGTTATCGTGTGGTTAGGAGGCGTTCGAAGAAGACCCCCAAGGGGTAGGTGGGGAGCGTAATAATCGTGTCTCGTATAGTGACCTGCCACATGTCCAAGTCGCTGATGACGATGCCGGGGTCGACCTTGGAGTAGTAACAGCTAAAATTGTGCCCTATGATCGTGTATTGCTTGTAGAAAACGCTGCAGTTGAGCATCGGCGGATAGCCGCATCCCTTGACGTTCGGGAATAGCTTCGCCCCGGTGAAGTACCACTCCGAGTCGTTGCCCATCAGACCTACGGAGCCGAAGACGGTGTTCGTCAGTGACCGGTACCGAACCGGAAGCCGGTCGCGCGATTAGCACACATCGTACCGTTTCACCTGCATCAACGATATACCTGTCGGGTAGGGCTTGGCCAACTCAAAATCATCCTCCTCTCCGAAATCCTCGTTCACCTCTTCGGCGTAGTCGTACTCCCTCAAGGCCCGTGAACGTCGCGAACGAGCAACGTTCGCCTCTTCGTCGCCCTCGACACCTCCTCCCGCCCTGCCCTCCTCGACTAGTCGCGAATCCTCAAGTTCCGACGTACCATTCACCGGGAGCTTGTAGTTGACCCGTATTTGCGTACAATCGTACAACTCTTTGGTACAACCTTCTCTGCACGATGTCCACGAGCAGTTACGAGTACCTGAAGCGTGCGTGAGAGGATGATAGCGACGACCTTCCTACTTTCATGCGGTTTATCATCGGACACACAGAACACACAGACAACCATCAGGCAATTTACAAGGGACAGCGAGGAACCCTGCAGTGATGGATCAACTTTTATGCGGCCATTGAGAAAAGACACGGACAATTAACAGTGGTTCCCGGTTCTACGAGGCTAACGCCGGATGCACGCTTGCCAAACTAACGAAATCCTTCGGGACACTTGCCAGGATAAAATCACGGAGATAGGCTAATAAACTAAAAACTACTTCTGATCTCCCGAGGGAGAATAAAAACAAACCGGGAGAAGAAGTAGATGGAAAATAAGATTAATAAAAAAAGCGTCGCACGAAACTCGGTCACACGGAATTACCGACCATTCGCGAGGGAAATTGGATCCAAGTGTTATTGCGCGTGTTACAAAAGCTTGTGTGAAAAATTCTCTGACTTATTCCTGTTGGCTACTGTTCACCAGTTCTTAGTGTTTCCCTTCCCGCGTCGTCCTGTAAAACGCGCGATTACTCGACCGTGGAAAAATAACGGACGACGTTGAAATTCCGACTAAAGAACGACAGGCGAATTAACGCTTGTACGCGAAGGGCAGTTACCAGCACATACCGGACAGGGACGATAAGAAAAAAATTTACATCCGTACCGTGGTGACTATCTACGCAGTATTTTCGCTTTCGGATTTACAGTTGGCCACGACATTAGCTGCGGTACAAGAGTTATGGCTGTCTAGGCGTGCAGGTACGTAACGGATACGAAGCAATGCGACAAACGTGCTGGGAATTTTGTAGTTTGGATAGCGAATAACAAGGAGATTGAGGGAAGGCGGAGGCAATTATGTATACAGAACGACGGAGCGGTGCAGTAAAGCGTCCGGGAGTTGGGTATAGTGTTTCGTTGCGCAGTTGTTAACAAAGGCAAACTTCCGTTCAATTACGAGGACGAGAACGACAATGACAACGATCCTATGATAGCGCGAGAAGGCCGGCGTGGAAATGTGGGAGTGAGTGGGTATGTGCGATACGTGGAGTACGTGAAAGACGAAACGTGGAAACATCGCTGCGACGGCTTAGCCTTCACCTCTTCGTGACTCCACGTCGATGGTGACACACTCGGCGGGCTGTGTTTCGAACTGCATGAAGATGGTCGTGAAGGCAGGGTCGATCACGAATGGGACCAAGAAGAGGAAGGCGAAGAGGCTGAAGGTGCCGAGGAGAATGAAGAACGCGGTCGTGTAGAACAGTAGCTTCTGGAGGAACGTTTGGTTCTCCTTGTCATCCGCCATTTTGGAGAACCGATCCCGTTCGCGATGTGTTGTTTTTTACAATCAATTCTTTCTCCTGACTTTCTTCGATCCTTATGAGCTGTTACCGGCTGCTTTCAAACGACGGAATGTAGATCTTGAGGTAGACGAGGCTAAAAATTTATTCTACACACATCGGTTAGCCTCGCTTCAGAGGGTCAAAGTTACCAGAGCCTGCATATTATCTCGTTTGTCAAAAAAAAAAAAAAAGAAAGTTCTTCTTTGACACTACAATTACCTCTCGATCAATTGCAAAATCCAATTCTACAACGGCGATTTGTTTCATTACCGAAATGAATTGTTACGGATGTACGGATTCATCGAGCATTTACTCCGGCTTAGTCTCATGGCTGGAGGGATCTCTTATGCTTGTTTTACGAAAAGTAACCCAAGTAAAAATAAAATAAAACACGAAGGAAAAGAAAAAAAAAAGGAAAGAAAAATATATCTAGCGTTGGGGATTCATTCGGTGCTGGCGGATTGACCAGGGCTCGATTAAAAAAACAAAAAAAAAAAAAAAAACGAATCAACGGTGACGCGGTGGTAACTAAACCCCCTACAGCGAGGTACCGTCGGGGCTGCACGGTGCCCCCTTTTTAAGCCCTCTCATCCTCTGGTCAAGGCCTTCGTATCCCGGACACTTCTTCCTTGACTCCTTGTTATTTTCTCCTCCTCTCCCCTTTTCCGGGCGCTTTCGGAAGCGGTGAACAGGCGGGAGTCGAGGGGCACTATTTTACCACATCGGCAATCACTGTCCACATTATTTGATACGTTCGATTGATTTCGATTAAAAATACTAGTCCGTTCGACGGGTCGAGTCAACGCCGGTGTGCAGCAGCCCGATCGCTGTGCAGGTCGATTATCTCACGACATGTGTATTGTATGAAAAATATAACAACAATGGTAACAAGAACGATTTCTGCTCGGCGGAGAGTTGCGTGTCAGTCAAGGATTACGTGTGTACGTATGGTTTATTTTTCTAATGAGGGGGTAACCTCGAGTGGAGGATAGCACCCTGCTACGTAATCCTTGGTGCGGCGGCTGACGCCGGGCTACTGCAGGCTTCGGGCTTCGGGCTTTGGGGCGAGCTTACTTTCAACCCGACCCCAGCGCCGCGACGGCATCTGGTGGCATCGACCGCCGCGTCCAGGGCGTCCCCCGTGCAAGCTCAAAACCACCCTTGCTCGCACCCCCTCCTATCGCTATTTATTATTCATTCAAAACGAGTTGCCCGTCTCAGGATACGTAACTCACGTTCCACCCCTTTTCCTTACTTTTTCGGTATATGTCTCTGGGAAAAAAAAGGGGGAAAAATACCCCTGTCCTTATTAGTTATTAAAAGAACGAGAAGCCAAAATGCAACGGCGTAAAGATCCCTTTGCTGTAACGGTAAACAGATATCGTGCCAAGGGCTTGACGATTTTCATCGTTCAACAGCCCATCGCGGACGAGGAGAAGCGCCTCTTGGCCAATCTCCGATTTATCGATAAGTGAAAAGCTTTTGCCGCGGGGTTCCCGGGTCTCTGTGAAGAGGAGCACACGGAGGCAATGAGTAGATTATAACTTTGACGTATACACGCCCACTCAGTCGTGGGGGGGGGGGGGGGGGGGGGTGTAACGGAATGTTCTCGAATCAGAAGGGGTTTCGTGCTTTGGAACAAAGAGCACTTTACAATCTTGAGTCTCAACTCAGTCGGCGAAAGAGAGAGGCTCGAGAGAAATTGGCGTCAACAATGATACTGCGCCTTCTACCGCTAACAAACCCTCGACTCGCTCTCTTCAGTTTCAGTCTCACTGCAACCGGAAGACAATGACTTTGATCAGACGTAACGAAAGCTCAACACGGATCGTCGCGTTTAGTCGGCTCGTCGTTGTTTCAACGAGCTTACAGCGAGAAATCTGACGAGGCAAACGAAAGGGAAGATGATCCATGTCGGGTGTCTTCTACCGTTATCCTACAGGGGTGAATTTCCTCCTAACTAATTGGATGAATTTACAGATGCGAAACCAGAGGCCAGGCCGGAGGATCCTCTTGCAGTCTTCGTCTCATAGGCGAATAACAAATTCTCGACATTCCGTAAAGCTCGGAGCTTTTTCCCTGCGGCGATGGTCGGCTTCGTATACTCTCAGGCGAGGAGCGGAAGCTGAGTGTTGACTCGGAAGTAAAGAATGCAGAATTATCCCCAAAGCCAAAGATACTCCACTCCATTCGGACATCGTTGAAGCTTCTTTCCTGGTTCTGGTTGGTTATTGCCATCGCTCTTTCCGCAATCAGCAACGACGAGACATTAAAATTTTTGCCTTGTCCGCAGATGTCAAGCGAAGCTTCTCGACTCAAATTCCGGAATCCTGACACCCGTAAAGGACGTTAGTTCAAGCTTTGCCTCCTTGCTCAAATGAACCCCAATGAAAGCTCTGATTTCCCGACGTCTGGTTCGCTATTATAATCGAATTTGCCAGGCGCAGGGTGAGTTTCTCCTCCCTGTATAACAATCTTGTTCCTGTCCGACGGAATATAATTCACTGTTCGACGTATCGCTAGCGACTACCTTTCATCTTGCTTATACTCAGGGCGAAATCTCCACTTATAAATTCGAGTCGAACACGTAATTTACAGTGGCCGACGGTGAGAGGTTGACCTTAAGCAATTTCTGGTGTTGTTCCAAGAAGAGATATGCGAGTGAATCGGCGTTGGCTTTAAGCCAGTCAACCAAAATGTGGGCCAAATGCTTTTCCACCCCAACCGACCGATCCCAACGCCTTTTCCCCTCTCGTTGTTAACCGGTTTAATTGCAAGTACCAAGCCGGAGCAAACGGAAAAATTAGTTTACGCTTAGGTGATTATCGAGTCGTTTAACCTTCATCGAATTGTTTTTTCTTCTTCGCTCGTTCTATCCTTTTCTTTATATACCGAACGATCTGCGGATCAATCGTCGTTGTGTACGAATTATTTGGGTCAAATATGTATACAGTGATGCGGATAATTTAAACGAATACCTATGTTCGTCCGCAGTCGGAAAGTGACAGGTTCTGATAAGGTCTTCGTTAATAATTTACCGAGTCCTTACGTGGTAGCTTCCGTCAAAAATTGGGTCAAACTTTTATCTTCTCATTGCGAACAACCTATCTGTCTATTATTATTTCGTAAAAACATATCGCAGGGTTATGTTTCGATTCGTCAGGACTCTGGCGATGAAACGAGAATTCTCTTCTCATTGGTCAGAGGTAAGCTTTAATTTCACCAAAAGCAAAGATCACATCCCGTCCCCTCGGTCGCGAGCATCGAAAGGGAGCAAGTTTTTCCCGTCAGAAATTCTTCTCTTCTCGTTTATCCGCGGTATCGCCGATATTGGAAATATCCGTCTGATATTTATGACTCACACACCGATACCTGCAGCTCTGCCTCTTCTTTGTTCGGCCGGGAATTTATTCCAAGTATACACCGTCGATAGCGTGTCGAGCCAGACAACCAGGTTCGAGAAACAAGCGCCAAAGATGCGGCATGATTTACGCTCAATCGTCGCAACTTTCAAACTTTTCGCTTTCGCGTACGCGTTACTTGAAATCATAAATCGGCTAATTACGAGGCTTATTAAACTTATATCAACCCGTGGATCGGTTTATTAAAAGTCTCGAGTAGCCCGCGGGAAGTGATTGGATTTTCCTATCTCCCGATGAGGCACAAAGTGCACGGGGATGGAGAACAATGCCGATGAAAGGCACGAAGCGTGCAGGGCAGAATGTCGGATTACGTAACAATAGCGGAGGTGCTGCCGGGTTTAATAGCACCAGGAAATCCCATTTCCCGATTCCCATTCACCACCAGAATCCGACAATGTGTATATTTTTTTTTTTCTCATCCTCTTCCGCCAACTTCCCAGCGGATCCTGTGTCGGGACACATCGCGCATCGCCCGTCGACGTGTGTAAAGTAGGAGGCGTGCACGTACACACATCGGAAACCCCGAACCCGGGGGTCGGGATTAGGCAGGTATTGGAGTCGGGGAAACATTGGCACTGCATTTGTCGTAGTGACAGGTGTATTGATTTTATACTGCAATACGGCAACCCCCAGCTGGCGCTTCGGTTGCTCCAGGTTACCGCCATATTTGTTTCTCTTACGGGAGCTTTTCGCTACTGTGTGTGCAAACGCGAGCTTTTTCCAGGACTAAAACCTGCCCTCGGTGTCTGGCGCCTTGACGTGAGTAAAACAATTGATAATACGATTACACGTTGTTGCTACGTCGTTTTTCACACTTTTTTACACATTGCCAATTCATTTTACTCCCTATTTCTCTGACTGGTGCCACAAGATGATTTCACCACTAAAAACTCATACACGGATCATTCGTCCGTGATCGCGGACTCTGTGCAATTTTCGTGTGTACGAATATGTCAGAATTTTGACAGGTGGTCGCTGTCATTGATACGTGAACGTGTTTAACCAACTTTATTGTTTTCACAAAATTCTTCGTCTGTCATGAAGAAAATTTAATTTCAACGTTTCGACGATAGTTTCGTAACGAGCTTACTCGAAAGAAAATCTCACGTGGTTTATAATCTTCGTCATCTCCCGGCTGATTAATATTCCCACGCTCAAATTTTCTACCCGAAAAAGTTCCTCGGTGAAAATTATAAAAAAATTTTGGGTATTTTTAGAGCCTTCTTTATTTGCCTAGAATTTTTCGACTCGCGAATAATAATAGTAATTTTTATGTTTCATTACTTCGATGTCAGTGACACTTGCCAAAATATTGCACATCAGTCTTCAATTATTCAAGGGAAGAAATACACCCTGAATTCCTTAACTCTCCAGTCCTACGGCTGTTTACGCGTGTGTGCGTGGGTGAATACTAGCTCGATTTTATTCATTGCGGGTTAGAACGGTATACGCATAAAGTTACGTAGGTCACGAGACCGATCGATCGTCCCTTAACCCGCTCGAATCGCACGGAAGAAAGTTTATTCCTTGCACAATAAGGTGCTCGAAATTTTGAGTGAAACTTACATTTTTCCGCGACAAAGCTATTCCCGAACGGTGATAATAATGCGCTATAAATTGATTAGCGAATATTAAAATCGGGTTTAACAGCACATGTGTGATTATTGAAAATTACGCAATGAAGAATTCACACCTTTTATACGTGTGATAAAATTCTCCCAATGAATTCGATATCTCTCTCTCTCTTTCTCAGTCAAACAATATGAATTTTCCAAGTTAATACGCCGGTGGAGAGAATTAATTTTCCCTAATTGGTCCCGTTCATAATTAACAAATGACAGGAGTAACACCGGCCGTCACGCAATAACGACACCTAATGACGATACCTCATGTTATACTTATTATTATAGAAAACCGCACCGGGCCAGGTTGCTTATATTTTATTCATTTAACACGTTTCGTTTCATCAGGTAGTTCGCCGTTATTTTTTTCGCTCGCTTTTTTCGTTTTTCACCACGTCGTTTTCATCACGATTTCAACTTTTGTCGCGATCATCGGCTGATGAACGATACGCGACATGTAAAGTCACTATTCTACTTCGTCTTTTTCCAACATTTTTTTCAAATCATTTTTCCAACATTTTTTTTCCTAATCCTAAGGTGACATCTTCTTTTGATATTCTCGGTAGGTGGTCGTTTTTATCCCACGGGAAGTTGTGCTCTGCTGGTTAGTTCGCGACCCGGATCGATAGGAAATGAGAGAACCGTGTTGCTAAATTCTTTGGTACCTTTTCCGTTTTCATATCGTATATATTTTATTTATTTTTTGTCTCTTATCTTCTTTCTCGTAAATCAGTCCCGTTTCTTCAGCGATTTCAATTCCATTTTGTAAATCATCGCGAACATAAAAGCGTATATTATATTATAACCCTTGAAAATTTTGTCGCTGTTATCGTCCACCTAATTTTTTGTCTCCTTGTCGTGGGCGTTAATCATTTTTCAACGGACAATCCACGTTCCGCGAAGAAGGCGGACTGATATCGCGGTAACAACAAGTTAATAAGTGTATATCACGTTCATGAGAGGGCATAAAGTGGCTCAGACTTTGCCCGAGTCAAAACCATTTAGTAATTTGGCTAATAGGAATCGAGTTGCCGTGTGGTAGCAAGGCTGGAATTTAAGTGGAAGATCCTGTCGCCGCGTGTTTCGTTATAACCAGTGTAATATAATAATTACTAAATTGCGAGCAATAAGACTCAATTCTGGAGCGGAAAATTTAGCGATCGTCTCATTCTCCGTCAGACGTCAGATCCGTCTGGACGCGTCCGTTTCGCGATACTTTTGCCTCGATTGAACTTTTCTTTTTTGTTTTCATAACTTTTCAAGGTTGGATGTAATCTTACCGCGGCTCCGTTCACATCGTTCGCGAATTTTTGACACAGGTATTCAATCGGTTTGTTTTTCAAAATCGAATCGTGCTCGTCTCAAGAAAAATACGCTTGTTTGTGGTGTAGTTGTGTAAGTGACGTTTTAATATTAATTAGCGAGTAAGCTTATACCTTAGTGCATCGATACGAAGTAAGTTTGACGCATTGTTTTAACAAACCTAAATTGTTACGGTATTTTTTCGATCGAATGTAATTACCAACAATCCGTATTTTTTCCATGCGCCAAAGTAAATTCGTACCGATCCCGCATTAAATATATAGAACATATTTCCTCTGTTCGTGTTTGATGTTCGATTTGCACAAAAGAGAAGAAAAACAAAAAAAAAAAAAAAAACAACCTAGCGTCGGCGTTTGTTAGTATAAAAATATTTGACCCGCTTACTGTATTTAACGAGATATATACATAAATATCTAATATATACCCTCGGTAACAACTTTTCTCTACGTACTGGAAAGTGCGGAATTACTTTCGTATCGATCCACGAGTTTTATATACCGTGTGTGGAGGTAGTCAAGTTTTACCTGGCATGAATCGATACCGTAATAATCCAGAGCGTACCCGAGAAGGAGGTTACCACAGTTCGATTCGGTGCCACACGCGATGAAGAGAAAAAAAAATTTTAAATAAGAAAAAAGAAAACCAATAATGAAAAAACAAATAAAAATAATCGAAAATTTTCGAAACGCGGGAACGTAGAAACATTACTACGTGAGATACTTGCAGATCGTACGGAATATCCAAAGGCGGAAAAAGAAGTCCTGACCAATTAAGCCCACCTCCTATCTCGAAAGGCTGAAGACTTTCCGGAAACGGGTCAACTTTTTGGATTTAAAATTGGAAACATCGTTAATCGATGATCGGGCTTCGACTCGCCTAGGGGGTGTGAAACTCCCGTGGTTTCTAGGTGAAAGAGGTAGGGTGGGTGTGACGTCACTGCAGTATGCCACAACACTGCGCAGGTAATATTGATTCGTGCGCGGAGGTTTGTTCGCGCATCGGGCGTCAGGACGAGGGGTGTGCGTGATCCGCGATCGGGTTGGAAGTACACCGAGTGCGGAATCGGGGTTTCGCCTGAAGGATATCTGCGAGAGGGAGCGAGGGAGCGGGGCAGTTTCGACCTAACCATCCGAGGGTGAGCGGGTTCGATGGATCGCGAGAGTGCCGAGGCGTGAGTCGCTCCCGCCCCGAATAAGCCCGATATCGTCACACCGTACGAATTCGATAAGCGCGCCGAGTCCTGACTCCAGGATGCCGAAGCCGGTGCCCGTCGAGGATCTCGTAATACCGCCGCAGGACGGCCGGATATGCGGCACGATATGCATCTGCCAGATGACGGCGGTTCTCTCCTCGGTCGCCCTGGTCTACCTGACCGTCGCCATATACATGCCGAGCACGAGGGCGTTCCAGTCGGGCATCAGCGAGGTGCCGGTTATGTGCACGACTACAAGGGCCGTCAACAAGGACGGCTGCGATTGGGGAAGCTGCGGCGAGTGGTGCCTCTCCAAGACCTCGGGTGCCTGCATCCAGATATACGTGAACCTCAGGAGGAACGGGTCGAGCATCGTCCTGGCCAACTGCACCAACACCGCGAACAAGACGTGCTACGGCATCGATCAGGAGAACGCCAAGAAGTCGCGGTGCATAGCCGACGAGTGCAGGAACCTGACGGGCACCTTCAACTGCACCATGGGGATGTGCATCAACATCACCGACGCCTTCGAGTGCATGTTCCACGACACCGATCCGGCACTGAAGTGCTCCGGACGCCGGGGGAAGATCACGTGCATCGACATCGACGGACTCTTCAGCTGCAACCGGGGAACCTGCGAGCGCATAAGGACGCCGTACAACTGCGACAGACGTTGCGTCGACATACCGACGAGGAACAAGAACATGATACTCCTCAGCGGCGACAAGGTTTACCTCAGTCAGTGCGAACGGGCGATCGACGCCGACACGGGGAGGGAGATTTGGAACGAGGAACGGGGCGACGTTATGATGGCCTCGTGCTACGGGATATACAACACCAGCACCGGCGTCGAGGCGGTCGACTGCATAAACGGGTCCGTACTCGAGAAGAGCATGCTCACCGACCTGACGAACTTCACCTACCTGTCCTACCTCAACGTGTTCGCGACGAAGCCGCTCGACGAGACTCGGCAGGTGGCGCCACCGGAGCAGGACCTCCTCATCGCCAACGAGAGCAGACTCCTGATAAACCTGGAGGGGTGCGTGAACACCTTGAGGGACGAGTGCAAGGAGTTCCTCAGGGAGTACGGGAAGGACGGCACCGACCACAACGCCAGGGCTCGGTTTCCCTGCTTCTACGCCGAGGGGAATACCGGGATCGTTGTGTCCAGGTTCAACCTCGAACGGACCTACAAGGAGTTCCTCGTCGCCTTCATCCTCCCGAGTGTTCTCTTCATCGTCAGCTGCCTCACCCTGATACTCTGTCAGCGAACGGTCGTCGTTGGCGACGATGCGAAAATGCGGTTCAAGGGAAAACCCGGAGCCGCTCTCGCTTCCCTCGAGAAGAGCGCTTCGGGAAACTTGGGCGATGCCGGGGGAGGGGATTCCGTTATGGCGCTCTGAGATCCGGCACGTAAGAATTTCTTTATTTATTTTTTTTCTCTATTTTATGTCCGTTCGTTCGTCCCATCTTTCGTTTCGTTTTATCGCGGATGAATCCGATCGATCGTCGTCGGGGGATTCGGGAAAAACTTGCCGAATGCGGTACGACGTAACTGTTTTTACACCCAATCACCGGAGGGCACCGGTCAGGGAAATTTCCTGTTCAAGTCGTTGTGTTTCACTTGTATTCTCGCTATTTCTACTAATTGCATTCGTATTTGGTCTTTTTTTGTTCCAGGCATTCCCCTCCTGGAGGAGAGCCCGGCCCGTCAGTCGGTTTTCTCACTGCGTGGGCACTATTAAGGTGTGGATATGGAGGGGAACGCGTGATTGAAATTCTGATCGTTGTACGAAAACGACAATGTTCTATCTCTGTGAACGGAAAGATTCGAGATGTTCAAATAACGAGTTAAATCGAAAGAATTAAACTGAAAAAAAAGAATGCAAAATTAAATTTTCAAAAAAAAAAAAAAAAAAAAAAACACAAAAAAAAAAAATAAACACAAAAAAATCACAGTTGAGAAACGAAAACAGGAAATTATATATTCGTTGAAAGAAGAAGGGAAGAAAATTTTCAATCTCTGAACTGGCTCTATTCAGGTTGCGATATTACCACGAATTTGAAGTTGAGAGACAAGAAAAAACTAAGACAAGAAAAAAAAAAAAAAAAAAAAGAACAGAAAACAAACAAACGCGATAATATTTTGAAGAAACAGAGGATTTAAAAGAAAAAAAAAAAAAAAAATGGCACTGATATCCGCACATTTCGAAAGCACGCAATTTTTCTCAAATCCAATATTGTAATAATTATAATATTATAATCGAGATTATAATGCATTGCATACGCGATAATACGACGAAGCATATAAGGCACGGCCGCACGTCCTATAGATGATCGGTTTTTTCATAAAAACAAAATATAAAAACAATTTTAATAGGTTAATTGTTAAGTAAAATAAGCGAAGAAAAGTTTTGCTGTACAGACGCGCGACGCAGGAATAATTAAATTAATCACGTCTCACGCAAAAAGTATATTAAATTCAATAAACACACGCATACATACCTATAGGATACATAGCATATGAAAAGAAGATTCTATTCTAATAATTGTTGCTATTGTTATCATTATCGTTGTTACTGCTATAACTATATTATTATTGTTGTTGTTGTTATAATTAATATTATCATTATTATTATTATTATTATTAAAGTTTACCAACACGATTGAAATTCTCTACACCGTATATTACGTATGAAAACCGCGCAACGCGACGCGAGGGGAAGCGGATTCGTATATCGATTTTTTATTTCCCCGCCGTTTCTACTGCCAGATGATTGAACGGGCGTTTGGAAAAATCTATCTTCCCGCGGTGCCAATATCAGTAATCCTGTTTCCACCTAAAAGAGAAGATCGGCGAAGGTAAAAAAAACGGAGAATCGAACCGTCCGAAATAGAGCGAACGAGCCCTCTTTGCGGGGGTGAAGCTACGAGGATAATATCCAACGATCTCGAGGGGTCCTCGGGGCCCGAAAACGGCACGATCATTGAATCCGACGAGGCGACGGTGATCATGGGGAGCCAGGAGGGGGAGGCCAAGTCGACGGCGAGCGTGACGGGCGTTCTGCCGATGGTCGAGGTCGCCAGTCTGATGGAGAAGGCCAAGTTCTACACTTCCCTCTGCCTCGGGACGACCGCGATTCTCGCGGTATTCGCCTTCCTTTTCCTCATACCGTTCGTCGTCGAGCCCGCGATATCGACGATACTCGCCGACTTCTCGCCCCACGCCGTCGCCTGCGTCGCGACGGACCACGTCTACGCCGAGGGCCTGAGGAACTGCTCCTGGGCCAGCTGCAGGGAGGGTGCGTATCCGGGTTCGATTAAATTTGACGGCGAAGGGATCGAGACTTTTTTTTATTATTTTATCGCTGGATGGTTGGGCGTTGAGTGTTTGATAAGGGGGGTTGAAGTTCCGAAAGCTTCAAATTCCGAATTATTTGATGGCGAAACTTGGAGTAAGGAAATAAAACTTTGCAGAAAACGAAACTTTGACTCGTCGGATTTCGGACAGTTCGAAACTTCTGTGTTTCATTAAAGTTTGATTTTTTTACTTTAAGTTTAGTGGTAACCTAATTAGTCAAAGTGACATTCAAAGGGCTAGTATGTGTCGTAACCGAATATCTGATCAACTCAGTTTTATTAGTACAGATTACTATGGTTTTACGGTAAAATGTTTCGAAGGGTCAAGAGATTTGACTGTAAAACACTATTAATCCGGTCTAACAAAATTGAGTCTACCAAACGTTTCGTCACGAAACTCTTTCCTCCCCCAAACTTGCGAAATATCCTGAAACAACCCTCTCCGATTTCCCGAGCAGGTTGCACCAGCGCCGCTCTCCGCTGCCACCAGATCAGGGTGAATTACTCGAGGGTGCCGTACGAGGAATTCCTCGCTAAACCGGCCGGCCTGATCCCCTGGGACGTGGCCAACACGAAGTTCTTCGTCAACACCGAGGGGTGCGGATACCCGCCGAGGGTTAACTGCTCGGAGTTCGCGAGGAAGTTCGGATACGGAAACATGGGAAAGATCTTCCCGTGCTTCTACAGTCGGACGCATCCGGAAACCGTCGTCGCCAGGTGAGAAACACCGCGAGAATTTTCCCGCCGATAATTTATCCGCGAATCGCAACTTCCTCATCCCTCCGTATTTTGCTGTTTCAGGTACTCGTGGGACGAGAATCTGAGGCATCTCGTTATGGCCCTCGTAGCTCCGATCGTCCTCTTCGCCGTCTCCCTTGGCGTGCTTTGCTACTGGTACTGCCCGCCGATCGGACGAAGATGCGGAAGCCCCGGACGACCGTTGATCGACAAGTATGCGAGGAAGGAAGAGTAAGTAGCGTGTATGTATGCAGTGCCTCGGTGGCTATAGACGTTCTAATATCTGTCCTTTCGTCGGGGCGGGGTTTCAAGTTGCGAATTTTAAAAGCACCGAAAGCCCCGGATTCCCAATTATTTGGCGGAGAAACTTGAAGGGAGGAAATCAAACTTTGACGAAACGACCAAGTTACGAAAGCCAGGATATAAAGAAAGATCAAAGTCGTGAAATTTTACCGAGCCAGAAATTGACGGAACTGAAAATCTTCGATCAGATTTCACAATTTTCTCACATTCGAAACTTTGGGCGTCGGGTTTCGAACTGTCCAAACTTTGGTGTTTCGTAAAACCTTTGTTTCGTTACTTCAAGTTTCTAGACAGAAAAAAATTCGGAATTAGTCGCTTTCGGAACTTCTCGAATTCGGAACTTTAATCCCGCCCCGTCCTTTCGTCTAATTCTCGATCGATTTCTTCGGGCGATCCGAAGCGATCGATCCGCATGTCGAGTTTACTTTCCTGTTTTTCTTTTTCTTTTTTTTTTTCTTCTCTTCTCCTTTCTCTTTCGTTTTCGTAACGTCTCAACGGCAACGTCAAGTTTTTCCCAATATACAGCATCCTCGCTGAGGACGAATTCGAGGAAGACGAAGAGGAGTACTGACTGCTGCCAAGGGCTCATCCCCCAGCGAGGGAATGACGCCGATCACGTCGAACAGAGGGAAGATTTCATTCTACGAACAGTATACTTCGCTTCCGATCCAATGTCAAGTCCCGCATATCTTTACGACGATTTTGCTCAGGTATATAACGATCGTCAAGAATTGTCTGCAACGCGTAGGAAAAAATATTCTTCTCGCTTGCTAATTTTCGAATTATACAATCTACGAAAATAATTACTTGGTAATAATCCACTCTCTAAAATCTCTCAAGCCTCATCTTTTTTGATAATTCTGCGTAGACCAGGTGCTTTTTTTTTCTATATGATAAATTGTGCGAGCGAAATCCACGAACGATTAGAAATCGTTGGACACAGCTTTGGATTTTGATAATAGAGCAAGTTTGACCGCGGGCAGTGTGCGATGTAAATCTATAGTAAATTCGGACTCAATCATCTACCAGTATTCCAATTAATTCTTAAATGTAAATTACATAGAATCGTAAAACCCGATCTAGATTGACCTTCGTCTGAGGAAAGAAGCAAACAAATGAAAATAATTATTACAATCAGTGTTTGTATGAAAACTGTAATAATATACTGGACTGCACTTACTCACGCCATTTTTATTCTGTTAAATATTAATATCAATACCTAATACGATACTATAACGTATTGAAAGAAACTGACGCTCACAGAGTTTATCGAATTACACAGGAATTATAATACTTCGAGTCTTGTTGTAGTTATAAAAAATAAAAAAAAAAATTATAGCGCACGATTTTCAACTGACATTGTATAGTATGGGAGGCTTAGAGTGAACATAGCTGCACAGTATCGCAAATTTTGCTAAATAAATTTGAAGCATGAAGAACATATACAATGATATTAAGCCAAGTAAAGACGCTGTGAGTAAATGAACGAATCGCGCGATTGTTGCCTTGTGATTTCTTTCTTTTTTTTTTTTTCTTTACTTTCACGCACGAAAAAACGTATTTAAAACACATTTGTTACGGACGTATCAAATTTCGCAAGGTAAACCGTGAATCAGGTCTCCGAGATATAAGTAAACAAAGATTCTCATATATATATTAATAAATATATAGAAATGAACATAAGTTCATTGCCTGTGAATAATAATACTAGTAATAATAACAACAACAAAATAATAACGATAATGATAATTCTATTATTAATAAGTTTAAGTATAAAATTGTTGAGAAAAAAAACAAATTTTTTTACACGGGCGTTGAAATACATGCCATGATTGTCGATGTTATGAATGGTGGTATAAAATCACGTACTACGAACGTAAATATCCATATATAGATGTAGGAATATTGTTTAGTTAATAATTTTTGTCAGCGGGACTCGCGAAATATTCTATGCGCGCTTCGAGCCGGATGGCTATGATAATATTATACGTTGTCTATCATTTTAATATATACAGTTACGGAGGTTAGATAATAATAAATATGTTGAGATTTTATTTTGAACAAGAAAAAAGAGTTATGTATAATATATATATATATATATATATCTAAATTAATTGTATATATTTATTGCGTCAGTTCGAAGCATGCGAAGAACGTATCTTGCCCCATTCATCTAGAATGGTTGTGAAATATTGAACCTCCTCGCTATATATGCAGTAAGAGTATTTTTCAAACGCATAATTCTCTCCTCTCGATTTCGGACTTACTTGTTACAGAAACGAATCGAGGGAGAAGAGAATATTGTTTTTTCCTTGTAAAACGATTACTCACGCATTTCGCACTAAATTTGTCATTCCTCTTATACACGTACATATATATATATATACATATATATAAAAGGCTTGCTGATATAATAATTTTTGATCACTTTCCCCGTTCACGGTAACGTAATTATTATAATACTACGTATTATCATAAACTAATAATCTTCAAAATTCTTATTCCTCGTTGTATTCGAAGTACTGGCACAGTTGACCGAATACGCATTACGTTATAGAAACAAGTCGATTATTGATTAATCAATTGATTGACAAAACGTTTGCTCAATCACGCAGATACAATCAAATTGCAGCGTAAAGGGAAATCAATAAATTAATATCGCGCGTTATCGTTTTGGAATTTTGAATCATCAAAAGTACCAAAAAATTACAATTGCACTATCGTTGACAATTTAATACGTACTTTCTTGTTGTAAGGTGTGAAAACAAACGGAGAAAGTTTTTGGGTTTCGCAAAACAAGAGAAAAAGTAATCAGTAATCGGAAATTAAGAATTTTCAAAACACCAACGCACTTACGGAAACCCCGACAATCTGAGTTTTAATTCCGGAACCGTAAAATAATTGAATGTCAGTACTTTTGTCAGATACTCATCGTAGATTAATCACATATTGTTATATCGCAGTTTAGTGCCAATAAAATTACAGGTTATCGAAATATATAACACTTAATTAATTAATTCTCTGTCTTCGGTACACGGGTGATATAATACTCGGTGGAGAATAGTGTAAAAAAAATATAGCAAGGAGAATTTGAAGAACAAAAAAAAAAAAAAAAAAACGGAAAAAAAATGCATGCGCTCTCTAACAATAGTAGCATATTACTATTATATACACAATCACGTTGCTAACGCGAGGTGTGAATCCGAAATAATATATTATCATATGCATTCAATAATATACGTAATGTATTCTCATAATAGCTCAAATTTTGACACCGTATAATATACATAATAATAGCGAACTGCGTTCGTAGCGAGAATTTTTCTTTTCTTTTTTTGTTTTACGCACACCGTACGTAATCGTTACAGGAGAACGATAAATTTAAAAACATGTACTCATCTAACTTCTATGGTAATTCAACACGCTATAAAAATTGGGTGAGGGAAAATCTGATGAGCTGCCTTTAGGCGAAGAGTTAGGCGAAAATTACCGAAATGAGCGTATTTTAGCTGTGCGAATTTGGCTCTATACTTCTTCAATCTATTATTCGGATTTATAATAATAGTAATAATTGCGTTTTACCTATCGATAATATTTCACCGAAAAAATGTTCACCGCTTCGTGAGGAAATTTTTAAAGCTAACGAAACCAGAAAAGATTTGTACATACGACACATCTATACTAATACGTTAATACGTTACAATATTATATATATATACATATATATGATATGATGTAAAAAAAAAAAAAATAAAAAATTAAAATATGCGATCAATTCAGTTAATATGCGCGACTTATAGTGTAAATATACCATAATAATAATGAATATTGTAAGACTTGTCAAACACGGAGTACAGATGTATATATACGTATAATATGTAAAGATTGGAAAAGAAATTATTACGATGATATAAAAATAAAAGAAAAATCTTCTTTCCGTTTTCCGCAAATAAATATTCACCGTTGAGTTTCAATTCCTTCAATAATCACCCTCCGATTTTACCGCAGTAACAAATTGATTTGAAAAATATGGCTGTTTAAATATCTTAGAAAAGTAAAAATAAATAAATGCGAAAAATGTGAATAGAACGAAGCAGTTATTTATTCAAAATGGCAACTCCGACGGTTGACTTTTATTGCATATTTCATACCGTGGACCGATCAATGATTTCTCTCTACTCAACTGTCGAAACAGTCTGTAGTAAATCTACAAGGGAATTTGACCGTTGACAAAAATTTAAGAATACAAAAACCCCTTTCGCAACCGAATTATCGCCGAATAAACCCTCGGGAATAATTTAGGCCTGAAATTTTCAGAATTTCGGCTTGCATATAATATATAATTCTTCAGTCAAAATAGGTCTGAATTAAGAATATTCGGGATATGGCTGCATTTTTGTTTTCCGAGATTTTCGACCCTCATGTACTCAAATCTTAGGTCATTTTTGAACCGCATAGCCGGCGTTTCGAGAAAACCGCTATCGATAGGTGAAAAATGACTCGACCATCGCGTAGAGCGGAAAATTCTGCATCGAATTATCTCCGTTTATCTCGGAAACGGAGTCGGGCCAACAAAATAAGCGAAAAGAAATCCTACTTACCGACGGCATAATAATTTCATAAATACAGTCGGACGCATCGGCGAGTCTTACTACTCGTCCGCCGTCGGATGTCGCGCCCCTCGGCGGGGGCGGCCACCCTCTTTGCGCAAGCTCGCTTTCGTGGCAGAGCTTTTCCACCCGCGTAGCTGGACGGCGGCTCGGCTTGTTTTCAAACAGTCCGCAGAGTCGCGAGGGCGCGAACAGGTTCGGATCACTCGCATTTCTCCTTCGGCTTAGAGCGCGCGCGGTTCGTACAAGTCGGATCCGACATGCGTTCCTACGATTTTCGTTAAAATGGACGGGAATGAGGGAGGCAACGGTTGTCTGTGAATCGACGATTTCTTTCCCATCATGTCGACGTTCACCGTAATTTCGGCCACATCGCCGACGACGAATCGCACTTATCTCCGATCGTGGGAGCGTAAATCTTAACATACCTCGATAGTAAAAGTAACGTAATACATAATATTAAACGAAACCAAAACGAACAACAACTGCCAAATCGTACTTAATAGATTTTTAACCATATTTAATCCGGTTTGATCATGTAACGATTGTAAAACCTCGCGCACAAAATTGAATTATTAAGAAATCAAAGTGTCAACCTGATGGGTACGAATATTTCTGTACGTGATAGAAGAAAAAAATAAAAATAAAATAAAATAGAATAAAAAAATTCCGAATTAGATAATACGTACGGTTTGTACATTCGTGAAATTTTAATAAGACTACGCGTTTTCTAAAACATATACAATTAAGGTGGAAATTGAATCCTCCCTTTGGGGTATATCCCTAATAAAATTGTCTCCGCTAAAATACAAAAAAAAAATTTTTTAAATTCCACATACAAATAAAATCGCGTAAGTTCTGAAAATAAATCCCCACGATTAGTTGGTTCACCCGCGAAGAATTAATCTTCGAGTAATTGCAGCAGTGATGACAGAGGGTGAAACAAGGGTGCGGTTGTTTGTGTTTTTGTAAAACACTGTGCGAGGGAGTGGTTTCGGTATGCTTGCGACGCAAAATAATAACCGCAGGTGAAGAAGAAGAAGAAGAAGAAGAAGAAGAAGAAGAAGAAGAAGAAGAAGAAGAAGAAGAGAAGAAAAAAAGTATGAAATAAACTCAACACGTGGTTTCGAAACTCCACCCAAGCGACGAGAAGCGTCTTAATTTCTTTCCAGTTCCTGCAACTCGACCAAGAATTTAATAATCCCCTCGTTTGGATGATCGCGCGGTATTTTTCATATTCCTCCAAATAAAGCGCAGAAATTCCACCCCGACTAACGCCTAATCGTTTTATTGGCTGGAATATTAAACGTCCCAGAAACAAAAAAAAAAAAATTGAAATTGTGGTCAAGTTTTTTTATTATTTTGGTTTTTGACGTAATTATCTCTTGGAACAAACTACGATATTTTGAATTACTTCAATTTCAACCATCGCAGCGAGTCCGAGTGTGAATCGAGAAGTCTTTTCGCCTGTCAAATTCTGAAATCTTCAATAATGGGTCGCAAGTACAAACCGCGATTAATTCCCGAACAGGATCGTCGTATCTGCGGAAGTATCTGCCTCTGTCAATTTACTATCGTCATAAGCTGTGTCGCTCTGGTTTACCTCAGCGTTGCGATCTACATGCCATCGCACAGGTTGGTGCGCTACAACATTGATCCATAATACGCCGATCACCCTTTTGCGCGTGTGTGTGTTTCGTTTGTTTTGTCCTATTTCCCTTCCATATTCGAAATTGGAATTCAAAATAAACAACCACGATGCCGTCCACCGTGTATGCATTGCATGATCATTATTGACCCACCATACCTGACACACTTTTATTCTCTCGCATTATCGCAACGTCGCTTGTTATACCTGCTTCGCGAATGAATTCACCCCACAGGGCTTAATTTAATTAAAGATTCAACATTAAAGGAAGGAAAAAAAAAAGATGAAATTTCTTCCCTGAGGTGGAAATGAACCAAATTATTATCCAGATTCTGAAAAACGGTGAAATCGCTGTTTCTGTAAACCTAGTAACCAAATTTCTCAAATACAATCCTCGATTTGGATTTAAAAAAAAATCATTGGAAATGTAAAATTCCTCGGTCGGCAAAACTTTGAACTTTGGCTTCTGTTGCATCCCTCGCAGACCGGATGAAAATTAATCGCGCAAAGTTGTATCCGGCTTCATTCGAATCCTGAGAGAAAACAGGTGGCCTTCATCCCGGGAGCGCGTGTTAAGCTCGTGCCGGTCTGTGATGTTCGTAATTCCTGTTCCAGGGCTTTTAACGCGGGTATAGAACCGGATCCGGTGATGTGTCAGACTGTGAATACAACTCTGGTGAATTATTGTGCCTGGGCAAGCTGCGGCGAATGGTGTCTGACAAAGACGACCGGTTTTTGTCCCCAAATTCACGCAACCGTAAGGAGGAACGGGACCAACGCTGTTTTCCAAAACTGTACCAGAACCTCCAGCATCTCTTGTCCGCAGGTGAGATTTAACGATTAAGCGCGTGGATTTCCTCGAATTCCTGGCACAATAATGTGTGACTCAAAGGTTTGACCCAGGCGATTGTTTCTGGTGAATTTATGTACCGAGGGAGAACAAAAGAATGAAAAAAAAAATTAGAAAAAAGAGAATGTGCGAAACAAACTAATCTTCCCGCGGAGAGTGGAACGCGAAGATTTTCTCCGAGCTCTTCTCCAGCTCAATTACGGAGCTTAATCCACTTCTGGACTACAGTGCTATTAATTTCCCGACCTTTTCGATCCGTTTCATTTACTCGCTTACGTGTATCTGACTCGGGGATATCCGGAAATAAGGAGATTCGTTATTCATTTAAAATTTTCGCACGTCGTAACTTGTTTATTCGTTGATCGTAATATCGCATGCAGGGATTTCGGAGTTACCTTCGACGAATTTACCTTGGTTGGAACTATTTTATTCATCGCCAGATGTGTGTTTAGGTATCTTGCGTGCGATTCGAGGCTCGCGGTGACGGAGGAATGACGTGTTTGCCAACCGAGTTCATCATCCCTTTTTAGACGGATTTTATACCGTGAAAGACGAAACCTCGCGTCACACCGTATAGAGATAAAATCGACCCCTCTGAAAAAAAATTACAGCCTCGAATTCTTGATACCTGCTTTATTCGAAGTACGCCAGTCGTTGAAGCAATTTTGCAGTTTAACGGCTGGAACTTTTCGAACGAGGCTTTTAGTGTCGTCACCTTACGTCAGAAGCGCTTTTCAACCTAAAAGGGCAAGCCGTAGTCGGTCTCGTTTCGCATGATAATAAAAATATTTCAGTTCTGTGGCAAGAGCTTTAGAAAAGAAAAGAAAAGGAAAAAAAAAACATTTCGATACGACAATTTTTTTTCTCACTGTAAATTTATTCAACAGCCGTAAGTTTGGAATTTGGAAAGTTTCCCGTCGCGTTAAAATTCAGGACGAAAATCTCCCATCGAAACTCGTCATGGTGTTTATACGTGGTCCCGTGTCAAACGCCGCGAGTAGGAAAAGTTGGCAATAAACGAGATTTGTGAAAAGTGGGATGTCACGGGACAGGGGTGGACTATTTTACGTGACGCGGAAGTTAATAAGCGGCATTTTTTCCGCAGTCCGAGACCTTGACACGTGGTAAACTGCCGCCATTCAACGTAGCGACGTATTTCACGTACGTGTACGTATACATATATACGCGGAAGTAGAAAAGATCGTTTCGGAGTAGAAAAACACAGGCCGTTACGCTTTTCCCCAGCGATTCACCCGCGAGGTAAACCTGAGTTTTCGACTCCGAGTTTTCCCTTGGCCGGTGGTAATTTCACCCTGCAAGGTATTAATGTTTCAACCGGCTTGTACGAGTCGGCGCGTGTGTTGGTTTATTAGCTAATGACAGCGGCATTCGGGTAATTAAATTCCATATCGGATCGATACGCGTACGCGCGATGCAAAAACGGCGTTTTTAATTTTTCGAAACTTGCCAGCGGCGATGTAAACTTCGCTGTTTCATCCACCCGGCTACTTCCGCCCTCCAATCTGCGTGCGTATCACGTACCCTCGTACCGGGAAGCCGTAGGCGAGGAATGAATAATTTTCACCTTTAATTAGAGAAACGCCGTGCCGAGTTAAGCCGCGACGCCTGTGCCTGAAATTCCTCTCTCGCTCTAGGCGAATTGATTTCACCTCACGGGCTGAGCTACTTCTGAGAAGACGACGCGACGTCTGCCTGTGACGTCGCTTTGCCGGATCATGGTTAAGCTCTTTCGCCCTTTCGCTTTTTCCCTTAACTGTTTACACGCCTCGATCCCTGTCATCTCGATTGTTCCAAAAGTAAATCGACCCGATTTTTTCGTTCGATTTCTTATCTCTTTGAGGTAGGCGGGGTTGTGATTGCGAATTTGAAAAGTTGCGGAACGCCAAATTTCGAATTCTTTGCTGGTGAAACGTAAAGTGAAGAAATTATACTTTGACGAAACATCAAAGTTCCGAAAGGGTAACTTTCCGACAGCACCAAATGCCGGAAGGGTATAAATCCGAAAAGTTTGCAAAGTGCGGAAATGAGAAAATTCTAAAATCTGAAACACCGAAATTCCAAATAATCCAAGATTTTCAGCATCTTGAATTTCTGACTTTGTGAAATTTCACCCCTTTGATCTGTCTTTGTTTTGGATTTTCGATATTTTTACGTTCAGGATCCTGGTGATTCTGATTTTCGGTTTTTCCGATTTTTCACGTCCACTACTTTTTGGAACTTTGCTCTATCTTGAGTTGAATTTTCAGAATCTTGCGTTTCGGGACTTTGTTGTTTCTTCAAAGTTTGATTTCTTTATTTCAAGTTTCGCCACCAAATAATTCAGAACCAAGCGCTTCCGGAACCTTTCAAATTCGGAACTTCAACCCCGCCCCGTCCTCAACGTTCGAACAACGCCAGGAACAGCTTAATTTCCAATGGGAAAATTTTCGCCCCCATAAATCCACATACAGCCAATTAACCGTAGCCGCAGGAGAGAGTACCGAAAATTTCCGTGTAATTTGATCAGACGAAGCGATTTATCGCCGAATCGCAACTGTATCGGAAAATGCAATTAGCCTTCGCCTCGGGGACTCGAATAATCGAATTAGCGATCGTTCGCCGCGTGAATTTTTCCTGCATTTCGCTTTTCGCCTTCCAGGTAAACACGGCGAATCTCAAGCGTTACAACTGCAACAACGGCAGCGAGTGCGGCTCGCTTTCCGGTGTGTTCAACTGCAGTTTGGGCCATTGTGCGAACATGAGCGAGCTCATGCTCTGCCACCACAAGGCGGACGGGATCATGGTGGACAGCGAGAAGGACAACATGAAGCTGAACGGTTTCTTCAGCTGCCAACACTCCCGGTGTACCAAAATCAAGAAGCCCTTCTCCTGCGACAGATACTGCCCGAAAATAACCACCGTCGGTGTCAACGTCTTCCTCATGCAGGACGACAACATTTTCACCGCCCGCTGCTCTAGCGCCAAAGCCCTGAATCGAGCCAACGGCAATTTGCCCGGAACCGTGCTCGAGGAATCCGTAAAATTCTGGGACGAGGAGAGCGGTTCGATTATCGCCAGTTGCCTGACCGTCGCGAAGCAAGGGGACGCTATCAGGTTAGCCATTTTTCACCCCCGTTCCTTTTCCTCCTTTCTGGATCCTCCTCTGAAATATCTATCAGCTCGAAGCGGGGCTTCGGTTGTTTTGCATAGTTTGAATAGTTTAGACTCTTCGTACATCGTCGATTCGACGACGAATCACCGAAACTCCGTGTTTCAGGACGGAAGACTGCGTGAACGGGTCTCTTATCGACGAGGAGAAGGTCCCTCATCCCTACGTGAACTTCACCACCTTCCTTGACATCTACGAGGCGAACTTGGGTCGCCAGGTCGATCCTGGGGACTCTTACGTTCCGTCCCAGAGATCGCTGACCATCTATAACAGCTCGAGGCTCTACATCAATTTGGAAGGGTGTGTAAACACGCTGAGGGGAGAGTGTCGGGATTTTTTACTAACCAATGGGAGGGACGGTGACAACAAAACTGCGCAGAGCAGATACCCCTGCTATTACAACAAGGTCAGTTGAAACACGAACGTCTGTAAGACGGATAATTGCGTTTTTCGTTTAGATCACTTTTTTACTTGAAAAGTTCGTCAAAGAATTTCTTTGCTTTTCTGCAACAAACTTTGCGTCTCCACTTTTTTCTCCGCTCGACGGTTAAGGACAAGGGAAAAGTAATCATCTCTCAATATCGGCGGCTGTGAGTTATCCGGAGAAATCGATCGCGGATGCATATTCGAGCAGTGAATGTCGTTTATTATATCGAAACAAGCTTCGGCTGGGACAATATTTTTACCCCCCTTTCTTTGTTGGATTAAAAATTCACTCACCCGTCTGGAACTCGTCTCCTCGAATCAACATATCGCTGGCTTACCTGAAAGGTAGAAGAAATAAGTATTAGATGTATTGCATCGAGTAGAGGGTGGAGAGCGTGGATTCTGTTTATCGAGGTTATTCACCGACTGGATTGGATTTTCTTCCGCGGGGAAATTCGCGTGACGTAATCTGCGGAGGATATAAAAGGGAGAGCGAATGGCCGCGGGAAGATTTCGCTACTTTGAAGAATGGGGGATGAAAGGAAGCTTCGATTTTCCGGAGAGTCGGCGCCGGTGACTCACAAACGTCGTCGGTTTTTCGACGTTTTCCGTTCCCTGTTTCCGGGTTGATTGACCTTGGACTTGGCCGGTTGCAGCGAGATAAAAGCAAAAATGATCGATTCTGTCGTCTCTCTGTTTTTATATCCCAAGCTTATACTCTTCGTTATTCGCAACGGAATTTGCGTAATTCCCCTTGAACGAAACGAAGGTATAAAAATGCGAGTGGAAAAAGGAATAAAATTTCGCCTCCCCCTTTCGCTCTCCCGGGCGACCTCTTTCAATTTTACAAATTCAATTTGCGAGTAACTTATACCGCGTGATACAATTTCTGCGTTAGCTCAACCAGATCAAACTCCTCAAACTCCTGAATTGCGGTATTCAATTTAAGGCGAGAGTATCTCGGAGAGTTTCAGCCTCAGGATTCAACAGCTCGAGTTATTACAGTCGAGTGTCTGTTGCTTTTACCAATAATCCTTTCTTCCGTATTTACGATCATATTTTCTTGAACAAAATAGGCCGTTTTCGGAATCGCAGAAACGTCGAAAGCCTCGTAAAATCCGGCGTACCTTGTTTCTGTATTTGACAGGATTTATGACCCCCGTCCCCCAATCATGTCGTTTCTTTTATCGGCTTGTACTAATATTGCGTGGCAAAACGAGACGGAGACGACTCGCGTATTATATACTCGTTTGCTTCGCGTTCGCAAAAAACATGCGGGAATTGGAGCTGATCTAAGAATTATTGATTGGCAGAAAGTCGCTGTATCTCCTTTCCTTCATCCCTTTATCCTGAATAAGCTCAGGTCCTCTTAATTGTTAAAATACTCTCCCGCGTAACATGGCGGTAAAAGGGTTTCGGAGTGCGGGAATTCCAGGCGACCCTTAACGTTGGATCGATTCTCGTTCGTCATACAGTTTCACGTAGTTGGTGGTATTTCAGTTACGCGACGCACAAACGTCACTCATTTGGCGTCCCGCGATTTTGACCCGTTATCGAGTTTAAATCGAAGAAATAGAGAGAAACAAGCGGGCTTAGAACTTCCCGTTCTCACACTGCAGGTTCCAAGTTCATAGAGAGAAAAAAAAAAGAATAATAATCAATTCGAATTTCGTACTAAAAATTCAGATTCGTGTTTAACGATTTTAAGGCCCTCGAATACCATGTTAAATGAAAATGTGACGATTTGTTTTTATTTTGAACCACTGTAATGGATCCAACATTACAAATTTTGGAAGTCTAACCTTCGATTCATCATCAGAATGGATCGTCAGTGATCCAAAAAACCTCGCGGTATTAACTTTCATTGAAATCCATTCATCCATTCTCAAGATGTCATCACTTCAATTTGTTTTTTTACAATTTCGTTATTCAAGTAATTGAAAAAGTAGTAAACTGATCAAAGCCAAAATCTAATCGGTTCTAAGTTTGGAAAAGACTGAAAATGACTTGAGGTGATTGTCTAAACTTCAAAACGTAGAAACCTAGTGAAAACTCAACTTTCGATTTTCCGTATGATTACAATAACTTCCTTGCTTCTCTGAGAACAGAGAAACGGGAGGTTGAAAAAGAGGAGAAAAGATGACCGACTCTCGTGTGAATTTCAGAACGACTCGTTCTTCGTGGTGGCGCGTTTCGACCTGGAAAAAACTCGGACGGAGCTTCTTATCGCGATAATAGTGCCCTCGATATTCTTCGTCGTCAGCCTGACCACCTTGGTGATAATAACGAGGTCGGTCAGGGTCGGCGATGACGCCAAGATGCGGTGCAGGTACTGCACGGAGGCCCAGGACAAGGAGAGCGAGGACGAGGGTCTGGTCGAGGGGACGCCAGGATCACCGGAGGGAATCGCAAACGAGAATGAAATCAGGGCCCTGGCTCTTTAGCAGACTAAATCGAGTCCCCAGGGCCTTCCGGCCGAGCTTCCGGCTGTTTACGAACGGCTGCCGCTCGTCGACCTCGAGACCGAAGACTCCTTTTGAGCGTCGCCTTTGGTCTAATCTGCCCCATTAACGTCGAATCATCGTCGTTCAGGGAACCGTCGAGACTGGGCCTTGTGGGACTCGACCCGCCTTCCTCAATTTCACTGCGATCGACCTACCAGAACAGCTGCTTCGATCAGGATCGGAAGAATTTTCCTCTTCGAAGTGAACGAATGACTGGAAGCGTCGAGTCGACGCAGACGCGGATTGCGGACTCGGTGGAATTTTCACCGGACATACATGTCGGTAATACGCTAAGTTGAATAATGCACCGATCAGACGCCCAACTATTGTCGGTTATTGGACACGGCTAGTGAATCGTCACGTATGATTATAGTCGTCGTGGGGTTGAAGGTAGATCGAAATTGGGTGAGTAAGGGAATTTCATTGCGAATTTAACGCGTGACGCGACCGTTTCTATAACGCAAAAAGAAGCTTACAATTAGCCTACGATACCCATGAAGGGGCCAAGATGATTGAGATTTTTCTTTTTTCAATCTACATTGCCTTCACTGTACTGCTGAACATAACAAAAAAAAAAAAAACAAAGTATTCACACATATACATGTGACTCTATGTATAATATACATTATATATAAATTTATATATACACATACATTTTTGTAACGACTCACTTCATTGTTTTTTTTTCTATTCTTTTTAAACCGTTCGTCCGATCAAGAAACAAACATACGAACACTTTTTACAGCGAATTATTTTTTTTAATACATCGTGCAGATTACAATTTGCACAGTTAACGGAAACAGAAATGAATCGAAACGAATGAAACGATATCTAAAACCCTTGCAGTACAACAATTATTCAACAGAATATTAAATTGCCTTGATAAAAAGAATTAATGAGTAGAAGAAATAAACGAATAAAAGAACAAGAGTTCACGGAGAAATTGTTTCTTTTTGTTGCATTAACGTATTCGAAAGTTTGTCGAAAATAATTAGTCGTAGAATCTAATTTACCGGTCTGTACCGTCTCAAGTTAAGAAAAAAAAAAACATCTCAACACAAGATTTTATAGACCGTATAAAATTTCCTCCATACAAATATAAGTGTATAAATACGTATAATGGTGTTTATTTTATAATATAACTGCCTCTATGTGGTGTGGCTTGTTTTTGAAAAGTACCAGCACATTGTTAAATATTTTTGAAACTAGTATGTCAGTTTGTAAATTTGTTGCTTCGTAAAAATGTCTCGTTTGAAAATGGATTTGTTTTCAAACATATTTTATTTGCCATACATCGCAACCTGATGAAACTGATTGTAAGTCGGAAGGCTGATCGACATGTGCAAAGTACTGTACAACTCCGTTCCATATGCAAACTGTACCTATATACACTATATACATACATATACATATGTAACGAAAACGAATAATACATATATAAAAGAATGAATCTTATTATTATATCATAATAATAATAATATATAACTAACGTGTCGCCGCATATTCGTTTCACATCTAATATATTACGCTAATAACGTATAAAGCATATTTCAGAAAGATATATAATATATAACATATATATTTATATATATATATATATATATACGATATGATATATGATGTATTGCAATCACTGGCGCAAATTGATGTACAGCACGTTGTAGAAGAAACAAGCAAAAGAATATTGTTGATCATCCATGTTTTTCATCGAATGTGTATGTATACATACATTTAGATACCATATTATTAAATATATTTCGCGGATGTAGCAATTCCAGTTAGTTATTAAAAAATGAAAATGTGAAAGTAGAGAGAAATAAAAGAGGATGGAGAAGAAGCTGATTGGAAAGCGTGTCGAATATAACGATGCATTGATTTCCATTTCCTAGAAAATCAAGCCTGGCAAAATTAGTCACGAACAAGTTACGTTTCACTGCGTCTAATATATTATCAGCTTAATAGTATCTGTTAGAAAATAATTTATAAATTTAATTCTTATGCAAACCATTGAAAGTTTCGAACAAGATCGCCACACGTGATGGTGAATTGTTTAATTACCTTGATAAGTACTAAAAATCGTAACGCTTTACACTCTATACTATATGTGCCTTCTCGTTTGTTCATGCTGAGCTCTGCGTCTGTCTATACAACGCTGATTATTATTAACGATAATTCGATGTTATATTTACTGTCTATACACCCACACACAAATATACATATATATATATGTATATACATACATACATGAATCTGAGCATTTCCATCTCTATATATATACAATAGCTTTACATACCCTGACCATGTAATACGTGTATGTACTGCAACACTGTGTTTTATATAATTGTATATCGTATGAATTTTATGTACTCCGCATATATATATATGCCGGGGATGCGTAATTCCCGCGTCCATATGAATGAAAATAAATTTACTGAAATTTACTTGCATCAGATATTCGCTTACATAAATAAAATTTTATCGTACACTCCTCTGGGGATAAAGAGAGCTTCGCATTTTCGTCGGTCTAGCGGTAATCCCGTAATAATATTATATGCATGATGCCATAAAATACGCGTTTGAATCGCGTGACAAGGAGCATTACTACGTACGTGCGTTACGAACGCGCAGATATCTCCGAAAGGTACCGATAAACTTCTACCCCTGTCTTCTTATGAGATAATATTATTTTACATATTATTCAGGCATTCGCGAAATATTTCCACTTTGCTCAGAGATAGAGCTAGGCGATCTATCATTCACACCCGCGTAAATAATTTAGGCGAATGCCTAAAAATTTACAGTGCGGTTTCGCTACGCGTTCGCTAAAATCGCGGCATGCTTCAGGATCTCGCATTTCGCCGACGCGATGAGTAGCTATCGGATTTCGAAAAGCCGTGGCATTTTGTAACACGATCTGCAAACCCGCTCTCCTTGAGTGAAGAGTTTTCCGACAAAGTGGGAAGAAACGAAGCGACGTTGGATGGAAGCCTCGCGAAGCTTTTACCGTAATGCACCCCTTGCATAAATTATGAGCAAAGGTCAACCCCGGTATGTACAAACGAATATCAGTCGGTTGGCATCTTTGAAATACCGAGAAGCAATTTGAAACGAGTCGCGTGGTTTGCGATAAGCGCAACAGTGCGAAACAGCTGGCTCTGGAATCTACGTATCGCACAAGTTCTTCATCGATCTTGCAGCAGAATAGAGGCTACATTGAATTGAGATTCATTCGAGCGTGTGATGAATACGATTATCCGCATAAAAAGTACCAGATCTCCGCCTCTGTGTCGTTCAATTTATTCTCCACTTTGAGGTTGCGGATCACCGAATTGTGAAAACAATTTTGCACTGATAGCACAGGGCTGTTGTTCTGGTTTAACTCGAGAGACGATGTTCCGCAGGGTCTAGGGGTAATTATTCGGCATCACGAAGCACGAAACTATAAAACTTGGTTTGAACCGTCGATAAGACTCCTCGGACTATTCTTCTTGTTCCTAGCAAACGCCCTCGAATCACGCGAAACCACGTCGTGCCAGGTAAATCAGCGAACCCGAGTTACAATGCGTGCTAAACAGAGCATCGCTAATCACCAATTAGGAGCCAACGGATTAGAAAAGTCATCGGATTCGTGGCGGGAAATTTTGTCCGAAACTAGGTAGATTGAGCCAAGTCCGATAAACTGGACCCGACGGATGGAGGTTCCAGTATTTTTCTGGAAAGAAATTCTTTCCGGAAAGCACAAAGCGGTATCATGAAAAAAATTACCGACGTGATGGAAAGTAAAAAAGATGAAAGAAGTTTTATAAATGGGGTGGATTTTTCCCCGACAGGTCTACTTTTTTCACCCCATCGTTGTGACCGTTGTAATCCTGTTTGAGTTTCGATGGGCTTTCGCGAATGGAACAAACCTAAGGGTGATCGATCTCTCCTGTTTGTTTACGGGATCATGGATAAGAATCGTCGATTTGTATTGTCGACTCTAGATTACCTTGTTGTCTTGTTTTCTTCGCGTTAGAAGTCACACTCTGCGAATGCCAGGACGGCTTTTTCATACGGTTACGGTTTTTTTTTCTTAACATTTGTTAGAGGGGCCCTGGGGCGCGCAGCTATACTCACAACCCTTCGCCTTTCAGACTATACCGCATCCATATGTAAGTATTGATTGCAAGGCTCAACAGACGCAGAAGGGCGGAAGGTCACCGTAAGGTCAGCCGGGTGCAATGTTCACCTGGACTCCACCTCGGCTATGATTGCAACCTTCCGTTGACCGATAGAATTCAAATTTTAGCAATTACTGGCTGTCCGATTTTTCTATGGAGTTTAAAACTGATTAAAAACAATTTTTTGCTGCTTAGCTCAGCCCGAGAATGATCCCGTGCATCCTCCTGCTGAGCACCATAAGCGGCGTTCAATACGACAGTGATCACTGTTCTTGCTTCCTCGCTAAAGATAAAGTCAGAACGAATAGAAAGTTCACGTCGGTCACCAATAGGTATGAAGTATGCAGTGATCGATGAAGTGACACACGGACTCATCGGCGATCGATCACCACTTCCATGAAGGTGAGCCATCAAACAACCGATGTTACGTATAACCAAACGTGTTACCGTATGGTAGAATTTGCGTTTACCCCTACATGCTGCGTTATCAACCCCTACAATTTGGTCGCTTCACCCGCGGTTGGTACATAAGAAACCATCGCTGACGGAAAGTGGTCTGACAATATATATATAAATATATATATACGTAAGTGAATACCTTGAATTGTTCCTGGCGTTTATAAGCGTGCAGCATAAGCATCTTCCGTTCATCTTCAGACATGATTGGTTCCCTTCCCGGCTTCCCAGAGCCTCTTTTGTGCAGCTTAACGATAACCTTAGTCTTCTCGTTCCGGCCAAGATAGTCCTTGACCTTCTTACCCCGCAGCATCTCTTTGCCGGAGAACCAGAGTTGGGCCATATTCACGTCCATGACCTTGTGGAGCAGAAGAAATGTGCTTGGATTAATTGGGCTAAATAACCGTGTCGTTATCCTGAAACTCAGTGAAATTACATCCAGCCACACCTGCAGTTTATCGGTTTTTAGGGCTTACCTCGAGGGAGGCTTGAGTACCACTAAGATCCTCGGTATTTTCAAATTCCTGGCGAATTACGTCGTGCGGTGGCAGTCCCATTGGGTAAACGATCGTGACGGCACCTCGCAGATTGTCCAGAGCTGTCTGGACCGTCTTTTGAGTGACTAATATATTCTGCTGCACTAGTTTCTGCCGGTAATGGTGAAGGACGTGTTAATTGTGCATTAACGAACCTTTATACTTAGATCAGTTACAAACGAACCTTTGAAGTCATCGCACGAGCTTCGTCGATCGTCTTCTTCAAGACTTCTCGCATTTTCTCGTTTGGCTGTCTGCCGTTTCTACGACCTACGGAAGAGGGTTTTGAGTATTTCGAAGGTGAAAGGGGGGTTCTCGATACTTACCTACGATATCCTTGTTCATGGTCCAGCCACCCATAGGGCAGCACTTCTCTCCCCACTCATCTCTCAGCCTGAGTTCCTCGACTTGCTCGTCAGTCAGGCCCATCATATCGTGTGGCAGCATCGTGCCATGCTTGATCAATTCTTCAATTTCTGTTTCAACGATTGATTAAGGATTGTGTAATATATTTTCTGTTGACTCTACATATTTTCATATTGAACCGTTATTATAGAATTGATGATATTTATATTTTAGCATTCTTGTAACGCATTTTTACCATAGCAAATTCTCGAGACTTTTAAACGACCGTTGTAAATGGTCGTAACGTCGCTAATCACCTCATCGACACTAGTCTCGACGCTGGTGTCAAACAGAAATTGAGTTTCATCTCCTTTCTTTACTTGCAGCCGAACCATTGCACAGATATAGAAGAAACGAGTAAGCAAAGTGGATATTCAAGTTGACGTGATCCTTTGACAGCAAGATGAAATACGAATAATCTTAACAACTAACACTTTATTGGTTAAATCACAGGCCCCTTGGCGTCAAGCTGATGTCAAATTCATGTGCAGGAAGAATTGAAGTAAACAACTGAGTGAGCGCCAGTATGCAGTGTGACGTGTGTACGGATGATATACGTAACTATAGCGACCGTGGAGCATTGATCTAACAAGCTAGTTTTCTAAACAGTGAGATGCCTCAGTGCAACATGTATGGTAAAATAATGAACGAAAGTCAAACAATCGCGATACTCTGGAATGCGAAATAAAAGGTAATATTCATATCTAACGAGAGGTTCAAGACCGATTATAGATTGCAGACTCAAAAGGTATGATGAATAGAGTATTGAAGGGAGGTTGGATACTGCAGAATAAGTTTGCAATTTTGAAAAGTGCTGGAATAAATTCTTTCATGCACTGTTCGGCCGTGATTTTGCAAGAGAAATCGATTGGGCGCAGTCACAATACGCTGCGATCAACGCATCAAAATTTACAGCCAAAAAACGAAAACCTGTGATTTCGAAATTTTTCAGCAGGTGCTTTTTCCGTCGTAATTTCTCTCCTGTTGATCCCACGCTGTTTTCGCTGCGTTTTCTGAGTTCCTGGGGGTCCAATTGGTCAGAAAAGGGTCATACAAATCGAATCGGAGACTAAAAGTTTTTCGCCCGAAAAAACAGCAAGGCTTACCCCTTTGTATTTTTGGCGAAAATTTTCGCGATTTTGAAAAGTGCTGGAATAAATTAATCGTGGCACTATTCTGACGTAATTTTGCAAGAGAAATCGATTGGGCGCAGTCCCAATACGCTGCGATCAACGCATCAAAATTTACAGCCAAAAAACGAAAACCTGTGATTTCGACATTTTTCAGCAGGTGCTTTTTCCGTCGTAATTTCTCTCCTGTTGATCCCACGCTGTTTTCGCTGCGTTTTATGAGTTCCTGGGGGTCCAATTGGTCAGAAAAGGGTCATACAAATCGAATCGGAGACTAAAAGTTTTTCGCCCGAAAAAACAGCAAGGCTTACCCCTTTGTATTTTTGGCGAAAATTTTCGCGATTTTGAAAAGTGCTGGAATAAATTAATCGTGGCACTATTCTGACGTAATTTTGCAAGAGAAATCGATTGGGCGCAGTCCCAATACGCTGCGATCAACGCATCAAAATTTACAGCCAAAAAACGAAAACCTGTGATTTCGACATTTTTCAGCAGGTGCTTTTTCCGTCGTAATTTCTCTCCTGTTGATCCCACGCTGTTTTCGCTGCGTTGTCTGAGTTCCTGGGGGTCCAATTGGTCAGAAAAGGGTCATACAAATCGAATCGGAGACTAAAAGTTTTTCGCCCAAAAAAACAGCAAGGCTTACCCCTTTGTATTTTTGGCGAAAATTTTCGCGATTTTGAAAAGTGCTGGAATAAATTAATCGTGGCACTATTCTGACGTAATTTTGCAAGAGAAATCGATTGGGCGCAGTCCCAATACGCTGCGATCAACGCATCAAAATTTACAGCCAAAAAACGAAAACCTGTGATTTCGACATTTTTCAGCAGGTGCTTTTTCCGTCGTAATTTCTCTCCTGTTGATCCCACGCTGTTTTCGCTGCGTTTTCTGAGTTCCTGGGGGTCCAATTGGTCAGAAAAGGGTCATACAAATCGAATCGGAGACTAAAAGTTTTTCGCCCAAAAAAACAGCAAGGCTTACCCCTTTGTATTTTTGGCGAAAATTTTCGCGATTTTGAAAAGTGCTGGAATGAATTAATCGTGGCACTATTCTGACGTAATTTTGCAAGAGAAATCGATTGGGCGCAGTCCCAATACGCTGCGATCAACGTATCAAAATTTACAGCCAAAAAACGAAAACCTGTGATTTCGACATTTTTCAGCAGGTGCTTTTTCCGTCGTAATTTCTCTCCTGTTGATCCCACGCTGTTTTCGCTGCGTTTTCTGAGTTCCTGGGGGTCCAATTGGTCAGAAAAGGGTCATACAAATCGAATCGGAGACTAAAAGTTTTTTGCCCGAAAAAACAGCAAGGCTTACCCCTTTGTATTTTTGGCGAAAATTTTCGCGATTTTGAAAAGTGCTGGAATAAATTAATCGTGGCACTATTCTGACGTAATTTTGCAAGAGAAATCGATTGGGCGCAGTCACAATACGCTGCGATCAACGCATCAAAATTTACAGCCAAAAAACGAAAACCTGTGATTTCGACATTTTTCAGCAGGTGCTTTTTCCGTCGTAATTTCTCTCCTGTTGATCCCACGCTGTTTTCGCTGCGTTTTCTGAGTTCCTGGGGGTCCAATTGGTCAGAAAAGGGTCATACAAATCGAATCGGAGACTAAAAGTTTTTCGCCCAAAAAAACAGCATGGCTTGCCCCTTTGTATTTTTGGCGAAAATTTTCGCGATTTTGAAAAGTGCTGGAATAAATTAATCGTGGCACTATTCTGACGTAATTTTGCAAGAGAAATCGATTGGGCGCAGTCCCAATACGCTGCGATCAACGCATCAAAATTTACAGCCAAAAAACGAAAACCTGTGATTTCGACATTTTTCAACAGGTGCTTTTTCCGTCGTAATTTCTCTCCTGTTGATCCCACGCTGTTTTCGCTGCGTTTTCTGAGTTCCTGGGGGTCCAATTGGTCAGAAAAGGGTCATACAAATCGAATCGGAGACTAAAAGTTTTTCGCCCGAAAAAACAGCAAGGCTTACCCCTTTGTATTTTTGGCGAAAATTTTCGCGATTTTGAAAAGTGCTGGAATAAATTAATCGTGGCACTATTCTGACGTAATTTTGCAAGAGAAATCGATTGGGCGCAGTCACAATACGCTGCGATCAACGCATCAAAATTTACAGCCAAAAAACGAAAACCTGTGATTTCGACATTTTTCAGCAGGTGCTTTTTCCGTCGTAATTTCTCTCCTGTTTATCCCACGCTGTTTTCGCTGCGTTGTCTGAGTTCCTGGGGGTCCAATTGGTCAGAAAAGGGTCATACAAATCGAATCGGAGACTAAAAGTTTTTCGCCCAAAAAAACAGCAAGGCTTACCCCTTTGTATTTTTGGCGAAAATTTTCGCGATTTTGAAAAGTGCTGGAATAAATTGATCGTGGCACTATTCTGACGTAATTTTGCAAGAGAAATCGATTGGGCGCAGTCCCAATACGCTGCGATCAACGCATCAAAATTTACAGCCAAAAAACGAAAACCTGTGATTTCGACATTTTTCAGCAGGTGCTTTTTCCGTCGTAATTTCTCTCCTGTTGATCCCACGCTGTTTTCGCTGCGTTTTCTGAGTTCCTGGGGGTCCAATTGGTCAGAAAAGGGTCATACAAATCGAATCGGAGACTAAAAGTTTTTCGCCCAAAAAAACAGCAAGGCTTACCCCTTTGTATTTTTGGCGAAAATTTTCGCGATTTTGAAAAGTGCTGGAATTAATTAATCGTGGCACTATTCTGACGTAATTTTGCAAGAGAAATCGATTGGGCACAGTCCCAATACGCTGCGATCAACGCATCAAAATTTACAGCCAAAAAACGAAAACCTGTGATTTCGACATTTTTCAGCAGGTGCTTTTTCCGTCGTAATTTCTCTCCTGTTGATCCCACGCTGTTTTCGCTGCGTTTTCTGAGTTCCTGGGGGTCCAATTGGTCAGAAAAGGGTCATACAAATCGAATCGGAGACTAAAAGTTTTTTGCCCGAAAAAACAGCAAGGCTTACCCCTTTGTATTTTTGGCGAAAATTTTCGCGATTTTGAAAAGTGCTGGAATAAATTAATCGTGGCACTATTCTGACGTAATTTTGCAAGAGAAATCGATTGGGCGCAGTCCCAATACGCTGCGATCAACGCATCAAAATTTACAGCCAAAAAACGAAAACCTGTGATTTCGACATTTTTCAGCAGGTGCTTTTTCCGTCGTAATTTCTCTCCTGTTGATCCCACGCTGTTTTCGCTGCGTTTTCTGAGTTCCTGGGGGTCCAATTGGTCAGAAAAGGGTCATACAAATCGAATCGGAGACTAAAAGTTTTTCGCCCAAAAAAACAGCAAGGCTTACCCCTTTGTATTTTTGGCGAAAATTTTCGCGATTTTGAAAAGTGCTGGAATAAATTAATCGTGGCACTATTCTGACGTAATTTTGCAAGAGAAATCGATTGGGCGCAGTCACAATACGCTGCGATCAACGCATCAAAATTTACAGCCAAAAAACGAAAACCTGTGATTTCGACATTTTTCAGCAGGTGCTTTTTCCGTCGTAATTTCTCTCCTGTTGATCCCACGCTGTTTTCGCTGCGTTTTCTGAGTTCCTGGGGGTCCAATTGGTCAGAAAAGGGTCATACAAATCGAATCGGAGACTAAAAGTTTTTCGCCCAAAAAAACAGCAAGGCTTACCCCTTTGTATTTTTGGCGAAAATTTTCGCGATTTTGAAAAGTGCTGGAATTAATTAATCGTGGCACTATTCTGACGTAATTTTGCAAGAGAAATCGATTGGGCACAGTCCCAATACGCTGCGATCAACGCATCAAAATTTACAGCCAAAAAACGAAAACCTGTGATTTCGACATTTTTCAGCAGGTGCTTTTTCCGTCGTAATTTCTCTCCTGTTGATCCCACGCTGTTTTCGCTGCGTTTTCTGAGTTCCTGGGGGTCCAATTGGTCAGAAAAGGGTCATACAAATCGAATCGGAGACTAAAAGTTTTTCGCCCAAAAAAACAACAAGGCTTACCCCTTTGTATTTTTGGCGAAAATTTTCGCGATTTTGAAAAGTGCTGGAATAAATTAATCGTGGCACTATTCTGACGTAATTTTGCAAGAGAAATCGATTGGGCGCAGTCACAATACGCTGCGATCAACGCATCAAAATTTACAGCCAAAAAACGAAAACCTGTGATTTCGACATTTTTCAGCAGGTGCTTTTTCCGTCGTAATTTCTCTCCTGTTGATCCCACGCTGTTTTCGCTGCGTTTTCTGAGTTCCTGGGGGTCCAATTGGTCAGAAAAGGGTCATACAAATCGAATCGGAGACTAAAAGTTTTTCGCCCAAAAAAACAGCAAGGCTTACCCCTTTGTATTTTTGGCGAAAATTTTCGCGATTTTGAAAAGTGCTGGAATAAATTAATCGTGGCACTATTCTGACGTAATTTTGCAAGAGAAATCGATTGGGCGCAGTCCCAATACGCTGCGATCAACGCATCAAAATTTACAGCCAAAAAACGAAAACCTGTGATTTCGACATTTTTCAGCAGGTGCTTTTTCCGTCGTAATTTCTCTCCTGTTGATCCCACGCTGTTTTCGCTGCGTTTTCTGAGTTCCTGGGGGTCCAATTGGTCAGAAAAGGGTCATACAAATCGAATCGGAGACTAAAAGTTTTTCGCCCAAAAAAACAGCAAGGCTTACCCCTTTGTATTTTTGGCGAAAATTTTCGCGATTTTGAAAAGTGCTGGAATAAATTAATCGTGGCACTATTCCGACGTAATTTTGCAAGAGAAATCGATTGGGCGCAGTCCCAATACGCTGCGATCAACGCATCAAAATTTACAGCCAAAAAACGAAAACCTGTGATTTCGACATTTTTCAGCAGGTGCTTTTTCCGTCGTAATTTCTCTCCTGTTGATCCCACGCTGTTTTCGCTGCGTTTTCTGAGTTCCTGGGGGTCCAATTGGTCAGAAAAGGGTCATACAAATCGAATCGGAGACTAAAAGTTTTTCGCCCAAAAAAACAGCAAGGCTTACCCCTTTGTATTTTTGGCGAAAATTTTCGCGATTTTGAAAAGTGCTGGAATAAATTAATCGTGGCACTATTCTGACGTAATTTTGCAAGAGAAATCGATTGGGCGCAGTCCCAATACGCTGCGATCAACGCATCAAAATTTACAGCCAAAAAACGAAAACCTGTGATTTCGACATTTTTCAGCAGGTGCTTTTTCCGTCGTAATTTCTCTCCTGTTGATCCCACGCTGTTTTCGCTGCGTTTTCTGAGTTCCTGGGGGTCCAATTGGTCAGAAAAGGGTCATACAAATCGAATCGGAGACTAAAAGTTTTTCGCCCGAAAAAACAGCAAGGCTTAACCCTTTGTATTTTTGGCGAAAATTTTCGCGATTTTGAAAAGTGCTGGAATAAATTAATCGTGGCACTATTCTGACGTAATTTTGCAAGAGAAATCGATTGGGCGCAGTCCCAATACGCTGCGATCAACGCATCAAAATTTACAGCCAAAAAACGAAAACCTGTGATTTCGACATTTTTCAGCAGGTGCTTTTTCCGTCGTAATTTCTCTCCTGTTGATCCCACGCTGTTTTCGCTGCGTTTTCTGAGTTCCTGGGGGTCCAATTGGTCAGAAAAGGGTCATACAAATCGAATCGGAGACTAAAAGTTTTTCGCCCAAAAAAACAGCAAGGCTTGCCCCTTTGTATTTTTGGCGAAAATTTTCGCGATTTTGAAAAGTGCTGGAATAAATTAATCGTGGCACTATTCTGACGTAATTTTGCAAGAGAAATCGATTGGGCGCAGTCACAATACGCTGCGATCAACGCATCAAAATTTACAGCCAAAAAACGAAAACCTGTGATTTCGACATTTTTCAGCAGGTGCTTTTTCCGTCGTAATTTCTCTCCTGTTGATCCCACGCTGTTTTCGCTGCGTTTTCTGAGTTCCTGGGGGTCCAATTGGTCAGAAAAGGGTCATACAAATCGAATCGGAGACTAAAAGTTTTTCGCCCAAAAAAACAGCAAGGCTTACCCCTTTGTATTTTTGGCGAAAATTTTCGCGATTTTGAAAAGTGCTGGAATAAATTAATCGTGGCACTATTCTGACGTAATTTTGCTAGAGAAATCGATTGGGCGCAGTCCCAATACGCTGCGATCAACGCATCAAAATTTACAGCCAAAAAACGAAAACCTGTGATTTCGACATTTTTCAGCAGGTGCTTTTTCCGTCGTAATTTCTCTCCTGTTGATCCCACGCTGTTTTCGCTGCGTTTTCTGAGTTCCTGGGGGTCCAATTGGTCAGAAAAGGGTCATACAAATCGAATCGGAGACTAAAAGTTTTTCGCCCAAAAAAACAGCAAGGCTTACCCCTTTGTATTTTTGGCGAAAATTTTCGCGATTTTGAAAAGTGCTGGAATAAATTAATCGTGGCACTATTCTGACGTAATTTTGCAAGAGAAATCGATTGGGCGCAGTCACAATACGCTGCGATCAACGCATCAAAATTTACAGCCAAAAAACGAAAACCTGTGATTTCGACATTTTTCAGCAGGTGCTTTTTCCGTCGTAATTTCTCTCCTGTTGATCCCACGCTGTTTTCGCTGTGTTGTCTGAGTTCCTGGGGGTCCAATTGGTCAGAAAAGGGTCATACAAATCGAATCGGAGACTAAAAGTTTTTCGCCCAAAAAAACAGCAAGGCTTACCCCTTTGTATTTTTGGCGAAAATTTTCGCGATTTTGAAAAGTGCTGGAATAAATTAATCGTGGCACTATTGTGACGTAATTTTGCAAGAGAAATCGATTGGGCGCAGTCCCAATACGCTGCGATCAACGCATCAAAATTTACAGCCAAAAAACGAAAACCTGTGATTTCGACATTTTTCAGCAGGTGCTTTTTCCGTCGTAATTTCTCTCCTGTTGATCCCACGCTGTTTTCGCTGCGTTTTCTGAGTTCCTGGGGGTCCAATTGGTCAGAAAAGGGTCATACAAATCGAATCGGAGACTAAAAGTTTTTCGCCCAAAAAAACAGCAAGGCTTACCCCTTTGTATTTTTGGCGAAAATTTTCGCGATTTTGAAAAGTGCTGGAATAAATTAATCGTGGCACTATTCTGACGTAATTTTGCAAGAGAAATCGATTGGGCGCAGTCCCAATACACTGCGATCAACGCATCAAAATTTACAGCCAAAAAACGAAAACCTGTGATTTCGACATTTTTCAGCAGGTGCTTTTTCCGTCGTAATTTCTCTCCTGTTGATCCCACGCTGTTTTCGCTGCGTTTTCTGAGTTCCTGGGGGTCCAATTGGTCAGAAAAGGGTCATACAAATCGAATCGGAGACTAAAAGTTTTTCGCCCAAAAAAACAGCAAGGCTTACCCCTTTGTATTTTTGGCGAAAATTTTCGCGATTTTGAAAAGTGCTGGAATAAATTAATCGTGGCACTATTCTGACGTAATTTTGCAAGAGAAATCGATTGGGCGCAGTCCCAATACGCTGCGATCAACGCATCAAAATTTACAGCCAAAAAACGAAAACCTGTGATTTCGACATTTTTCAGCAGGTGCTTTTTCCGTCGTAATTTCTCTCCTGTTGATCCCACGCTGTTTTCGCTGCGTTTTCTGAGTTCCTGGGGGTCCAATTGGTCAGAAAAGGGTCATACAAATCAAATCGGAGACTAAAAGTTTTTCGCCCGAAAAAACAGCAAGGCTTAACCCTTTGTATTTTTGGCGAAAATTTTCGCGATTTTGAAAAGTGCTGGAATAAATTAATCGTGGCACTATTCTGACGTAATTTTGCAAGAGAAATCGATTGGGCGCAGTCCCAATACGCTGCGATCAACGCATCAAAATTTACAGCCAAAAAACGAAAACCCGTGATTTCGACATTTTTCAACAGGTGCTTTTTCCGTCGTAATTTCTCTCCTGTTGATCCCACGCTGTTTTCGCTGCGTTTTCTGAGTTCCTGGGGGTCTAATTGGTCAGAAAAGGGTCATACAAATCGAATCGGAGACTAAAAGTTTTTCGCCCAAAAAAACAGCAAGGCTTACTCCTTTGTATTTTTGGCGAAAATTTTCGCGATTTTGAAAAGTGCTGGAATAAATTAATCGTGGCACTATTCTGACGTAATTTTGCAAGAGAAATCGATTGGGCGCAGTCCCAATACGCTGCGATCAACGCATCAAAATTTACAGCCAAAAAACGAAAACCTGTGATTTCGACATTTTTCAGCAGGTGCTTTTTCCGTCGTAATTTCTCTCCTGTTGATCCCACGCTGTTTTCGCTGCGTTTTCTGAGTTCCTGGGGGTCCAATTGGTCAGAAAAGGGTCATACAAATCGAATCGGAGACTAAAAGTTTTTCGCTCAAAAAAACAGCAAGGCTTACCCCTTTGTATTTTTGGCGAAAATTTTCGCGATTTTGAAAAGTGCTGGAATAAATTAATCGTGGCACTATTCTGACGTAATTTTGCAAGAGAAATCGATTGGGCGCAGTCCCAATACGCTGCGATCAACGCATCAAAATTTACAGCCAAAAAACGAAAACCTGTGATTTCGACATTTTTCAGCAGGTGCTTTTTCCGTCGTAATTTCTCTCCTGTTGATCCCACGCTGTTTTCGCTGCGTTTTCTGAGTTCCTGGGGGTCCAATTGGTCAGAAAAGGGTCATACAAATCGAATCGGAGACTAAAAGTTTTTCGCCCAAAAAAACAGCAAGGCTTACCCCTTTGTATTTTTGGCGAAAATTTTCGCGATTTTGAAAAGTGCTGGAATAAATTAATCGTGGCACTATTCTGACGTAATTTTGCAAGAGAAATCGATTGGGCGCAGTCCCAATACGCTGCGATCAACGCATCAAAATTTACAGCCAAAAAACGAAAACCTGTGATTTCGACATTTTTCAGCAGGTGCTTTTTCCGTCGTAATTTCTCTCCTGTTGATCCCACGCTGTTTTCGCTGCGTTTTCTGAGTTCCTGGGGGTCCAATTGGTCAGAAAAGGGTCATACAAATCGAATCGGAGACTAAAAGTTTTTCGCCCGAAAAAACAGCAAGGCTTACCCCTTTGTATTTTTGGCGAAAATTTTCGCGATTTTGAAAAGAGCTGGAATAAATCAATCGTGGCACTATTCTGACGTAATTTTGCAATAGAAATCGATTGGGCGCAGTCCCAATACGCTGCGATCAACGCATCAAAATTTACAGCCAAAAAACGAAAACCTGTGATTTCGACATTTTTCAGCAGGTGCTTTTTCCGTCGTAATTTCTCTCCTGTTGATCCCACGCTGTTTTCGCTGCGTTTTCTGAGTTCCTGGGGGTCTAATTGGTCAGAAAAGGGTCATACAAATCGAATCGGAGACTAAAAGTTTTTCGCCCAAAAAAACAGCAAGGCTTACCCCTTTGTATTTTTGGCGAAAATTTTCGCGATTTTGAAAAGTGCTGGAATAAATTAATCGTGGCACTATTCTGACGTAATTTTGCAAGAGAAATCGATTGGGCGCAGTCCCAATACGCTGCGATCAACGCATCAAAATTTACAGCCAAAAAACGAAAACCTGTGATTTCGACATTTTTCAGCAGGTGCTTTTTCCGTCGTAATTTCTCTCCTGTTGATCCCACGCTGTTTTCGCTGCGTTTTCTGAGTTCCTGGGGGTCCAATTGGTCAGAAAAGGGTCATACAAATCGAATCGGAGACTAAAAGTTTTTCGCTCAAAAAAACAGCAAGGCTTACCCCTTTGTATTTTTGGCGAAAATTTTCGCGATTTTGAAAAGTGCTGGAATAAATTAATCGTGGCACTATTCTGACGTAATTTTGCAAGAGAAATCGATTGGGCGCAGTCCCAATACGCTGCGATCAACGCATCAAAATTTACAGCCAAAAAACGAAAACCCGTGATTTCGACATTTTTCAACAGGTGCTTTTTCCGTCGTAATTTCTCTCCTGTTGATCCCACGCTGTTTTCGCTGCGTTTTCTGAGTTCCTGGGGGTCTAATTGGTCAGAAAAGGGTCATACAAATCGAATCGGAGACTAAAAGTTTTTCGCCCAAAAAAACAGCAAGGCTTACCCCTTTGTATTTTTGGCGAAAATTTTCGCGATTTTGAAAAGTGCTGGAATAAATTAATCGTGGCACTATTCTGACGTAATTTTGCAAGAGAAATCGATTGGGCGCAGTCCCAATACGCTGCGATCAACGCATCAAAATTTACAGCCAAAAAACGAAAACCTGTGATTTCGACATTTTTCAGCAGGTGCTTTTTCCGTCGTAATTTCTCTCCTGTTGATCCCACGCTGTTTTCGCTGCGTTTTCTGAGTTCCTGGGGGTCCAATTGGTCAGAAAAGGGTCATACAAATCGAATCGGAGACTAAAAGTTTTTCGCTCAAAAAAACAGCAAGGCTTACCCCTTTGTATTTTTGGCGAAAATTTTCGCGATTTTGAAAAGTGCTGGAATAAATTAATCGTGGCACTATTCTGACGTAATTTTGCAAGAGAAATCGATTGGGCGCAGTCCCAATACGCTGCGATCAACGCATCAAAATTTACAGCCAAAAAACGAAAACCTGTGATTTCGACATTTTTCAGCAGGTGCTTTTTCCGTCGTAATTTCTCTCCTGTTGATCCCACGCTGTTTTCGCTGCGTTTTCTGAGTTCCTGGGGGTCCAATTGGTCAGAAAAGGGTCATACAAATCGAATCGGAGACTAAAAGTTTTTCGCCCAAAAAAACAGCAAGGCTTACCCCTTTGTATTTTTGGCGAAAATTTTCGCGATTTTGAAAAGTGCTGGAATAAATTAATCGTGGCACTATTCTGACGTAATTTTGCAAGAGAAATCGATTGGGCGCAGTCCCAATACGCTGCGATCAACGCATCAAAATTTACAGCCAAAAAACGAAAACCTGTGATTTCGACATTTTTCAGCAGGTGCTTTTTCCGTCGTAATTTCTCTCCTGTTGATCCCACGCTGTTTTCGCTGCGTTTTCTGAGTTCCTGGGGGTCCAATTGGTCAGAAAAGGGTCATACAAATCAAATCGGAGACTAAAAGTTTTTCGCCCGAAAAAACAGCAAGGCTTACCCCTTTGTATTTTTGGCGAAAATTTTCGCGATTTTGAAAAGAGCTGGAATAAATCAATCGTGGCACTATTCTGACGTAATTTTGCAATAGAAATCGATTGGGCGCAGTCCCAATACGCTGCGATCAACGCATCAAAATTTACAGCCAAAAAACGAAAACCTGTGATTTCGACATTTTTCAGCAGGTGCTTTTTCCGTCGTAATTTCTCTCCTGTTGATCCCACGCTGTTTTCGCTGCGTTTTCTGAGTTCCTGGGGGTCTAATTGGTCAGAAAAGGGTCATACAAATCGAATCGGAGACTAAAAGTTTTTCGCCCAAAAAAACAGCAAGGCTTACCCCTTTGTATTTTTGGCGAAAATTTTCGCGATTTTGAAAAGTGCTGGAATAAATTAATCGTGGCACTATTCTGACGTAATTTTGCAAGAGAAATCGATTGGGCGCAGTCCCAATACGCTGCGATCAACGCATCAAAATTTACAGCCAAAAAACGAAAACCTGTGATTTCGACATTTTTCAGCAGGTGCTTTTTCCGTCGTAATTTCTCTCCTGTTGATCCCACGCTGTTTTCGCTGCGTTTTCTGAGTTCCTGGGGGTCCAATTGGTCAGAAAAGGGTCATACAAATCGAATCGGAGACTAAAAGTTTTTCGCTCAAAAAAACAGCAAGGCTTACCCCTTTGTATTTTTGGCGAAAATTTTCGCGATTTTGAAAAGTGCTGGAATAAATTAATCGTGGCACTATTCTGACGTAATTTTGCAAGAGAAATCGATTGGGCGCAGTCCCAATACGCTGCGATCAACGCATCAAAATTTACAGCCAAAAAACGAAAACCTGTGATTTCGACATTTTTCAACAGGTGCTTTTTCCGTCGTAATTTCTCTCCTGTTGATCCCACGCTGTTTTCGCTGCGTTTTCTGAGTTCCTGGGGGTCCAATTGGTCAGAAAAGGGTCATACAAATCGAATCGGAGACTAAAAGTTTTTCGCCCAAAAAAACAGCAAGGCTTACCCCTTTGTATTTTTGGCGAAAATTTTCGCGATTTTGAAAAGTGCTGGAATAAATTAATCGTGGCACTATTCTGACGTAATTTTGCAAGAGAAATCGATTGGGCGCAGTCCCAATACGCTGCGATCAACGCATCAAAATTTACAGCCAAAAAACGAAAACCTGTGATTTCGACATTTTTCAGCAGGTGCTTTTTCCGTCGTAATTTCTCTCCTGTTGATCCCACGCTGTTTTCGCTGCGTTTTCTGAGTTCCTGGGGGTCCAATTGGTCAGAAAAGGGTCATACAAATCGAATCGGAGACTAAAAGTTTTTCGCCCAAAAAAACAGCAAGGCTTACCCCTTTGTATTTTTGGCGAAAATTTTCGCGATTTTGAAAAGTGCTGGAATAAATTAATCGTGGCACTATTCTGACGTAATTTTGCAAGAGAAATCGATTGGGCGCAGTCCCAATACGCTGCGATCAACGCATCAAAATTTACAGCCAAAAAACGAAAACCTGTGATTTCGACATTTTTCAGCAGGTGCTTTTTCCGTCGTAATTTCTCTCCTGTTGATCCCACGCTGTTTTCGCTGCGTTTTCTGAGTTCCTGGGGGTCCAATTGGTCAGAAAAGGGTCATACAAATCGAATCGGAGACTAAAAGTTTTTCGCCCAAAAAAACAGCAGGGCTTACCCCTTTGTATTTTTGGCGAAAATTTTCGCGATTTTGAAAAGTGCTGGAATAAATTAATCGTGGCACTATTCTGACGTAATTTTGCAAGAGAAATCGATTGGGCGCAGTCCCAATACGCTGCGATCAACGCATCAAAATTTACAGCCAAAAAACGAAAACCTGTGATTTCGACATTTTTCAGCAGGTGCTTTTTCCGTCGTAATTTCTCTCCTGTTGATCCCACGCTGTTTTCGCTGCGTTTTCTGAGTTCCTGGGGGTCCAATTGGTCAGAAAAGGGTCATACAAATCGAATCGGAGACTAAAAGTTTTTCGCCCAAAAAAACAGCAAGGCTTACCCCTTTGTATTTTTGGCGAAAATTTTCGCGATTTTGAAAAGTGCTGGAATAAATTAATCGTGGCACTATTCTGACGTAATTTTGCAAGAGAAATCGATTGGGCGCAGTCCCAATACGCTGCGATCAACGCATCAAAATTTACAGCCAAAAAACGAAAACCTGTGATTTCGACATTTTTCAGCAGGTGCTTTTTCCGTCGTAATTTCTCTCCTGTTGATCCCACGCTGTTTTCGCTGCGTTTTCTGAGTTCCTGGGGGTCCAATTGGTCAGAAAAGGGTCATACAAATCGAATCGGAGACTAAAAGTTTTTCGCCCAAAAAAACAGCAAGGCTTTGTATTTTTGGCGAAAATTTTCGCGATTTTGAAAAGTGCTGGAATAAATCAATCGTGGCACTATTCTGACGTCATTTTGCGAGAGAAATCGATTGGGCGCAGTCCCAATACGCTGCGATCAACGCATCAAAAGTTACAACCAAAAAACGAGAACCTGTGTTTTCGACATTTTTCAGCAGGTGCTTTTTCGCTCGCCATTTCTCTTTTGTTGGACCAACGCTATTTTCGCTGCGTTTTGTGAGTTTCTGAGGCTCCAATTAGTCAGGTAGGGTCACACAGATTGGCTTACGTACAAAAAATCTATCGCCAAAAAAAAGTAACGCAAACTGATTCGGATTTTCGCCGAAAATTACTTGATTTTATTACGATTGCTAGTCCCAGCCACGTCTTTAAAATATGACTGCAAATGTGATGTGCATTTTCTTCCTAATGTACACACTGTATTATCCATTTATGTCACAACAAATCGAACTCATCCTCTTCAACGTTACATGTTAGTCATTCCATACCAATTCGACTCCATCGAGGATTCGACCATCGATTCATCATCACCCCCACATAGTCAATCTTGTTTTCTTATTTCCTGATTTTTTGCATCTTCCTCGCATCCATACCCTTCAAATCAGACTCACTTGTATTTCATCTCCCCTCAAATATACTTCGAATCTCTCTTATCACGATTACTTTTTAACCAATTCTAACAAACCAACATCCATTTCATCCTTCAAATAACAATCGCGCAACTTTAATCCCAACTTCAAATTACAAATCTCAATAGATTAACAACCAAAGCATTCTCCAAGTACTTGTTACAACACTTATAATCGGGGTCTACTTTGAATGCACGTTTTCAAGAACGAGGATACAGTATGGGTTCAATAGTAGCAAATTTTCACAGTGACTTATCTTAATCTTTATTACATTCATGTATAACATAGTATGTACAATCATATTGGTAAAATAATTCATTTTCTGGTTCATTCCAGATCATTTACATATATAATTATACATAATTGATCCTGTCGTATTATTTATTATTATAATACGATTTACGTAAGAACTGGTCATTCTAACCGCGAGCTGCACGAATTCAGCTTAAATATAATTCATTCGAACTAATTGCTGTAAATACCCTTTCTCAAAATGTATCTTTTTACTTGTATTCATTGTTCCGCTTTGTTTATTTTGCTTACTGGAAGACTAGATCATAGCTTTTTTTATGTAAAAATTATCATTTATCAAAAATTCTCTCAGACTCGATAGAACAATAATATAATATATCGATAATATATATTTACTAGCATGATAAGACTTCGTCTATCGTTTATCTCGGTATAAGACACGGAAGGTTTTCCATATTATCAATAATTAAACGCTTCTCATTCTTCATTGTTACACGATGTGTATAACAATACTTTGATTATACACAATTACATATTACATATACCCATGATTCATCTAATAATGCCCTCGTCACACTTCTTCGGATATTATAATTATTACTATTACCATTATTACTACTGTTATTACTAATATTATTTTTATTATCAACGAATCGTGGCACCATTGGTTACAACGTGTAAAAAATGCGTGTAAATATAGTATATATATTTCTTCCCCATTAGGTATGTAAATATATCAATATATACAGTACACGCGATAACAATGAAATTTATTGTCGCTGAATTGGACACCGCTAGAAACTTTTTTTCGCTTTCTCCGGTTCCTCTCGATAAGTCACCTGCAGAGGCGGAGGGATTAGACGAAAGCGCGTTTCTTTCCAAAGTTTCAGGGAAAGGCAAAAATCGACGCAACGATCGTGCTTGCGAAAGGTCGTGATGAAAAAAAATTAAAACGATAAATTACTGCAGCCGTCGAGTCGGCTCGGCTTTTCCCTCAAACGCCGTGGTCGAACTCGTGGTACCCCTCGGCACCCGTGAAAACGACGTCCACCCAAACTCGCATCGCCTCTGGACTCGGCGCCATCAAGTGATAAAGCCGGGCCGACGTCTTGACGATGAAGGTGAGCGATGGCTGCGGCGATCTGACGCTGTTCAAGTGGTCCACGTAGACTTCCTCGATGGACTACGATTGGAGACGGTGTTAGTAAATCACGACGGTCGAGAGATATCTTGGTTCGTTAGTGACAAGGTTCAGGCTCGAAATTAAGGGGGCGGGGTTGACATTCCGAATTTGAAAAGTTGCGGAAGCACCGAATTCCAAAGTTTTTGGTGGCGAAACTTAAAGTGAAGAAATCAAACTTTTACGAGTTTCGAATGGTCCGAAATCCGAAGCTCAAAGTTCCGGAAGTGCAAAGTTTCGAAAGAGCATAACTGCAGTAAGTCAAAGTTCCGATGGTGGTTCTCAATTTTCACACCCATTCGTTGAGTAAACTAAGCTGTGTGAGTATATTTCAATTTTCCAAATTTTACCCTATCGAAATTTTATTTTTCGAAATTTTGCTCTATCAGGTTTCCGACCATTCGAAACTTTGTTGATTCTTCAAAGTTTGTTTTCTTTACTTCAAGTTTCGCTAATAAATAATTCGGAATTCGGCGCTTTCGGAACTTTTCAAATTCGGAAAGTCAACTCCGTCCCAAATCAAGGATGAGTCCTCAGGGTCGACAGTTAGAAAGAGATAAGAAAAACCGTTTAAAAATGCTGCAAAGGTGTTATTTGTGTCAATGACGGCGAGACGAGTTAAATAACATCAATAATATGTGATCGTAAATGATGCTCAGCAAATCCAAATAACACAAGCTCAGATATCAATAATTTAAGAAAAGGTTGTAGGCTAGAACGTCTAAAATGATCAAACTCTGCTGCTTTTGAACCAATTAATGTAATAAAAGTTATTGATTTCAAATCACTTGCACGAAAAATTCAACAAATCCCACATGACATCACGTGTTTGATGTGGAAACATTGATGACCAACATTGGCTGTAGCGTACTTTTAAAAATCTATTTTTATCCGATCCGGAGATTACTGTTTGTAAAAAAATGTTTCCGACAGTATGTGTAGAAACCTCTATGGCGGACAAAATAATCCCAAAACATTAGAATCGAATGAAAAACAGCAGGGTTCGAGTATTTTGAACGTTCTCGTTGTAGAACAATTCATCAAACTGTTGATGTCGGATAATTCGAGCTATCCTTTCACCATGTTTACCACCATGACTGTCACAAATAACGCTGTAGAAGATTTTCCGAAACAATTTTCTTATCTATGGGTCTCAACGATTTACGATCCAGACGGTACTTCCAATTAATTTAAATCCTCAATTTAATTTAAATCGCTCATACCTGGAAGTAGACAAGGCCGCGAGCCTTTTTCGCTGAGCTGTCACTGTAATACGACAAGGTTTTCCGCTTCCGGTCGAAGACGAACCACCGTTTGTTCCAGTGGTGAAATTTCTTGCTCATTTTTGAGAGGTAGCCACAGCATGTCGTCGTGTCGACGGAGACGTCGTGGATAAGCTGAAGCTGGTGTCCGGCCGTCTCGATGTGGTGCCTCAGGTCGAGGGATTCCGATTTTATCGGCAAATATCGAGTCAGCGGTCGCTGCTGTAATGGAATTACATGAAAACCCGCATCTAAAGTGTTATGGGATATTGTACTATTGTAATATTGTACACTTTGCGATGAAATAAAATCTGGAACAAATTAATCGTAGCCAAGTTGATAGGATGATTTATTTTGAATAATAATAATGCCAAAGAGTTGTTAATTTTCATCTCATCACGAAGTTTTCAATATTCACATCGAGACTCACTTTTAGTTGAGAATATCCGTCCCTCAACTCCCGCGCTTAATAAAATAAGGGGAATGTCTATCTGTCTTCCTGTTTTATCGACAAAACCAACGAATCGTATTTTTCCGTTTCTTCATCTCCCGTGTAAAGAAATCTATTTAAACTTAAGAAGATCACAAGATCCGTCATTACGTTTCTATTCGATAATCACGTATTTAGAAAATTGAAGGTAAAGACTGTGAATTATACACTTGAATTTGATTGAATATGACACACGGCTTCTTTCTACGCGTAGAGCTAAGTTCCTTGTTTTCTGGGGTACTTCTCATCGATCTTGTAAACGTATCCAAGTGAGCAGACAATCACTGTCATCAGCGTTATCATTTCTGAAAGTACGAGACGATTCCGTCGCTCAGGTGTCGAAAAAATCGTGAAATACGACTCAATCGGTGAAACTTGAAGGTCTGACGTCACGCGCTTTACCGGAACTCAAAATCAGATCTTTCGTAGATCCAAAGTCATCCTCACCTGCAATAATTTCGGCTTTTCCCGATGCTTAACCGGCTGCAGCGGCCGCAGCGGTCCGAGAGTGTCGAGTTCGCTGGACGTTTGCGAATGAGGTCGACTTCCGGTTCCGTCAGGCATACCTCCGCTGTTACTGCTGGTCCTTTCGCCCTCGGATGATATCCGTTTTTCGTCTCTCGGCTACAAATCAAAGAAGAAGAAATAAAAAAAAACATTATCGATTACTGATATTTAGGTCATCTCTTGTTTTTTTCTTTCACGTAGCAAAGCTCAAAGTTTATATATGTATACGCAGTGATCTGCGGAAGAGTGACGGCTCGGGCAAATATATACATTCTTTTCATACAAAACATATACATCATGTTTATACGTTTATACGTTGCGTGCTGCCGCCGGGCCACGAGCTATTTTTGTAAAATTCATTTTACAATGAAATAGAACGCTATGTGTACCGGCACGTAGGTATATCGGTGCATCTGTCTGTGCCTCACTCTATGTTTACCCATATGTATATATACATCTAGGTGTCTATCCCGTTGACAAGACTGCAGCTGACGGATCTTGACGAGCTAGTTAAAATGTTTTTTCAAGCGTTATAACTTCCGTCACTTCCGCAATATTCTATTATAAACCACACCCAAGTCTTTTTTAGCTCCGTAATACGGTGTTTACTTTTCTTAATTGCAAATCAGTACCTATTGTTCCAGTAGAGATGACAAAAAAGAAAAAAAAAAGAAACTCGTTTTAAAAAAAAGTCATGAAAAATAGTCAGAATCTAAAAAAAAAAGAATGTATCATAAAATCCTGTACGTGTATATATATACACAGACCTTTCATATGTACCTAGATATCCAGGCTCAAAACTTAGCGACGAATATTTTTAGCAAAGAAAAGAAAAAAAAAAATAAAAAATGTATATATGTATTTCTATTTAAACATATATATCTACCTACACATTCCGAAATCGATCCTAGACTATGCCGCTGACTAAACCAGTTTAGAATGTTGTACAGGTTTTAGTCGAGAATTATTATACCAATACAACGAACAGATTGCAACGCGTGCAAAGTGCTTAAATTATGGTTGTGGGATTAAACCGCGTTCGCGAAACTTGAGATCGTTAAGCGCGGTTTGGATTCGTTCACATTTCTTAGTTCACAGCCATACGCATAATATGAAGAGTTGAACAAAGGCGGTGATGAAATTTTTCATACACATTCTGCAAACGCTTTATTACAACTGCAATTTCAACGAATTCATGTGCATGTTTTTATTAAGTCGGAACAATCGCTGCTTACAACTGCCTTCTGCATATTTTCATGGAGGCCGTTTCTGAAACGGGATATTTCCCGTTTGCAATTGAGTAAGGAGAAGAAGAAGCTAATGAAGAACGAGAGAAGGGACTGATTTTAATCGATTGGACAATCGACATTTCCTCCCTGTTTTTACACAACTTTTCTCCAGCTTGCACCTCAGTTTGCAAATTTTTAATTAAGAATACGAATAAGGGATGACATAGGCAAGTTTTCAGTCAAGAAAAAAAAATTCTGTAAAAACAAAAATTGCACGTTCAAAATGAAACTCGAAAAAGTATATTTATAACAATCGACGGTATTCGGAAGATATTTTTGTGGTTTAAAATATATGCTTATTTTATTATTAATAATTATACTATCATCAATATTGTAATATAATTTCCTTTCAGTTTTTCAGTCTACAATATCTATCCGCTATAAATTACAAACGATTCTCAAGTCTAATTATAGAAGATTATTTTTCTTTCGATGTCATACAGATAAGTTAACATGAGTAATAGAAAAAAAATAAAAATAAAAATGAACCCACGCAATCGATTATAAGAAACTCACGTGCTTTTTCTTCACATGATTCTTCTTTCTTCCATACTTGAGTGAGTTAATCCATATTAGGGACATAATTGCGTCGACGAGTCTCGTCTAAGTGAACGGTAAAAAAATTTTTTGCCAACAGTTATACACGAAAAACGCCGATTGATTAACCCTCGCTAAAAATACTTAAAATTTTTTCACGAGAGGAGTGAAAAAATTGTTCAAACTCTAGTATACATGTACAATTTTATACATATATATATAAGGCGGAGGCGCGACCGGCAAGCACAACAAGCTATTTCACCACGAACAGGTATGCAGTTGTGCAAGAAACTGGCACTTATAATAATCGTGAGGATTGCTCGTTCCTTGGTAAATGCGTGCTAGCGGACGTCAACGCGTTGCCGAAGGCACTGACGATGAGAGGATCGGGGCCGTTTGATTCCCGCGTCGACGTCGATGCGTCGCGACGCCCCTCCACCCCCGAATAGGCCTCCGGGTTACGCATACACGAGGCATCAGAGCAAGTACCAACCTACGTGTGTAATTATATATTCACCGCAATCCAAACGGCGAAACAATCGCGACTTATTCGGTATAATCGCGTGGTTTGACGATTCCGAGTCTAAGGTGTGCAGAACAATACAGAGGGTATGATAATGATGAGATGTGGAAGAATGCCTAAGGTGGAAAGAATGGCGAGAATTTGAAAGATATAAAGAATCGAATGAAATTTGTGCAGCAAAGAAATGAGTCAGGTGTTCCGAAATTTCATTGAAATTGTGCTATATCTTGATAAATTACAGAATGAAAAGAAGCCTTCAGGATTCATCGTTCAACGTTTCCATCGTCGCGGGTCTATGTATAATTCTTGGATTCGTGTTTGCGTGAAGAAGAGGGTATGTATACGATATACAACGAGGTTTAATTTGAACATCGAGTCCTCGGACAACGCGCGTTGTACACCGAAATCTAGGACACGTTGGATGGATATTTAGTTAGAATCAGCTGCCAGCGACCTCGGCTCTCGGTATTTTCATTGAAACGCGTAAATGGATTCTTCACGCACGCCTGGCAGTATTTCAAAGTTTTCATCTAAAAAGCGTTGACAACGTGAGGACATGCACGTATAACTTACACATACATACCCGGTTATGCAATGATCTTGAGGACCACGGTGTGAAAACTTTCTACACATCGTAGGCCATAACGTACATACGAAACATAGATTCAAATTTTTTTCATCTTCTTACCTGGTGTGCTTGCACTTTTTCTCTCTCTCTTTCGTGGAATTATAACGTGGTTGTAATTATAAGTCCAAAGCGGTACGATTCGACGTTACGCAACAATTTACCTAACGCTTGTAAATACATATAATGTTTAAAGTCGAGTAACATTTTTATTCGCTTATATATCTGTCTACAAGTGTGTATTAAATCTCCGAGACGATGGATGAAAAAAGGGATGTCGGAATAAAAAAAAAAAATTCAAAAAACAAGAAATACATACGTAATCGCGAAAATACGTATGTTTTATTCTCTATTTTACTTGTTTTTCGGTATCTTTTTTTTGTTTTTATCTTCATAGACAGCTGCTGACAGCTTATAAACGATCCCACCCACGATCAACCATAAAATTTATACACATATAATACACCGTCTATTATTGCCACGTTGAAATTCATACCGATATAAGTGGTTTGGCTATAAACTACGATGCATTATGGAGAGAAAAGACGCAAGAAACTGCAAGGATTTCGTTATAATCTTTTCATACCCCATAGCTTACCGGTTATTATACCTACGCTACATGAAAGTGTCGTCGCCGCTTTGTGGTTTCCGGGTCGTAATAATTAACATTGCACGGTGCCGAGTTCAAAGAGCCTTGGGTTTTATTTAAGTACCTGGAGGCGTCGGACAGGAAAACATGAAAATTTGCGAGGCGCGCTCCTCGAGTCGCAAATCTCATAACGCACCTGACCGATGCAGGATGATTCAGTATTTTCTCTGAAGCGAGTAATGCAAAATTTCTTGGCAAGTTTGGCAACGCTTGAAAAAGATTTATACGTACACAGGAAAAGTTTCTTTTTCTTCTTCTTCTTGTTTTCCAAATTTTTTTGATTTATTCAGAAACACGTGTTCTATTTATTCCACGTGATTTGTGTCGAGAAATGTTGCCCGATAAGTTAGAGCAGGTGCTCCTTGTACCGAAACGACGAGTGGATACTCTTCATCCGAGAAAATCTCACCGATATAACGCGCCTATTCCAGAAATAGGTTTAGACGCCCTCCCCTGCTCAAATGCCCTCCCGGAAATCCTCAACTATTATCTCGAGAATAGATCGGTGCGAGAAGACGAGAAGAGGACAAGGAGACAAGAGAATCGCAGAGTAAACAACAATTTCGGTACAACAGGAAGAGGCCGAACAATTGTTCGTTCATTAGTTTATTACCAGTAAATTATGGTAGCAGTAATATTACGATTTCGAATTTTCTTTTCCACCTTCTCCAATTGTAAATTTTTCACGATATTGTGTCTATAGATATAGATAAATCGTATTACGTTACCTCAAAAATGACAGATGGTGTGAATTTAAAGTGTAATAAAGAGCCGAACGAAAACAAACAATAATTTTAGTTTTCTTCAACGATGCCAAAAATATGTGAGACTATTATCACTGTCCGTGACTTACAGCGTCACCTGACAAACAGTAATTCGTTTCGCAATCGAAGGCTTGATGAAACTTTAGCAGCCAAAGCATGAGAGAGCTGGGAGAAGCGATTCGAGTTTTTTAGGAGTGAGATGTGAAAACGGAATTTTTGCGCCGAAAAGATTTTATTTAGAAACATTCAAATTACTTTTGTAATTGTGAATGACTTTGACAAATCCTAGCTGGAGATATTAGAGGCTTGACTGCGTGGGTTTTGGCTAAAATTAAAATTATTCTAACACGAAACAAAAATTAGACTCACATTGCCGCGCTGAAGCAGAGCGTAACTTCCGTTGGAGGGTCCAGCTCCTCCGCTTCCGGAACCAGGACCAGGACTCGGTCCAGGACTCGATTTCCCGGGTGAAAGCTTCTCGCTGGTTCCTCCATCGGCCCCATCGCTGCTTCCGCTTCCGCTAGATAAAAAAATACGAAACGAATCTGCATTTCGAATTCGAATTCAGGGCAATATTGAGATCAAACGAGTCTAATGAGCCGTTCAATGTTCTTCCGCGCCTGCTGATTACACTTCAAAGACTAACCCGCTCTTTGAGAAATGAAAAGAAAAGTGAAAAAAGACGTTATAGTCAGACTTACGAAATTCGAGCGTAAACTCGGATCGTCAATCCTCGCGCCGGTTTGTAACAGTTTTCTAAAAGCCAGTCTTTCGCACAAAGATACCACCTGTGACTCGTTATGTACGTTATTACGCTGCATCCGGTGGACCTTGCTTCGGTCAGAAGAACGTCACCTGTTTGACGGAGGTTCATATCGTCCTAATCGCACATTTTCGTCGTCAAATATCAGCCCTGGTGAGTACCCAGAATTCTCAACCCAATATGCATACGAACATTCGAACTGTCTCTGATCTTGCTGGGGAAATTTCTTTCACCGTGCATCAAAAACTGATCCGCACTCGCGAATTCGCCACTCTCACTTGTTGTTGGACTCGAGTGGCGGGTGAACTGCGTCACCCAAAACACTAAACTTTGATCATTTTTAGCGTCAAAAGCTAACCGGCGATCCGCCTTGGCCTAATTTATCGACTCGTCGGTTTCGATTTTCTAACTTTTATCGCCGAGTTACTGTCGGCTTTGGGAGTAGACGGTCATCATCCGCTACCTCGCAACGCGCTAATACCCATCGCAACGACACACTCAGATATAATAACGTATGGACACGGGACGAAAGCAAGAGGTAGCCGATATCGTATCGGCGGCGATAACACGCCCCACCGTCCCTCTTCGATCACTCCGCACAAGCCACTCTCTAGCCTGAATTCGCTTTCTATATTCCTCTATGATGTACAGTTGTCTGCCTGTTTTTTTATTTCTTCTCTCTCTCTCGCAAAATCATCATCGGCTCTGGCAACGTGAGTCAACACGCCACAGTCAGCTCACCGATAACTTGCGATAATTTCTACGAATGTGCTGCTTGACATGCAGAGAAGCGTTATACTGTACCACACGTTTATGCATTCTGCACTAGCACCAATTCGTTCATCGATCAGACGATATCGCCTCGGGACTCGATCTATTTCCTACGCTAGTATCTATGACTACCTCGTAAGTTATGCGTTGGTACTGATAAATTTTACCAGTCACACGCCTCTGATACAAGCTAACAAAAAAAATTCTAAAACAACAAACCTGTTACTTCGAATCTAAATAGAAGCGGTGTACGTAAACTGCTTATTTTCATCAGATTACCAGATTTTCTACCGATCATTTCTTTAAACGGGAATTCAAACAATTTTCATTTCTCACCAATCGGTGTAAAGCTTTTCTTGCTAATTAAGTCCATTTACTCGTGACGCTTCCAGTCAGTAAAAAAAACTTTCGGTACTTGTAACGATTCGGAGATCGGGTAGAAAAAAGCGGTTCATTAGACTTTTCGATCGAGCGTATTAGAGGAACAGTCAATCCATGATCGTAAAACTGGGACAAAAATAAGAGGGTGAAACTCACCTCTCCGTCGGACCGCCGGTAGAATAACTTGACGACTCTTCTCCAGATTCGACGCTGTTGAAAGAAGCGCAGTTCATTTTCCGCTCCTCCCACTGGGTCCGGACCTCGTCCTGAACCCGTCTTTTCAGTTCCTCGACCCTCCGCCTCTCCTCGGATATCACCTGACTTCCTGTGAATGATCCGTAATCCCGTTGTCAATACAGCTCGGAGTAATGAAGTTCTGCGGTATTTGGTAGTTGGACAGTACGATAACTTACCCTGTTTGGCAAGGTGGAGCTGCCTGTTTCGCTCGATCTCCTTGAGCGACTCGATCGTTTTTCTTCCAAGACTGCCTTGGCCGGTTGTCTGGACGATTGGTGAGTCCGTAGTGACCCTTGATATCCTGTCGAAATCCTCTCGGCTCGGTGATCGTTTTTCGTCCGGATTCTCGGCCTCGTTACGCGACAGGCTTTCCAGTTCATCGTCGATTGCCCGGAGCCTGTTTCGACCCTGAAAGAATTCACCGCGACATTAGGCCATATTGGAAAAATGTCTAGAATCTTTGTCGAAGATGTGAAATAATTCGAGATGAAAAAAATAAAGAAATCGTGAGCGGTGGAGCTTGTCTCATCGCGGAGGAAACAAAACCGCGATTACCTCCTCGAGGCGACGAACGTGTCCCAACTTCTGCCTCTCGAGACTCCTTGTGTCTCTGATGGCAGTATTCTTTGCGGCGGTTCGCTGAGACTCGAGATTGTTGAGCTGAGCCTTTTTGGCTTCTATTCTGGTCGATAAATCACTCAGGTACCTAAAAAGAGAAAGGAATTAGGGATCCAGAAATGGAAACGGTAAGAGCGAAGGCTTTCCAAACGTCCACGAGACGAGAAGGAGCTTTTGAAGAAGATGACGAACGAATTGCTAACCTTTGCAATTCTTCCCTGGTGGCAAGTTTGCTGGCTTCTTCCTCGAGGTGATGAAATTCTAGATCCTCGAAGGCCTTTCTTTCGGATTCGAGAAGGTCCTGCTGTACCGAGAGCTTCTCAACGAGATCCTGTCGCCTCCTTTCGTCAGCGGAATCATCGGCCTCCCGGATCTCTTCCTCGATTCGGAAACAGGCCTGCTGAGCACTTTGAACCCTCTGTTTGGCCTCCGCCTGAAGATTGGCTTGGGTGACGGTATCCTCGGCCATTTCTCTCTCGAGCTCGTTGATCCGCATCTGGGTCCGTATTTTCTCCCCCTCATCCTGCGAGAGCTTCAAAGACTCAGCCTCATACTCAGCCGACAGGAGCGCCTTCTCAAGTTCCAGCTGAAAATTTATGCGTCTGTGTTAACTACTTCCAAAACGCTACATCACTATTCTTCGAATATGTGTATCGAATAAGTTTTCACGCACCTCTCTTTCTCTTAATCCAATGCAGCCTGCGTCACTTTTAGTACGGCGTAAAAAAATTCGAGCAAATTTTTGTAGGCTTTTGACTTTAGTAGGCATTTCACTGCGCTTCTTTTCGTGGGACGCGAAACACTGCTATACTATATACAGACGAGCTCAAGTGCAACTAATTGTAAGAAAACTAGAGGTGACTGTCGAAGGAGGTACGACACAAAGCCGCATGCGATCGCATGTGTCACGACACGCGAGATAAGAAGTTGCGTATGATGGAGGGGAAGCATTCGGACTATCTAACCATAAATGCAAAAAGCTTAACAAATATTGACCTGGTCGCGTTTGCCGCGCCTCTTCGAATCGCAGATAACATTGAAGTGACGTAATACGCCAACACTTTGTTCGCGAAACGGGTTTAGCTAAGAGTTTTTGGAACTCGGATTGCGACTCTAGTTACCCAATGATGCTAATCATAATAATGACAGCTGGTCGCCTCCGCGTTCGGACCACAATTCATTGAGAAAAGAAAGTGTGACGGTTGAAATTGAAGGTTCTCATTACGAACTGCTAGGACTGTAACTGTGCTTTGAATGGCGTTAGTTTCGAAGGATTTGAGAGAAGAGTTCAAATTTGAAGATGCTGAATATTGAAACCTGATATTTTAAAATTATGCCTCACGTTACTCCCCGTACATAGGAAACTCGTTATCAACCTCAAGATAAGGGTCACACCGAAGTGCTCTCCACAGAATCATCATATTGGATGGTGAAGTGTTGTGGTCAGAGTTTTGTTCTGAGTGAAAAAAAAAATCACTCGATTCTCACCTCTCTGCCGATTTCCTCTTCCTGTGTCTCGATGTCAGCGATGCTCCTCTTGAGCACATCCATGTTACCGTGTATATGAACCTTCTCGTTCTGCAAGAATTCAACGTACTTCCTTCTGTCCTCAATCTCTAGCTCCTCCCTGGCCTTGTCAGCCTTGGCTTCGTTCGACTTGGCGTTATCCCTCTCGGTGTTGTTTCTCTTCGGAGTGGCGAACGCCTCCTTGGACTTCGATATCATCGAGAGCTGCTCAATAGCCTCGAGGAGGTCGTCGTTCGATATGGCAAGTTTGTTCTCGATAACTTCACAGCTGTTCTGAAGCTGTCCGTTCTTCCTGTTACCCTGACACTGATGCTGATGCTGCTGCTGTTGCTGCTGCTGTTGGTTATTGCTAAAGCTTCTGAAGCCTCTCGCCTGCTGGTAAGACGTTGCGTTATTTTTCGTCACGACCGGATTGTGTTCCTCGATTTGCGAAGGTCGAAGATTTCCATTCGTAGGTGAAAAATTCTCGTAGTTCTGAGTCGGTAAGCTCCTAGAGTTTACCACCTGGATTTTCCCGTATCCCGAAGTGGCCTCGTTTATTCTAACGTTCTCGTAGTTCACAGCGATGGTCTCGTTGCCGTTCTCCCCTGAGGTTTCACCCCCAAAAACGACTTCGGTCCGGCCGTTCCTGGCCCCCTGGACCAGGTTGACGTTCTCGTAGGAAACCCCCGGCCTCGAAGATTCGGAAAATGAAAAATTGCTCTGCTGACTCCCACTGGAGGATGGACTCCTGATCGGACTGTCGAAGGGGGAATTGTAGCCGGGCCGCTTCTCCCGAGGAAGTGAGCCGTTCGTCTTTATCCTGAAAAATGGAATATATAATAAGACGGTGTGAGAAGCGATAATGGGAAGCGAGGAATTCCCCGATGACATCCTGCACCCTTTAATTCTCACCTGTTCGGTTGCCTGGGTCTCTGATCAACCGTGCTCTGTCTCTCGTACTCGGCGCACATGGCCAGGATCTCTTCGAGTCTGAGTTTTTCTTGTCGTTCGACCTCCTGCTCCCTCATCCTCTCTTCCTGTGCCTGCCTGCGCCTGGACTCAGCCTCCTTCCTCTTGTTCTCAGCATCGATCTGCCTTTCTCTGAGTTCCTCGATCGAGCACCCGCTTCCGGCGCTGGGTGTCGGGCTTTTGACTCTGGCGTAGTTCGCATAGGTTCTCCTCGGCTGGTCACTGTACTTTGGATTCCGGTTGAACGCCGGACTTGGGGGGTGGATCCTCCTGACATGGGGGTTTGAGCCGCCATTCACGAGGCCCAAGCCACCATTTTCATGGTCCCGCAAATTCGGGTTCGAGCCAAATTGATCTACCTGAAAATACTCGGTGGTTGTCTTGGCCACGATCAGGCTCTGGCTCATGTCGTACTCCCTTCCGAAGTTGTCGTACTCCGAGGAGCGCTGACAGACCAGACTCTGCGACATACCGACGCGTAGATTCTCCTCGTTCCTGTTATTCTCGTTGTTGTTCTCATGGTACATTTGCTTGTAGATCGGTTTCCCGAAACTCTCCTGGCTCCCGAATACCTGGAGGTTGTTATGGTTGGGCACCGACGTGCTTGAGACTCCGTTTCCGGCCGGAGATCTGCTCACTTCGCGTCGTTGGAGCCGGTTGTCGTCGTGCGCGATTATCGTCGGGGTGTTGGACCTGCTCACGTCAAAATTGGTCAGGTTCTGAAGGGGTGCGATGTTGTTGTTGTTGTTGTTTGCCTTGGAGAGCGACGCGAGGCTTGGCGACCTCGAGTAACCCAGTATCTGGTCAGCCGGAACATTCGCCGTTCCACTTCCGGCGGGGAAAACCTTCGGCGAAACGCAAACTGCGTTCCTACCCTGTCTGGCGAGCATCTCGAACTTCGTCAGCTTGCCGAGGAAACCCTCGTCCTCGGAGTACGAATTCCGGGGCGATTTACGGGGCGCTACAGGTGGCTTCCGCTCCAGATGATTCTCCAAGTTGTCGCCGAGCGAAAATGATATCGGTGCCATCGATATCCTCGAGTTCGGTAAAACCGATTTCAACTGTTTCGCTTCTGCTGGGTGATTGAACCTCATGTAACTCGATCGTCCAAAGGACAGCATGCACCCTGGGCAAATGGAACAAGACGAAGATGTTAGGAATGTCGATAAATTAGGCACCTGTATACGACTTTCATACCTTGGGCAAGTCGAACCGGACTGTTCACCAGAACTCCATCGACGGCCGTTTTCCCGCTGATAGGATACAGGGTCACAACATTGTTCTCGTTCTCGATGGCGCAGTGAATCGGCTCGATTCCCGTACCCGACACCGAGATATCAGCCTCCCTGCCTGAGCCGAGAGTGACTCGTCCTTTGCGTGAAACAATCGAGGTAAGAGGTTCGTCAGAATCATCGCGGTGTGGAGACTGCGTTTCGTAGATGTTACAAACGATAATTGCTGACGAAAGGGGTGCGCGGCACAGCAGCCGAGTAAATGGCGCGCTCGAGCAATTGCCCAATTAATTACCCTCTTGCGGTGTAGGTTAATCGAACGACCGGCGTTATGCAGAAATGTAATTCATTCATTGAGGATGAGCTTGAAAAGCAGGATGGAGGGACGGACGTTCGGGTTGAAGGAGCAAGTGTAAGCCGTCCCCATCGTTCTTGACGGGGCTGTAAAACAGTCTGGTGTATTTTTGACGCCCCATGAAGTTGGAGAAACCACGGTGCGTAGTCCCGGTTTACGATTTTGGGGCGGGTTGGTGCCGGCGTTATGCAAGTTCGAAGAGGGCTGCTGTTGATGCCGGAGTTGCCGGTTACCAGCGTAGCCGTGGGTCTCGAGGGCTCGACGAGTACAAAGGACGGGGATTTATATATAGTTTTGGCGTAGCCCCGGGAGCACGACGTCGACGACGGCGTTTCAGTCGTTTTGGGAATACTGGCTCCGTTGCACCGGCTCCGAACGCTGTTCGTCCGTAAGTCGCGGGGAGTCCAAGTCCCCGAAATACCAAATTACCAGAATAAGCACGCGCAGTCGGTTGCAAGAGTAGACACGGAGTGCGGCTAAGTCTCTTTCTAGAAGTCTCTGCAGTGCGAGATTAGGAAGGTGGTCAAGTCGAATAAGAATTTCAGAACCTACCGGAATCGACAAGAATTTGGAAAGTAGTATCAGTCATGGTCTCGACTATATCTGTCCAGATCACCCGACACCGTTGTTACCTAATATTCTATCGAACAAATTACGCAATTCAATTGATAGAAATTCATTCCCGTATACCCGGAACTGTATAAAAAAAAAAAAAGAAAACATGGAACAATTTCTCCCAAGTTATTTGCTGCCAGTAAACCTCTACAGAGAAACGTAATTCTGGATGCTCTTCCAACCGACGATGATCAGCTAGACGCAAAGTAGCACTTGGAGCCGGTGCAGCAGCCGTTGGCGGATGATTCCGTAGAATAATTTTCCAGCGACTATATTCGTATATGAATCCCGGGTTACCGCCCTCGGCGTGAACCAGTGTCTGAAACCTTCAGCGCCAATCTCCGCATGCATCGTAGACTACGTTCGGTGTCACTAGGAATTGGGAACATTGACGCAAGGAGGCATCCTCACCTTCGGGTAACGGGTGCAAGGTCACGGCGACTGATAGGCGTCCACTTCCGGTTGATACCAAGTGAGGTGTCTCCGTCTGAACCCGTAGGACTCGTCCAGTCTCCCGTACCTCGAGTCCAGTGTTCGCCATCTCGCCTGGAATATAGAGGATAAAACGCGTTAGTCTAAGGTTTTTTTTCGTTCTTGTGGATTGCGGTTTTTTTGCCCCTGGTATTTTTTCTGCTCTCGGGCCGAACGGCCGTTGACCGGTTTTGCATGTTCAGGGGACGGTCTCGTTAATTCCTTCCTTCGTGCATCTAAATACGTACATACTGGTAACTTTAATCTCCGAGAATCGGGTTACATCGGCTACGAGCTATATAATGAAACACGAAGCGTAACTCTAGCAGACAAGGGACGGGGGATAGGCACATAAATGTTCGCACGGTCATATTGATTTCTCGATAAGAAGCAGCCACTCGCTCGGATAAGATAGTCTCTCTGGAACGTGGAATTAGATCGGTAGCTGCATGTACGTCCCCGCATCGCATCGCGGTGATGAATCACTCGGACTAGAAATAATATTTCGTTCCTTTTTTTTGGTCCCGTTGGGATCCAAAGTCGACCCGGGAATTTCTCCTTAGAGGCAGCACTTGGAGAACAAGTAAAGGAATATTTATTACTGTATAAAAAGCAGCTTGAACCCGCAGAGAAGTGCACACGATTCTTTAATACCTACGGCAATAAAGTACGTGGCAAACGAGGAGGGGTAAATAGGCTTGCGCTAACAGCTAATGCAGCTCGTAATTAAACTTATTTCAACTCGTTACCGAGTCATTCGCATGGGTTGAACAACCTCGTGGTCAGCATAGTCGTCGTTGGAGACCAAGGAAATTGTTGCACGGGCCCGATTGTCGCGGTGTGAAGTTGAAGGTGTTTCCTCTTGTAAAAAATATTTTCTGCTATGATTTCTGCTCTCTGTGGGTATTTAAACCAAATCGGGGCGACAACACGGGGGAGAAAATTCATCAAGTCAATTAATCGATGCATTGCGATGCTCCCTGCAGGCTGCGCGACTCGATCAACCGCATCAGGAGGAAATGGGTCAAGTCAACAAACTCTCGGATTGCGATTGTACAGCGAGTTGGGAGTGAGAGAGGCGTTTGTTAAGCTACCAAAGAAAACAATCAATCCTTCTCGAAGGAAGAACAAACCACGACCACTACCAGCAGACATTTGCCTCCCGAAACGAAGTGGTTAAGCCCATTGAAAGGCGGAATGAAAAGAAGAATAGAACCGGGGACACACGAACGAGGAATCCAGAGGAGCTGAGAGAAAGAAAGAAGAATGAGAAGAAAGAGTGTTTGCGGGAATTATCATCAGACCACGACAAGTGGAGCCACGGTATTGAATCTAAAATCCTTTTACTATGGAAACAACGCTCCGTATATTCTCTCATTAATGTTACACCAACGGCACCGTGTACGGTAAGCGCGAGAAAAAGAAGCGCTCTTTAAGTGCCTGGAGTTGATGCTCCAATTGAAATTTCAGGATTGTTTTCTCGTTTCGACCACGGTGACGGATCCTCAGGAATAAGAATGGTAAACATGAAGTTATAAAAGTTGGAAATCGTACTCGAAACGCGGTTCACTTCACCTCTATCAAAGTCGCGGAGTTACGTTTGACGCGGTTACGAGTTCCCACTTGTGGCAGCTGAAGAGCCTGGGTATACACTTGGTCCGGGTCATTGAGGAAGAGAATTTGCTCACCCTCCCGAACAGCGTCCAGCCGTTTTACAGTATATCGTAGGTACACGCGACGGATGGAGAACTCGTTTAATTAGTCCCCGCAGGGGCGTGGGCGGGGAACAGAAAAATAGAGAGATAAGAGACGAGAGAGAGAGAGAGAGAGAGAGAGAGGGACGCTTTTAGATTTCAAAGGCAGCGAAGAAAACGGCGTAGCGCCTCGAAAGGAGCCAGTTGCCAGCCAGATGCCTGCCGGCACTTCTTCTTATACAATTTTCTCACTCTCCCTCTCGGTTCCTGCACGTATACGATGTGTATATGCCTCCGCTTTCGACTGTCATTCAGCTCATCTTTCAGCAAGGAGAAGCGAAGAAGACGATGAGAAGGCAGTCGGACGATAAGAAACGGTGAGCCGAGATGAAAGACTGCTGGCCTTGCGCGGGGCCTCGTCACCTTATTCTCTCTATCGTAAACGAAGCCCGGGAACATTTTGCTGGCGTTCTCATAGTTCAAGGTACCCGTACGGACGTTACACCGTAGACACTGTAGTCAAGATCACGCTTATCCACACCTCTGTTTCAGGAGGGGGACGGAACGCAGCGGATGCCTCGTCAAAGAAGTCGTCGAGCATGGAGCGGATGTTCTATATGCGGCTACCGGACGTGCGCGAGCGCTAACGCGTCTACGCGTGTAGGAACTGCGCACGTCCAGAGTACCAAAACAACTCGAAAGTTGTTATAGAATTATGGTCAAGAGGTTATGCCTAGTCGGGATTTTTCAAAAATCGATTTTTGTCTTATTGCATTTTCGAAGATCGGCTACAGCAGGTTTAAGAATCGTTATTTTTACAAATAAAAAATATCAGAATCAAGTTCAATGGTACCCCAATATGTATATGAATTTTTATATTAATAAATTGAAATGTCTCTTCGTCTCCTGACTAAGTATAACCCCTTAAGCCAGATTCGGGGTACCGAAGAAATGCAGGCGAAGTGGTTCTTATTCAATCGTCGGTTGGCGGGTTCCTTTTCCTTTATTTTCGCATGCTGTCGGGCAGCTTATCAAGCGGAGAATGATATCTCCTGAACACAGTCCGTATCGTCGACGGCGCCTCTTCTCCGTTTTATCTAATTTAACTGTGTAAACGTTGCGGTGTTCTTGCGACAGTTTTTGCTGCACAGGTGAATATTACACGTACACCTTGTATACCGTAAATCGTGACGCATTTGGAATACAATATTGTGACGGTAATTTACAGGTGGATAAATGTTTGAACAAACCACGGAATAGCTGTACGTGTGATATCAGTACGTATATGAAAGATCAAGCGGTTGCGAAATAATTTCCGAGTAACAAAACCATGGCTCTTCCCTTCGTCGTGACGTTGTACCTCGGGAAAATGATAAAAGAGTAGGAAAAACGAGTCGAAAAAAAAGAGTGAAAAAGAAAAAAAGAAAAAAAACACAACACACATCTACAATCGCGATTCGTGTTTACACAAGCCGATTCAACAACCGTGTTCCCTAGCCGGAGGCGTTTGCTTCGATGAGCAAGAGTGAAAGAGCGAGACGGAGATACGTATAGTCTAAACACGCTCACGTAGCATTCTCTATGAAGTCACTGACAGTTCTAGCGAGTGCTCGGAATAGCATGTGACAATCTTCGCGTCACGTGCTGCTGCACTTGGAGCTTTTACGATCTCTGTTATGAAGTTTGGTGAATTTTATGAGAAGCATGCGGATCAAATGGCCCGAGGACTGTGATATGCAACGAGATGAAAAATGAAGTGGCATCCACACATAAGCGGGATCGAAACCACTTGTGAAACGGGGACCTGCTGCAATCGATGTTCGTGCACTCGAGTAGCGAGCCTTTAGTAGATATATAAAGAGCATGCTGTAGTTAAGTGGTAGGTAAGCCGCTGCAGGAGTAACAGAAAATGAGTTAACGCCTCGGTGTATAAAACCAGCTACCATCTGCACCAAGCAGGCGAGAGTGCCTCGGACGACAGACGATCGAGTCTCTGTGAATTCTATAAAAAGTCACGTCAGACGAAACTTGAGAGTAATTTCCTACCCGGTGTAGTAATTGCATCGAAGAACGACGGGGACTCGAACACACTGGTTACATGCGCGTAATGGAAAATGTCCTCACGACGTCAGAGTTTCATTTTAATGGAGGCAAATCGTAATTCATGGGCTTTCAAATTCCTCGTGACGGATAAATTAATTAAACGTAATCAATAAGGTCAGCTGTTAGCCTGATTACGTTAGTTCGATTTCTTAAGATGACGCATTGCAAAGCGACATTCCCAATAATTGGGGGTAACTTACAAGCTTTGAGTTTGGTCGTTGTGTCATTAGGTTGAAGTTGGTAACGTGACGTTGACGATGTATGGTTGGAAAAATCGTTAAATCCAACTACCTGAAAGTCGTTCTAAAATTGTACAACGGTTTATTCCACGATGTTTCGTTACGTTAACGTTACCGACTTCTAAATGATGCGCTGTTTGATTTCCACCGATCGTCTCGAAAGAGATCGAACAGTTTTTCCATCGAGTCGCGCAAAGCGTGGCTTTGGTATGTTTAACAACCGGCTTGCGCTTCTTTTTTCTTTTTTTTTTTGAGGAACAATTAACGACGGTGATGACATCACCGTGGCAGCAAGCCGCTGGGCGTGGTGTTGTTCATTTTTATCTAATGCGTACGGCGGTGAAGGCGCATCAAACAAAGACGAACCTCGTTTATTGTAAAGATTTTTCATCGATGAGCGCATAATTTCGATTTTAGACACAATTTCAGCTCCAGATCAGCAGCTCCGCCCGACTTCTTTCCAATTTCGTTTCCAACGCAACGCGTGCATTCGTTTCTACAGTGTCACGATGCCATTAGGGATTAGCTATTACCCATTAGGAATTCGGAACACGGACTCGCGTAGTAGAAGCGACCGTCGGTATTTCGAAAGGTTTTTGTCGAATGGTGGTAGTGCATCGGTAGTCGTATACCTACCCACGTGGCGTGCCTACTATGGGTTGTTAGCTAATTCTTAAACCGTCCTCGCGAGTCCAATAAACTCGTCGCACTCTTCGGACAAACAATTCTTCCACAACCGTAGGTTAGAAATGGAATTTCGAACAGGCTGAAAAATTCCCCCAACACGACTAACGTGTGATAAATATCAAAATTTGCCAAATTTTCCGACAACATTTCAGTGTTGAATATTTTTTATTTTTTTTTTCTCTCATCTATCAAAAATAAACCAAAGTTGTAAACTTTCCCGTACATTAGCTGAAAAAATATTCTAGATATCGTATTTTTAACCCTGTGTTCATTTGTTTTTAAAGTCTGATTCAAATACGGGGTCAATCACGTGTCACGGGGAATGTATACGTACGTAATACATCCAAAGCTCTGTTTTCTCACTTCTCTCTCTCTCTCTCTCTCCCTCCTCTCTGGTTCCGTGAATATCCGGAGGCGTCCGCCTGTCTGTTCTACCGTAAACCTGCATGGCGGAAACTAATATGTATACACGTTACATTCGAGGGCGACCGCTTGGTACCGTTTTTGTAAATCAGACGAGAATAATAATGATACGTAGGTGGTCCCCGAGGCACTGCTACACCTTCGTCCCACAGAAGTTCCCGTGTGTGTTTCGATTTAACCACATATCCGTTCTCTTCTTCTTTTTTTCAAATTTTATTTCTCACTTTGTTTTGTACCATCCACACCGTACACATGATCCGTGATGACGGTATTTCTACGTCGGAATATAAAGCAATCGCCCGGTTCGCGCGCCCCTTTATACAAATGCGATGAACAGCTCGATGCGTCACCGTGCATGGTAAAATACTCTGCATACACACCAAACGCACGCAGGGTATTCGTACGACCTCCGTTTACTAACGAGGAAATCCCGGGCCCTTACACGTCATTGGGTATACACTTGACCTCCCGCTAGACTCTAGCAGCTTTCTATTACCTAGGAGAGTTTTCGTGACTCAAAGTTTTCTCAACGATAATCAAGCGGTAAAACGATACGTGAAATCGGAATCTGAACAATTGTTTTTCAGGGATAAGTCACGGTCGAAAACTGAACTGGGACGGGGTTGAAGTTCCGAAAACGTTCAATTCCGAATTATTTGCTGGCGAAACTTGAAATAAAGAAATCGAACTTTGAGGAAATAAAAAAGTTTCGAACGGTCGGAAAGCTGACGGCTCAAAGTTACAAAACGCAAGATTCTGAAAATTCAAGTTACGATGGAGCAAAGTTCAGATGAGTAAATTTCCGATAGAGAAAAATTTCGAAAGTTAAAATATAACCAGGAATCAGAATAGCCAGGATTCCGAACGTAAGGATATCGAAAATCCGAAACAAAGAAAGATCAAAGTGGTGAAATTTCACCAAGCCAGATATTCGCAGAACTGAAAATCTTCGATCATTCCTCATTTCGATGCTTCAGATTTCAAAATTTTCTCACATTCGCACTTCCGGAACTTTGAGCGTCGAGTTTCGGGCCATTCAAAACTTTGACGTTTCGTCAAAAGTTTCGCTTCTTTACCTCAAGTTTCACCCCAAAAAAATTCGGAACTCGGCTCCTCCGGAACTTTTCAAATTTGAAATTTCACACCCGCCCCCCTGAACTAAAAAATGTTTATTTCGCTCGACTATCGCGATTAAAAATTTCTTCTTTCAATATTACACGAGAACTTCATCAGGCACAACGTGTCCAAGTATTACACGCTGTTGGAGAGTATAAACGAACGGTTTACCGAACGGACACGCGATGCAGATCGCATCACGTAGGTTTGAACATTGGACAGGTTCGCCGCGCAAGTGCGTATGCGTTAACCTGAGCAGGTGTGCCAGGTGCTCGGTGCGAGTATGTATTCTGAATATTTCGACCCTGCCCATCGCACCGCGCTTTTTCCCGTGACCGGCGATGACGGCTTGTACGAGCAGAAAATACCAACGTGTTCCTGGGTATTGTTTTGCATCCGTATACGCAGATTATACAATCGTTTCGTGCAGTCGCGGTTCTAGAATTACCTAACGGCGATATTATGATATTCGCTGTACGTCAGGACGTAAAAGGATGGCCGGTGGGTGATTTTCCAAGAGTTGAGACGTGAGATGCGGGTGTGCTGCTAGATGCAGACGGACCCACTCTGAAGAAGCGTCTTACGGATACAGTCACTCAGCTTCACTGTTACATTCACAAGTTACAGATTGGCAAAGAATATTCGATTAATTGTTTTTTACGTTGTACTGTACTATGTTTCATTTTTTTTTTTTTGGTTTGATAATTGATAGCGACCTATAAATATTTTCCTACCTCATCCAGGTTTTACGACACCTTTTTTTCAGTATTTGTCACAAATTTTACGAGTGACACCTTGTAGAAAAAAAGTTAAACGATTAAACACCCTGTTCCAATTTCATGTACATACCTACGATACATGCCAAATAGTAATTGATTCTACAGGGTTTGCCGTGTACCGAAAATTAAATTAAAAAAAAAAAAAACAAACAAAACGAAACAAATCAACGAACCAAACAATCAATTTCAAAAGTAAATTGAATGAATTCAATGAACCTGAACATATCCAACACGTGTAATATTCTGTAATACTGTAACGGTAATATCAAATTGCGCCAGTATAATGCTGCTGATACGGCTAAGCTTTGGATGGGGTTTGACAGATAAGCTGGCATGTTTGTTTTAATTCGAGCCACATAGGTACATGCATATGTATGTACATGTATACCCAAACCGAGATAAAGAGTCGGTGTTGGGAATTAGAGTCGTTCGGGTTTGTCACACAAGCTCCGATACTCGTGTCTCCTTTTTCCGCGTTTACAGTTTACATCAAAAGTAGCGTCTCTGATGAGTTATCGACACGAGCGACCGAAGCGTATAATTCTCCCGGTATTCCGCGCAAAGTACGAAATGCGAAAGGCAAAGTTGGGTCGAGTTGCACGTATGGTTGGAACGCGAGTTGACGTGTACTAATCGTGTTTGTACATTTATAATACGAGCACGCACGTTGATGTATAAAATGTCGTAACCGAGTCATCCGCGAATGGAACGAACGCCGAGTAGCTGGAAAGTGGATGCTGGAAGCTTGAAGGATCGCGCGAGAGTGATGTTATAACGCACGCTCACTTGGGTACGAAAAGGAAGGCAGCCGGTCGCGTAGCGGCTGCTCGATACGTTTGTGTGCACATATGTCTCAAGAAAAACAAGGAGAACAAATAGGAAAACAAATGTTACGTATGCACGCACTGCAGTGTTAATAAATAATTTTTTCTCAGTATTTGTCACAAATTTTTCGAGTGGTAACTAAGAAAAAAAAAACGTTTCAATGTGAATCAACCTAGTGTACTCCGTCTGGAAACGCAAGAAAAGTCGAGGCGCACTACAGGAATGCCATTGACGTTCTTACCCTCCTATAAATTCCGAATATTATGCTATTACGCTAAATATCTTGACCTGCCGCAAAATTCTGTACGTAGTATAAAGTGGAGGTGGATAAGTAGGTACGCGGGAAGAGCCGATGACGAATCGACGTGAATAGATCGATAGACGGATAAGATACGACGAGTAGATTTACGTGTAAATTACGCAACCCGAGTCAAGATCGTCGCAACGAGTTGATCAGGAATGCGGTTCCTCCGCAGTTTCGTCATTGTATATTATTCGGTTCAAATTGTTCCTGGTTTGAGGATATATCTGTTTCTGTACAGATCTAAATTCACCATCTTTGTAACTCGAATGGTTTTGAACAACTAACTCGAAGAAAGCTTCAGACCGCATCGCGCCATGAATCAAGATTAAACTTACAGCTGAGACTGGAATTGAAGTAAATGGCTGACCACAGTCCCGATGGTAATCTAAATTTTTACAACGTCCGCCTAGGTATAGTCCAAATCGAGCAGACGGTAAACGGTATGCATACCATCGAGAGCAATCGGAGCCATTACGCAATGTGAAATCAATCTCGCACGAACGGTACCAAAGACACTGATCGCAAACAATGAAACCGTACGTAAGTAAAACGTTCCAAGATGAAAATCGATACCCTTTTACAATAACATTTCGCACGGATGTCCAGTGTTACAAGACGCGTCCTTATCGCGTAACCCATTGCTTGCAATCCGCAATTCCACGCGTGTAACGATCAAGATTTATTATTCATGGTTGGGAAAAGACAACATCCCGTAGGTAGGTATAACAGTTTAAAACGAAAGTAAAGACCCTACGATGCTGCAGGTTCATCGGCGTGTAAGGAATGCCGCGGTCGTTCCGCTCCCCTCTTCCTCATCCTCCTCCTCCTTCTCTTCCTCTTCACCCTTCGGGTCTTGACGGGGCTGCTCCGTCGACTATCGTCCACCGTTTACACCGGCACACCAGACCAGACGTGGCTCCAATATGATCCTCCTGCCTCGTTCCCAGAACTGCAGGTAGTCCCTGCTCGGGTCATTAGCTGGGTAGGTAAGCCAGCAGGTATAATAAGGCTGCACCGAGTAATGGAGAACCCTGCGAGTACGAGGAACCCAACTTAAAGTGCTCCAAGTAGGTTGGCAAATCGAGGTTGAGTTGGGGACTTCCACGCGAAGGTTGGAGCATCTGCAACATCGATCGACCGTAATTGTTCGTCAACCGATCGTTGGAACGTCGAAACCTCTTCCAGCAAAGAGGCAACATGGCGGCGGATATCATTGGATAATGGCGGTCCTTCCTACGGCCACGAGTACACACCGGCGGCGTGTTTCTGTATCTCCGTCTTTCTCGCATTCACTCTTACGTAACCATTCGAGACGACCTTGCGGTGATGGCCTTTCGGAACAGCTACGTGCACCGGGTGACAAAAGAACCAGTCGTCGTTCAACGAGCGTTGTATACCGGCTCGAAGAACTACTGATTGTACTTTTTACATTTCGTTATTCTATCGTCGACAGGCTGCTTTACACACTCGCTTGATCTATATATACATGTATAGACCTTTCCTCGTAGTTTACGTGTGCAGGAAGAATTGGGATCATGCTATTCGGAGTATCGTAAAGGTTTGTACTGCCGATGTGCCTCCTTGACGCGCGGAAGAATTTCAGAGGCAATTCACCGACCATCGTGGCTGCTAATTGAAACGGAAGTAAAAATGGACTTGAAAATTTTCATTAAATATTTTCACGAGTCGTTATCACCAGTAATAAAAATTCCTCGATATCATTAGACACAGCTATTTCACCTGTTCTAGTGAAAAATAATAAGGCCTTAATTGAAAGAGTATAATTAAGTGCGTTTTTCTAGTCCGGCAAATTTATAACGCACGTAATAACATACAACCGTCCTTCAGGCGACGATGTTCCAGAGATGCAAAAACGAGCACATGAGATTGTACACCAAAGGATAACACGTATGTTTGCCTTGCGGTGTCGCTTGTAATTCATGTAACGAGCACTCCAGAGGTGTAAGTTTTGCAACGTTTTGAAAATGCGGGCATTCCACGGAACGCCATGCGTAGGCACATCGGTTGTACGTACGTATAATACATGCATACTCCTCGATGTCATACCTACGCAACATTATTATACCACCGCTAGAAGAGACTCGCGTGTATTTGTGACACGATTACGCGGGCTGGGAGTCCGTCGATTATTTGCCCCAAGATAAGGCCTCGTGGTCTGAATGCGTTATTGTACCTGTGCAGATACCGACCGCTGTAGTCCGATCAAAATAGGTCTGAAATAAAAATATTCCGTATAAGGCTGCATTTTTGTGTTTCGGGATTTTCGACCCTCCGGAACTCAAATCTATAGTCATTTTTAGTCTCTTGACGACGATTCGCCTCGCTTATTTTACAGATTCAAATTAATATTCGCACGACAAAGCCAGTCTTGCAATTGTAACGTAAGTTAACTATATAGCTACAACGTGTTTATCATTGGCACTGCAGTATCAGCGTGATTTGCTCAACGCTCGTCGATTATTATTGATTTCGATTGACGCAAATCGCGAACGATCGCGTCTGCGTGCCGCATTCTGTACTCGATTCGACTCGACTGTTGCATCTGTGATTTTCCCCTCATTTTCGGTTTAGCCGAGCGTGGGCATCGGACATTGGTCACATTTTCACACGGTTCATTTCACACCAAACTCTGGTGTGTGGGTATCTGCAGCCTCGTTGCACGTCTCCATAAGCGTAAAACGTCAGGGCGGGAGAGATGTTTCAAGATGACGTAACGAAGGCCCGTATAAAGACAATCAAAATAAATTATTTTAAATTGCCGTACACACAATCTACCGCGGCGCGTCGCCTCGTCTTGCTTTTTAACAACGCGTTCGTAGGTACGTACACTTATAGATCGATGTCGGCGAGCCCGATGATCAGTCGCTGGACGATAATTGGCGCGCAAAAAAATTGATCAACCGTCAATCTTTCGATCGTGTAATTGCGATTTATATTCTGGTGCGGATGAGTAAGACTCGAGACCGTCCAGAGTTTGAGGAAAAATATGAAACATGAAATACTGCAGTCCCGACCACGTGGTGCGCGACTAGCCGGTTATCAATGAACTGTGCCAAAAGCGATAAAGCTCTATAAGTAAACGGCTACGGCGGAAAACGTCGCGGCTTGTAAACGTGGCGCGGCACTTGTGTTCATTGTAAATATACGTCTGTTGCATATTCAACTGCGATTAAGTTTATCATCGCGGTTCGGGTCAGGGGGCTTTTGATACACGATGTACGAATTTTATACGAAGAATTTTTATTACATTTCCCGCGTCGTCGCGGAGCCGAAGCTGAGACTCTTAATGCCTGGGTAAACAGAGATTAAGATACGAAATAGTACCGTCTTCTCAGGGATGCGGAATCGGGAGGAAAAAATAAGTCGATAAAAGAAAGAGAGAAAAAAGAAACGTTGAATAATCAACATTTTCTCATTATAACTATCTGTTTGAATTTCGCAAGCGAAAATCACGCGCCGGTAATAAAAATCTTTGTATACATGTGTGCATAATATATCAGATACGTTACATTACACATCTTGGCTATGTTCTGCTAAAAATCACGTCTACGAGCCGATGGCCTAATAATACATTTGTATATTATACGCGAGATTTGAGAGGCACCTTATGCCGTTCAATCGCTATTTATGCCCTAGCTATTTTTACAATAATTTTCACCCGGTGACTAAGACGCGGTACATTCTGGTTATAAAGTTTATAGTTTTCCAACGTGCGGGGTTACGCGTATAAGGTATTTCAGTCTTGACAGAAAGCAACGTATCAAAGTTCAGGGTAGCGGTAAGAAGTCACATTTCGGATTCCTGGATTTTTTTATTGCATTCAGGTTTTCTCGCGCAACGGAAATGCAATTTTTCCTCTGCCTGTTCGATGAGAAAAATTGTCGCGAGTATAAAATGAATTTCGGAATATGACAATATATTTCGTTCAAACAATATTCCTCGAAGCTTTAAAAATGATTTTACGTCACTTGGGATTTTTTTTTTTTTCGTTGCTAATGTGACTTAATTGCTGCGTGCAGCTTTGAAGCATTCGCAGAATAACTTCTTCGACGGACAATTCGAAAATTCTATTACAGTTTTCTCGATTTTCTCTGTCTGTGCTTACAGCGCTGCAGCGGATCGGCATTAGATATTATCTCTCTCCATTAAGAACCTCTCTTCGCGTTTAGTGAATCGTGAATGATTCCGCGTTTCATTTTTCATCGTTAACGATTTCGCCAGTCATGCAGCGGTGCGGACTGACATAGTTCACCGTAGGTATTGTAATGACCGACGATTTCCGCGTATCTATAACTTAATTTCAATCTCAAACGGGGCAGAACGAGATTCAACATAATACATTGTTGTTCGAACAGAATGGAAAAGATCATAGGTATGATCGATTCACCCAGAAAACCATCAATCTTTGGATTTCTTCGACTTTATTCTTTCCTTCCGAAAGCCACCTGCAGAAATTTTGCAAGACCGTAAATAAACCATAGACGTATATACATATATAAATATAGATAAGCGAACTTGGAGGTCGGTTTCATTAGAGCTGTTTTTAGATAATCAAATTGCGAAATATTCTCGTTAAATATTTTTCCCTATAAAAGCTCAACGTTAGGTTAAAGATTGATTGTCAAGATCGGGGCATATGTTTATTCATCCAAAACTGCGTGCAATAAAACAGGGTGGCGACCATTTTTCTCAAACAAATTTCCTCGACTTATCCCCGTAAAAAAATTCAGAATTCCCTGATTTTATCTCACGAAACTTGGGTAAGGTTGGTCAGCTTTTATGACCAAAAGCTCCAGAAGTTGTGCACCTTGAATATATAAATTTGTGTGTAAAAAAAAAAAGAAAAAAACAAGCACGGTACGGCTTCGTTTCACACGAATAATTAGAAATTTAACAAAAATACCATTTCCGAAAGTTATCTCAGGTGAATTTACAACGTATAGCTGTAGTTCGTAAACGATTTATAAAAAAAGTACGTTTTTCCCTACGGCCCATCGTAATTCTCCGACTATTCACGATTTTCTCGGTTGGTCGCCACCCTGTAGAAACCATCCTGCGTGAAAATCGGCACAGAAATCTATCCTCGACCTCTTACATACACACAGGCAGCGGTTCGACTGCCCTTTACTGACCGGTGCGCGTGCTGACAATAACGGACAATGTAAGCCGCAGATGCAGGAAGGGCCGTAAGCACGCAGAACGGAGAGGAACGTGAGAGGAGGCGAGGACGGTGCATTGTCCTTTCTCTCCCGGCGCCCCTCGCAGCTGTTCCAAAATAGAAAATCCGTCCCCGCTCCGCAGACTCCGAAGGGCAGGAAATTTGAACGAGCGAACAGAACGGGTCTCGGTCCATTTCGCGAGTCGAGACGCAGCGAGACTCGAATCGAGCGGCTCGCCTCCTTCGTCTTTGCGAATCGGTGGTTGTCGTCTCTCCTCCTCTCTTCCTGCGATTCAAATAACCAATCTTCAACTCACCAAAAGAGCTGGAGGGAAGCGGCGACGGCGTGAGTATCCAGAGTCCTCGATCGGGCGTCCGGCACTCGCGTCGCGGATAGTGAAATGAGACGCGCGAGCTTTTAGGCGGCGGTGAAAAAGCTTGCGGAGTGCTCGGCCCGGCGGTTTGGAGCCTCGCGTTCCATGCTACCGTTCGGAGATGCTTGACTCTGAAGCTTCGGAACTTTTGAGGAACTCGACACTTCCTGCGGCGTGCTCGATGCTCTCAAAGTCTGTCGAGCGATTCTATAGTCTGCGTGTACCCGACGCCGGGCGACGACTGAGTGAGCAACGAAGTGGGGAGGGAGCCGGATCGGCCAGACTTCGTCGATTGCCGAGCTTTGCCGAGCGCAGCTCGCCGCCAGAGGCGCGCGAGATCGGAGCTTTACCGATCGGTAATGAAGAAACTGGCCGTTGACGAGTTGAAGCGAGTTTAAGACTAGAGGTTAAGAAATGGAATTCCCGATTGACGGAAGGACCCGAATAACAAAATTTTCACAGACCCGAAAATTTTTATATTCGTAGAATTTGAACATGTCGTTGAAAGTCCAAGTGTAGAAAATTGAAAACATAGAAAGTCGAAAATCAGAAAGACAAAATATATAAAGGGTCGAAACATAGAAAGGAAAAATTGAGAATCTGTGTATGATATCTATATTAGATATCGAGAGGAATTCTGACGGCGATCTATAATTCGGCATTTTATACTCTGACCTTTCCGTATTCTTTTACTTTATTTTTATATTCCATGCTTCGACTTTCTACGTCGTTAAATTCTGAAATCAAGTTTTCACTGCTTTAAAAATTCGATACCATGACTCTTCGATTTTTCGATCTTTCCATGTTTTTACTCCCACCCGAGTTTGTCGAGTCTCTAACATCACGGATCATGCTTCATCCTTCGGTCGACTAAAAGCCCCATTTTCCAAAATTCGTATCCGTTATCGAGTCAGGCGTTATTGGCCACAGCGATGGCGGCAGATTGGAAAAGCTCTGAAGCTCAACGGGGTAGTTCCACCGGGGTACGAAGCTCCTTCGGACCTGGTCTCCCGCCTCCGTTCCTCCCTCGAGAAGCTCGTCGATCGCCTCGGAGGCCAGAGGCGGTAAATCCACCCCTTGCAAGCTCTGCCGTTCCCTTGCGAGTACTGAAAGGATCGAAAGACGTTGAATCTCGGTCTGTAATCGATCGATTTCATGCCTTACCGTGCTGCTCCAGCTCCCACATCATGTGCGGTGTGTAATGGGAGAATCTGCACCCGCTCCCGAAGGCGCAATCACCCTGAGTGATGAAACGCTTGCATGGTGTTTTCGCGGACTCTTCCTTCAGGATAACCGCTGCGTCTGAAAAACGATGGTTTTGTAAAATTGAAATGAATTATCGAAGCCTGAAGCTTGGAAGAGAATAATCAATCCCACCTTTGAACCGGTCGTAATGCTCGGTGCGATTTCTCGAGTGCTGGATACTCGACAAGTGTTTTTTTCTCGCTTCCGGGTCGTCTTTGAAGGACCGATCGCAGTAGTCGCAGTAGTATCGTCTACCCATTCCGGGGTTATTTACAGAGATAAGACGACGAGCAGCGTGTCTTTTTTACCCTCTTTTCCCCCTCTGCGGCGTTATGCAAATTCTCGTTTTATTATTCGCCACCGACTATATTACCATTTAATGTACACTTGCGCCAAACGACCGCGCGTCAACCTTGGACGCGAAACTGTAAATAAAACAGGGAACAAGGAAGGAGAAAAGCACGACGTGGATCAGGGAAACGACACAGAGCGCTACACGCGCTTATTGATCCTCCGTCCCACGTGACCGGCCGCCATTTTGCGGCTCGAGACCCGAAACTCAGAGGCGCGCGGGTTTGAATATAAAATTGAATTATGAAACGGCTGGGGAACCGCGATTTGCCTAAAAAATTACTCGCTCAAATTTCCACCTTGTATTAAAACTTGTTATTTGAGAATAAGACGAAACGTTCGAGCGTAATTCTATGTGGTACATCATTTCTGCACGAGCTTGGATCCCGAGGAATTTTTACGAGAAAAAGCACACATTTATTATACAGCTAAATTAAAATGTATATTTAGCCAGCGTTATGAGAAAACTTTCTTTCCTTTTTTCGTTCCAGCAACACCGAGGGGAATTCGTGTATTCGCCCTTTTTTCATTTATATACATTCTGACGTAGGCATTTATTTTAAATAAACAGGGTACATATGCATGTGTAGTACTGCTCGATTAAATCATATATTGTATATAGAATAGATATAGGCATAATATCTGAATGTACACACATACATCGCCACGTGTATTGTTGCTGTTGAACGAAGAAAAACGTAATAAAGATTCTCTTCAATTCTTATCAACGCGTTTATTGTAGGTAATAATAAGGTAATTGTGTAATGTTATATAAACTAAAGCAATTATACTTATGCATGTATGCATACATGTATGTATTATATATAGGTCACATACGTAAAATTATATCATAAGATCGATCCTGAATATCAATTTTCTACCTTCATTGCAATATATAGTTCACCTCGCCTTTTATGTATTTATATATTAATTTGATATATATGTGTGTATATATATCAAATATATATACACATATATATATATATATATATATATATATATATATATATATATATTCATATTTGTTTATGTATAAGTACAATTCGAAATCACCTATGTATTATCGCTTCCTCTACAAGCACATAGTTTATATCTTTGTTTTTCGAAATTATTTTATAATACTCTTACGCACGTTGGTATAATTAAATAACATACGAGTAGTGGAAAATTTAACGAGAGAGAGAGAGAGAGAGAGGAGACAGAGAGAGAAAAAATCATACGACCGATTGAAGTGAAAATTGATTTTCGTTTCTTGTCCTTCTCGCGTCGAATTCGAGAAAACCTTGGAACGATTCTCTCGCAATATTTTTACACCTACCTCAACCGAAACCTCCGGTTGAATCGATAGATTCGGTGTTGCGAAACTTCTCTCCTCAAACACTGCATAAATTATGCATCGTATAGGTATAGATACTTGTCTGTGTGACAACACGGCCGGGTTACATAGCCATGGACCCACAGGCGTATTCTACACTTTCATATCCGCAACGAGCGTATAACGTATACCTATATCTGAATTTTAAATTCGACGTGATCAATCTAGCCCAACGCGATACGTCGTCCCTCTCGTGACATGTGTCACTGGGTATAGTGCAAAGCCCTGTTTGAATTTACTCATCTTTACCGCATGGAAAAATAATGCGATGGTTTGCAGGCTGCGAATGCATCGCAATGTCGTACTGAGAAGTTGATTTAACATTTTTATTTGAATAAAAGTTAATTTAATTAATAAAAGATTATCTCCCCGAGATCATAATTATGTGTAAAGTGTTTTCTTTTTTCTTCATCTTCTTCTTCTTCTTCTTCCTTTTCTTCGTTCACTCGTTCACTTACTGTAGAAATCTTCGTTTATTATTGTAATTCTTGATTACTCGTTGGATTTAAAGAACAAAATCTTTGTTGTTTCCTTCTTTACTGTATTTTTTATCTTTTTTATTTTGGCTCACGTTTTAGCGATACATAAAATTGAAGCGATGCGCTTGTGTGTTGTTGGTAAGAAAATTTCAATTTAAATGAAAATTAGATAAAGTTGAAATTCACAGTGATTGGAAAATTATTTTAATCAGGATTTGCCTTACAACTGTCGTGTAATATTGTAAATAATTATACCGACCGCGTATATCGAATAAAAATGCTATCCTTAAAATTTTTACCAACGGTCTTAAACGATTCTACTAATTTATTCCTCTTGAATCTTTCCTTTCATTCATTCTTTCTTTTCTCATTATGTTTAGAAGCATCCCACCTAAAGCCAACGATGTTAAATTTTTACTACCGGTGGGTATGCGAATGAACTTCTTTTACAGTAACTTGCTTCCAATATTACTCAATGATTAATAATGACCGTAATTATATCACTAAAAATGCTCGAATTCTCGCAACTCGTTAACGTTCACATGTTTTCTTTAAGTAAATCATTTCTGCTTGTAAATATACAAGCTTAAAAACAAAAAAAAATGAAACAAAAAAATTCAGTTTTCGCGACTGCAATTGGCCAATTTTTCCACGGCAGCGTGACAAAGCACGCGATGTATATATATCTAATTTATTTAGTGCACGTAGCGCCTTAAATTTCTTTTTGAGATTACATAGAAAATCGTTACGCGTTATTCACCGTAACAAGTCATGTATACGTGTATTGTGTATATATATAAATATTTGATACATAGGCATGCGTGTGTATGTATAATATGTAAAATATTGTGAGTTCTTAGGCCCGCTAAAAACAACATCGGCGTAACAGTGTAAGAATTCATAAGAGTGCGACAGGTGCGCAGGCATGGCACATAATGTATAATAATTTATGTATACAGTAATTATGCAACAAAGTTTCCAATAAAACGAACGTGGCGATAATTGAATAATTTGAACAGGTACGAACTAAGTTTCACAGGTACTGGATATATTTCGTAACACGGGTAGAACAGAAAATTTTCCAACTGCGTACAAGAGATCAATGCAACGAGAAATAAATTATTAGACGCGCTAGCGTTGAATTGTTTTTTTTTTTTTTTTCTACTTCTCTCTTCATTCATCGATTAACTAATCTTGTTAATCACAGAAGAGTTATCATTTTATTCCGAATTTTTTTTTTTTTTTTTCCTTCTTCTCCCAATGTTAAACGTACAAGCGGTGACAATTGCTCAACAAATAACAATGCATAGTAATCAACGCAAGATTTTTAAAGAACAACACTGACGTCAAGCAATTGCAAAGCAATTGCAATGCGACGCTGGGCTAGAAAAATACTAACCACAAGTCAATTGTTCACTAATGAATTAATTACCGTTGTTTCGTGTTTAGGATGTTTTTGACATAGATAAGATATATCAATTTTATTTTCGACTATCAGAAGTTTATCGCTTTAGTGTAAATTGGAGAAAATCGCGGTTACGGTGTATAATAATAATAATATATGTATGTGTAGATACTAGGCTGCTTTTTATACAGTTATATATGTATAATAATTGGTAGATGTAGGTATAATATAATAATTATGTGTATCAAGTGTATCGGATGATTATACAGTACATATAAATGTATATATATAAATATATACATACACACATATACGATGTATAATCATATATATATAATAGGTATAATAAAATTGCGTATAAGGGAGGAAATTAATACCGCGTATATAATTCACGTATTACGGGAGTATGCATTGTATATATATATATATATATATAATAAGTGTACCCAATTATCTGACGGGGCAAAAACGATTATTAGTACAACTTTCAATCAGTGATTATCAAATGTTAACGGTATCTTCGATCAGGTTTGCAGCCCAATTTTTTTTTTTTAAATTAGCGGAATCATATTTTATTCCTCGTATTATAATTACTCTCGGTATTGTTTTACGGTCGTTATTATAATACGACATTTATAGTTTTTCGTTAGTTTTCATCTTTCATTTTTCTCAGCTAGCGAATTAAACGAATGAATGACGCGCGGACGTGAAAACGGCCTGTTTGTAAAAATAATAATAATGATGATAATAATGTTAATAACAACAACATTAGCGATAATAATAACAGACACCGAGCGAGATCGGCGCCTGGGATATAAAATGTAATATTTTTCAATGTAATACGTGTAATATATCTCAATTTTCTCATCTCGCTTATTTTTCCTTCCTGCATTAAGTACCGTGTTATCATTGTTATTGTTATCATAATTATCATTGTTATTATTGTTAATATTTCCGCTCACAGACTTCTCTTTATATATTTTTCGTATTCCTATATCGCATCATAATTGTACGTGCCTCGCAAACAAAACGAAGCCCCCTAATTGATTTGAGTATCGAATTGACGCTAAATTTTTTTTCATTTTATCACTATTCTTTCTTTTTTTTTTTTTCTTTTTTCTTCGTTTTCTCAGCTCGTTATAATTTTTCCCCGTGTTCATAGTTTATTCATAAACGAGTTTTCTTCGTTTCAATACGCATACGCAATGCCTTTGAAAATTTCTTCCTTTCCCTGTAGCTTGTAGAATAATAATTACTATATAATTATAACTTCTACGTATTTATATACTAATCTTGCGTGTATAATATATTATACCTATAATGCGTGAGTAACTATATTACAAAATAAACTGTACCGAAAAGTGATTCTGTATCATTCACTTCTCACTTCTCGTTCGATCCCCGTTTTACTGTAATGTTGTTAAACGTAAATCCTGTATGTTAGGTACGATTGTTTTTTTTTTTTTTCTTTCTAATAAACGACGTACATGTTACCTTGACAAACTTAAAAAAATAAGGAAAAAAGAATAAATAATAAAATCTAAATCCGCAGCAAGTCTTAACGATTCAGCAGGCTTGAAGATATATTCCAGTTTTTGATAAAATTCATTTCAAAATTTTCTTCACCTTCAATTGAAAATTATAACAAAATGTAGGTTCTATTTTCTATCACGTGTATATATTATACGTATATTATACCTCCCCGCATCTAAGAACCACACACATATTTACGGTTTTTATACCGCGTAATTATATAAGTTAGATTAGTTATTATGTAAAATATGCACTTCTACATCGTTGTTACGCTGTACGTATATATATAATAATAATAATAATAACAACAATAATAATAACAACAACAATACGTGACGTACGGTTCAATTAAAAATCAGGAGTGATTTGATAAATTGAAACGAGGGCCAAAAAAAAAAAAAAACAAAAAAAGAAAGAAAAATGAATAAATAAACTGATGTAACAAAAAAAAAAAAGAAAAAACAAACAGAAATAGGAATCGTATATGTAACTGAATTTATAATCCGTTAGCGGTTAGCGTTCGCATAACGGGTTGTTCGTTTTTCCGTTCCAGCCAGCGCCAATAAAATCCCACTCATAATACCGCTGTATTTACATTAGACGCAGGAATGTGTGTCTCGCAGTTCTTCTTCTTTTTTTTTTTTTGGTTTTTATTTGTGGGAAAAAACCATTAGATCTTCTCTCTCTTTTTCCCCACACCGAGTTACCTTCCGGGATTTTTTTTTTTTTGCGGTGGCTTAGAAAAAGGATAAATTTTTCGTTTTTAATTTTCTTTTGTTTTTTGTTTTTTTTTTTACGTTTTATCTTTGCTCTTTGGTTTTTAAGTTCTTCCTGATTTTTCTTCCAGCCCGTGTACCTTCGGTACTTTCGCCTACTTGCCAGGCTCTGTTCCTCCGACTGCCGGCCCGTCCTGGCGCACTTTGTGACCCCGGAAACTCGCCTGGATCTTTGTTGCTGCCTTGTGCAGATCCGGATCTGTCAAGTCGATGCTCTCAAGTTCGTTCAGCGCGTCGTTTACCTGAAAGAGGAAAACCGACGATCCTTATAGTTCGATCTGAACATAATTCTATCGGTGACTCAATTTTGTTAATCGAAACAAAAAAAAAATAAGAAGGCTGAAGACAAAGTAAAGTAAAAATAGTCAAGGTATTTGACGATTTTTTTGTTTTTTATCTTTTTTTTTTTAACTATCCGAAAACCCCCCAAAAAAATCAAGCTCAAACTATTTGTGAGGAATTCGTTTATTTATTTTTTCTTTACGTGATTCAGTACCTCGACATTCTCGATCGAAATGATTGTATTCTTTAAACCTTGGCTTTTATCACGTTTATCAGTTCGAAACATGACTGTAAAAATCTTCGATTGAATATGAAAATGTATAACGAGCAATAATTTTTCGGAATAAATAATCTCTGCACAGAATTTCACCCTTGTGTTATTCCTGTTTTGCATTCAAGAGAAGATGCGACCTACATCGAGCCGCGTATAAACTTTAAGGAAAAGTTGGCGAGAAATTGAAACGTAGATAAACGTATGCACATACGTACACAGGTAAACAGGTTAAGGGGGTATGAGAAACTTTTCACTCAACATTATTCCACGTTTCGCAACGACGCGACGCGACGCGACGAAGACATCGCGTTGGCTCTGTACGACGTACCTACGTAATAATACAGCGTCGTATGCTCATTTTGCAAAGCATGGTCGTGCGATGTGTACACGAATACATTACCTCCCTCACTCCGGGATGCAGCCAGGCTATTTTCCAGCCACGGACGGGGCCTTAAATTAATTAGCCAATCAAACGAAGTGGGCATAATTAGCGAAGATGAAAGCCGCGAACAATTCGCTGCACATGCACACAGTGTTCGCCTATAATATCGTCGTCGTTGAAGAGATCGGAAATTATTCCGAGGGTCAAAGAACGTACTCGCGATCCTGCAGCAGGGGCTGTGCTTTTACCCGAGAGCTGCGCGATATCACCGTGATTTGAATCCGAATAATCCCTTATGCATGGCGGACCTGCCGGAGATGATGAAAGTCCTGACGCTTACCGAAGCGCGAATTTCACCCTAATTTGCAGAGTCCGTCCGCTTCGCCGTTTCTTTTTTCTTTCTTCTTTTTCCATTCTGACGAACCGCGCAAAGATCGAAGGTAACGGAATTTCTGGGCGCGTCTCGCCGCCAGGATTCGTCGAAGAATAACGAAATCTCGTCACGTCTCGGACACGTGACTTTCCGCAAATCGATCCCGCAGCTCGGAATTCGCGAAATCCGTCAACCCTCTTCTACTCTACCAGCTTCGCGGATTGTTAGACTGCTGAAATAAACAAACTTAATCACTTTCTCCGCTCGTTAAACGTTTGCTGTACACAGAGTCCGTAGCGGTGGATAGTGAGTTAAAAATAAGCGACGCGTTCCGTCTTAAATCCGTTATTTTTTGGTCATTCTTACGTCGAGTACCGGCTGTAATAACGCTCGACTAATTATCTCGTTTATCGCCCGGGAATAACGAGCCGCGCTAAACAGCGTGTCGTATTCACGAGAGGATATGAATTCTAACCGGGGCACTGGGTCTCGTATCATTGAATAAACACGAGAGGTACGCCTTGCTGGTTGTCGGCCCCGAGGGGACAGGAGATTTCGGATCAGGGAAAGGCCTGCATTATTCGCCAAATATCAAATCATGTTCACCGCGAATCCACGTTTCATACCCAAGGTCTGGGTCTGGGTTGTCATAATTCGTACGAACGTTGAAAACCAGCGTCGTCGGCACGATTCTTATACCGAATAGAAAACGGGCGCCCCGAAATTTATCCAAAGAAAAACAACAAGAATTGTTATTATTAATTACTACGTGGATTAGAATCCAGGGAATATTTCCTCACTGTTCTCTTTCTTTCTTTTTTTTTTTTTTTTTTTTTTTTTTTACAGACAGAAATTAGTTTGCCTGTAACTTTGTCATTTTTTCTTTTCCCATTTTCTTTCGTTCTTCTCGTTAACGCGTTTATATCAACGACTCGGGTTTCTTCCGTCAATTTTTTTTTTTATTTTTTTCTTTCTTTCCTTCTTTATTTTTATCTTATCAGCTTACAGCCAGCAACGGCGTACCAGATTATCGGTAATTAAATAATTTCCCTGCCTTCTAGGCTTTCCTTCCGGCGTCGTCGTATATAACTGCACATCACTGTAGGGGACGATTGGCAAGAAAAAAGACGAATTTCCGTTCTTAGGGGTGATACCGAATGGAAATTATATCGGAGCGTAATTTCAACCCTGGGACTGAATGAAAGCCGCAAGAATTCGCGTTCGAAAATCACAATAAAATTTCCGACTGCACTTGTACGCTGTAACCGAGTGTCTGCGTGGGTATAATATATGTATAAGGCGTAATTGGCATACATATACGTAAATATATGTTAATGCATATACATTATACGTGTGAACCTAATGTCAAAGTTGCTAATAATAGCCGGCGTTGTGCTGAAATTATCGATCCCACCCCAGCGGAGCGGAGGGAGCGCTCACCTCACCCCGTTTCACCCCCTTTCGCCCCCTTTCGCCCCTTGAGCGTCCGGCCCGTGCAGCATTAATTAAACAGGTAGACGGAGTGTGAGGCGAAAGTAACATCGGGAGGGAGGGCAGGTGTGCATGTGCGAAAAAAGGGTGGGTTTCCGGTTTCGCGCATCGGCCGAAATTCCCCCCGAGAATCGAACCCCGGCCGTGTTTTATAATTATCTACATTTTTTGTCGAGACTTTTCTACACGCGTCCCGTTTTCCTTTTCGCGAAATGGGAACCGTTGGAAAAAAAGCTCCGGGGAGGGCGGGAAAAAATGTATAAAATAAAATAGAAAAATCAACGAGTAATCGACTCCTGCGAACCGCACGAAGGCCGCCTAGAAGCGACTGTAGATCGAAGGATCGTGACTGATAAGGATCGACAAGCTCCTGTTATATCGTGGCAGGTTTTTATTCACCGTTTGTTATTATTACCCGGCAAGGCCGCAGAAATAACGTCCGAAAATATTTGATTTTTTTTAATCAGTTTATCATCTCGTGATATTTTCAGGGGCGGGTAATCGCTTTTTGGCTAACGATTCGATCGCGTTTTACACGAATAAACGGGATCGGGTTTCCTTATAATTATTGACAAATTGAATTCTAACATCGCGAGATTGCAGTTCCGACCGAGGCTTAATTATTCCACTGCGATGCCTCAGGATGCGACATATTTCGGGGGCGGTGTTGAAATCTCGAATTTTAAACGTTCCGAAAGCACCGAATTCCGAATTTTTTGCACGCACAACTTAGAATAAAGAAATCAAACTTTTAAGAAACATCAAAGTTTCGAATGGTATGAAACCCGACGCTCAAAATTCCGAGAGGATAAAATGCGAGAGTGAGAAAATTGAAAAATCTGTAACACCGAAATTCCGAATGATCCAAGACTTTCGGTTATTCTCATTTTTCTACGCTGTGTGAGTATATTTTAATTTGTCGGAATTTTACTCCATTCAAACTTTACTTTTCGAAACTTTGCTCTATCGTAACTTGAATTTTCGGCATTTTGCATCCCGGAAGTTTGAGCAGTCGGCTTTTCGACGATTCGAAACTTTGTTGTTTCGTAAAAGTTTGATTTCTTTATTCCAAGTTTCGCCATGAAATAATTCAGAGCTAGGCGCTTTCGGAATTTCAACCCCGCCCCAAATTTCTCACCACCCGTTGATTCTGATCCATCGTGCAGAACAAACATCCTGCACCCTCTCTCGGGATTTATAACACTCGGCCTCGACTTCAGCTGTGACGAGGCTGCAGCCAGGGAGAAACGGGATTGTATCGATCAGGCCATACCTTGAGAGGGCTTCTCATAAATGCTGATTCGTTTGCAAAATATTTCTGCACCCTGCGAGGCGCTCGCCATTGATATTTCACAGATTGGCCGAGGGCGAGGACATCGAAAGCTGAGGAGAAGGCTCGACGGTCAGAGAATGGATTTGCCATCTTTCACCTCGGATTCGAAGAAATGAAAATCTTTTATTGGTCAATTTTCATCATCAATTTCCATCGTCGCCGGATGAGCTTAATTTCGGGGTGCCGTCTCATCAGCCTGATCAGCGGTGATAAATAAATCCTTACACGGTTTGGCTGCTTTTGATTGACGCGACGCTTGATACGTGTTTAAAACAATAGCCGAGGGACTTTGGAGCTTTGTTTGAGTCTCGGGAAACAATGGAGTGACGTTAAAATCAATAAAACCCTGTGCAAGCTCTCGGCTCGCGGGACCCCGAGGGCGGATTGATGTTTTACTCATTGTCGCACTGCTGCACTAGTCGGTCTTATTTGCCACGGCGTGAAGGTTATGCGGAAGAAAATGCCCCGTGGCGTGCAATTCCCTGTGAATTATTAACCCCGTGTGCGCCTAGGCCGCTTGTACAGAGCTTTTAACCCTTTAATTCACGCTGGGACGCTCGGCGTCCCAGCTTTGTTTTTTTTTAATTTTTTTTTTGGCAGCTTATTATTCGTTGAACTACTTTTTTCGTAACAATTGCCCAGTTTTTTAGTCCCACATGGCCTCTGAGATATTTCCAAGTTTAAAAAAATCTAAAATTTATTTATCCGTTTATTGTGAAAATAGGAAATGTAAACAAATCTCGTAATTCGTACTTTACCACGAAAAAAAGCATTTTCTGCTAATCTACACGCTAATTTTTACACAAACTTAGTACACACCAAAGAACTTTACAGAGTTTGCGTAAATTTTTTTCTCTTCTAGTCTTCATCTGTCCGACATTTTGAATTTTCAAATTTCGAATTCCGATTCGTAATCAGCGACCCAGAAGGCACATGTTTTCAAAATTTTGAGTGAATCCTACGTAAGGAAAAATGTGTGCATGAACGAGTTAATTGTTTCACGCCCCAAAATTGACGTAATATCTTTCTCTACTCATTACCTTTGGGAAATATTATCATAACGTTCGGAATTTTATTTTATTTCACACGGCAAACGATCCTCTCTCTTTTCTTGGATTTCGTCCTTAGAGCGGCTGGAGTTCGAGATTCTGAAGAGAGCTAGAAAGCTGACTCCGCTGATTGGAGTGGCTGGCCGGAATTCGCGCGGCGCACTGCACACGGATGGGCTTGTTTTTTTTTTTTTATTTCGTTCTGCTCTCTCTCTCCCTCTCTCTCTCTTTCCGACTGAGCCAAAAACTGGAAGAAGGCGGGGAATTTCGCGAATATATTTTTCCCAACATTGATCTCCGACACCTTATGCCGGCTGCCAAGAGAGTCGTTCAAACGCGCCGCGCCGGAGGCGGATGTTGGAAAATTATTCCCTTCGCAATCTCTTTGTGAGAATGGCTGCCTGCCATCCCCGGACTCGGGAAACTTTCCTGCGCCGCTTCGCCGGCCTAACAATGGCCACAAAAGGACCCGCAAGCTGAACGCCGAGTGAGAATCTCGAACGTTTCAATGCAATTTCAAAGACTCGAACGTTGTAGGTACCCACGTGCCGGTGTAATCACTTTTCAACACTTTACTCGAGACGTGCAGAGAATTTTTTCCCCTCAAAAGGTTCCGCCTTTTTCATCCCTCCGTTGACTCGCATTACTCGAATTTTCTTCGACTACTATACACTGTAACGTTGCAGGCAATTGTTTGTCCGACTTGATCAAACACTTACGTAAGACGACGGGACGAAACTTAACTACCAATTTGCGCTAGAGAAAGAATCTGATCGCGTTGAACAAACAGCGGTAACTCAACACCCACGACGTTGCAGGAATAACTACCGGACAGCTTGCTCTGTCAACCACCAGTCGAAGGGGAGGCGAACTCGGAGGGAAGTTGTATTTTTTAGGGGATCGATGAAACCCGGATCCCGCCCCGAAATTCGCGGAAGTTTCGTATCGGCGGTAATTCAGGCGCGAGGCGTGAACGTCGATATGTGAGGAAGGAATGGCGATATGATAAAAAAAAAAAAAATAGTAATAATAATAATAAATAAGGGTGGAAATCGCTGGGAACGTTCACGCCTACCGGCCCTCGAATAGGGTTTTGTTCGTTCGCAAGGAAGCTAATCGGTACAAATCGATCATCCAACGCTCACTGACTCGATAAGCAAACGCACATGCATAAGGGCTCGTTGAGAAGAGACGGAGCTTCGATTGGGTGCTGTTTGCCCGAGGATATGTTCCGCTGGGTTTCACCCTCGCAGAAAACCACGTACGCCAGTTTTCCGGCGTTACGGTTATTCGCTTTCTCTTAAGAAAATCTGGTTCATCGTTGTTTGTTTTTTCTCGCCGTGAAAAATTGTGCGTTAAATTTATACTCGGAGTCTGAAAGCACAAACCTTGCAGTGCCTTACTCGCGCTCCTCGCAACGCACTGGATGAAAAACGCAAATTATGCGGGAAAGAATTCGCGGTAATTTGTGTATTCTGACCCCACCGCGTTCTCAGGTACTGTATCTGAAGCTCCCCAAAATTAGTTATAAGCAGGGTTTTTCGCCTGAGAAAAAACTCCTCTGCCGTGTTTGTAATTCGGAGTGAACCGGCATCAGCCTAAAGCCATTCCGACAGCTGCGGAATGCCTGAAATTTATTTTTCTTATATCGAGTGAAGAAAATTGTTCAACCGCCGAAAATCGGCCCACTTGAAAAGTTTCAATCGATGCCATTTTCAATCGCGATGATGAAAATTTGTGGAAAAATTCAGAAGCTCAGAGACCGATGGCTGGAATGGGTGTACCGAGTTTGGTAATAATTCACTGATAATCGCTGGACTTATCAGCCTTTCAAGCCGTAAACTGGACGCCATATTGGAACCTGGGAAAGGATAATGCTTTGATACACGGTACACGCATGAATATTACAACAGCACCGCGGGAAAGGGATGGCTGTTTAGATCCGGGCACCGCGCGTTGATACCGTCAGACGTATTTCGACTGATCGAGTAATCCAGGTAATCTACGCATCTCGTAAGCGGAAGCTAGCATTCAAGGAAACTGTAGGGTATGGGCTAATGAGGGATTACTCCGTGGTTTATACGTCGCCTCCGCCAGTCCTTATCGAAGGTGAGGCTGCAGAGCCCGGAATCTTTGCGAAGCGATCTGAACGTGGCCTTGCCTTCACTGAACTCACCTTCTGGTCGATTTTGTCCGCCGTTTTTTCTACGAACTGTTCGATCGGCTTGATCGCCGCCGAGGCAGCCGATACGACCTGCTGCTCCTTCCTCGACATGTGGCCTCGGAACGACGCCTGGATCTTGGTAGCAGCGTTGCAGAGTTCTGGAAAATTAAGCTCATTTCTTACGCCTATGAAAGTACGGGGAGTGAGTTCCGCAACGAATAACGGATAAACAAAAAGGATGACGAGGAACCAAAGATAATACAGGTCTGCAAAAAAAAAAGAAAACTTCATTTTTCAGCTGCATGGGATGTTTCTGTTGAATATCATGTTTTCCAGTGTGCCGAATCCGAAAACGACTTCCATTTCCCTCCATCGCGTACAATATTTTTGCAATATACAACGTGTTTGCGTAAAAAAAAAAGCGTAACAATAATGAAAAGTTACCATTTCGTTACAATGAACTAAATAATATTTCTTATAAAATGAAACAAACAATTCCGTCGTGAAATTTACTTAATATGAAATCTTTTCTTCTTCTCTTTACCTCGCCGAACAAACTTCCGCTTTCCATTTTCTGTTTCCCTGATTGTATTTATTCTTGAGTATCACTCTAATACGTATTAAATGAGAGTAAGAAATGACTTTTGCATAGGATTTTTAGAACTAAGAAGAGGATACCAGATCTCGAGTTAAACCGGAGTTTCACTCTAAATGAAATTACGATCACGAGTTAAAGAAAAAACCTGACGTGATGGAATTTTCTTAGTACTTCCCCCGATTTCAGTGAGTGAAAATCTGTAATAAACAGTACAAAACCCTGTGCACTTTTTTGCCTGCAAACCTGTATTATGGAAAACACCGCTAGTCCTCTCACCCTTGTCATCCGCCCGGAACTCCTCGAGTAGCTGCTCCTGCGTTGGTTCCGCGTCGTTCTGGCTCTGCGGCTGCCTCGTTCCGCTCTCCGGTTCCTTCATGCTCTTCCTCGCGTGGTGGCCTCGGAACGCGGCTTGTATCCTGGTGGCAGCCTCGTCCTTGTCCTTCTCGTTCTCGCCCTGACTCGCCGCCTCCTTAGTGGCCTCGGCCGATTTGCTGCTCGCCTCTTCCGCCGCGGCAGTTTCGTCGGTCCCCGTCCCTTCCGTCGATTGTTTGATATCTGGGGAAGAAGAGGAGCGAGCTTTAGCCTCGTCCTTAGGTCCGACCTTTTACCTCGGAGTTCTAATTCGTATTTATGAACCGACCCTGGGCTTTTCAACCCGTATTTTTCTCGTCGAGTTCCGTGAGCCAGGTCGCGAGGTCCTCTCGGGACCTTTCCACCCCCACCCCCTCTACCCGCCGAGCCGAATATCCAGCCTGGATGAGCATGTTCCAGAGGAGTACAGACCCGGGACGGAAGTCGTAAATATATTTATCGCGATCCGCGATTCAATCTCGTTATCTCGATCACGGTACCTGTAATCCGTTGGCCTGTCGAATTACCGCACTGGAGATGGAAAGAGGCCTGAACACCGTGCGAAGCCGAGGTATGAAAAATTCAACTCCTCAAAATTAAACTTCTTTATCGCCGCGATGTTTCCGACCATTTTTTTCCGAGGTGTTTTTCTACTAGAGGAGAAAAGCAACGTGGAAGTGAAGGAAAGCCGAGAGATTATCTCACGTCCGTACCGCCGGGAAAACTGGGTCTCAGTATCAGCTGTCGGCGCCCGGAGCTACCGCGAGTGTCGTGGTGTGTCTGTTTTTGTTTGTTAGCATCCGCCCTTTGTGTTGCTATTGTTGTTTTCCTGGTACGGAAAGTCGAATCCCAAGTTTTCCAGGTCACGCTCAGACTGCCGCGATCGCGTGTTTTCTGTAAATGAGTCCGTACCGCGTTTACGAGTACAAAGTCCAACTATCCTCCAGAGCCACAACGATCAAGAAACGAATAATTAAATTACCGCACATTTATTACTTGTGTATTCCGGAATCCTTAGTCGACTGATTCTGTCGACAATTTCTCATTGTCATATTCTCGAAATTACGAGCATACGTTGTGAATTTCTAAATTGTTCGTTTTCTCCACCGTATGTCGAATTAGCCGACACGCTGCACTTGAGAATTATAAATGATCGTAATTTTGTTTTTCGACGGTGAAAACTTATGAAATAACTTTCAAACGACGCACTCAGATGGCAAGAATTCAATCGTCTAGGATCTGACCAAATTCCACCTACGATTATGAGAATTTATTAGTATTTTATGATTCCAATTGGGCGCCATTTTGCAACGGCAAATGACCGAGGGTAAGAAAAGTTTCCCCGTTACTATACCTGGGTGGGAGGCGCCAAGTCTTGCGATAAAAAACGATTGCCTGAGACGACACAAATCTTCGAAGAATAATGATAATAATGAAGTTGAATAGCGCCGGCGGTGGAAAACCGTTCGAATATCAGTGAATCGGTAGTTTTGGGCAGGTCGAAGTTTACGAGAAGCGATGGGGAACAATTTACACGAAGCGGAGGTGACAATTAATCCGAGGTCTTTCCGCGGGTTGGTGTAGTAGCATAGTGGTCGTGGAGGTCAGCGAGTTGCGAGGTACCTACGTGCTCCTTGGATCGATCGAGGGACGTGGAAGAAGAAGTCGGAGCTTTCCAAGTCGGAGCTTGAATTCATCCATACCCGGAAAGTTGTCGGAGGGTCGGCAACGAGAGTTTGTCGCGAATCAAGGATTTGAAAAACGGCTTTGAGTTTTTCGGCCGGTTCTCGTCGACTTGACGGGTTTTTCACACACACACACACACACACACATATATATGTATATATATATATATATTTCTCGGTTCGATATTAGCGCCCGGGCAGCCGGGTCGTTAATCTTATCCAGAAAGAGAGGGGCGGGCCCCGAAGAGGAAGAGGAAGGTAAACAGCGATATAGCCTTCCCTCCATAATGCTCCACAGCAGCTGGATGTTTGCTCCCCGCACACATGCCGGTTAAATTCGGCGTGTGCCAGTGTTCGCGCACTTATAAAATGGCAGAGCTCAACCCCCGCCGCGCCGATTCTATAACCCCGAATTTCAATGGTAGCTCAAATTAATGACCTGTTTCTCTGTGTTTTTTCAGGCCTCTCTTTCAGCTTCCGCGGCACTTAACGCCATTGATGTTGCTTCTAGGCGTGCAGCTATTATAAGGGGAGGGAACGGTTACAGGCTCCGGGAAATAAAGTAGATAAGTAACGGTCGAAGGAGGGAGTGAGGCGGTTGTCACGAATGCGATAGCAGAGCTTACGAATCAGGGAAAACCGCGACTTCTCTTTCAGAATAACCATCAGACTGGGAATCACGCTCGTTAAACTGTCAATTTAAAACCGGAAGCAGAGATCGTCATCCTTCCCAACGAAATCTGCAGGAACAGCAACGGAGCCGTGTATTTGAACCTCAAACTTCGTAATTTACGTGGATTGAAAAATATACCGACTCCCGTAGATAATCGCTGGCAGATTATACAGTTCTCGGAGTTCTCCGCTCTCGTTCTAGTTAATCCAGAAGGTATATAACTTCGTTTCATTATAATCCCTGCTCGATTCCTCATATCTAACCAAGCCATATTCATGTCGAGAGTTTCTTACTCGGGAAAGTTCTGATCTCAACGCGATACTACGAAAGTACAGGTTCACCTGCACCGCCGCTCGGGGACAATTTTGCATATAAATTTGACGAGGTTTCAGTCTCGAACGTGCGGATGTGAACAATCAAACACGCCGAGCTCATTGTTCCAGGTTTGTATCTTGCTCGACGACGTCACTCTGTCTGATCAGAAACCGATGAATGCGTCGCATTCGGCGCGTCTAAACAGAGTGAAAACTACCCCCCCCCCCCCCCCCCCCCCTAAACCTGAACCTCCTGTCTCCATTCGGAGCTAAATGGGTCGTTGCAATTTAATCAGATCGAATAAAACACAGAGGGAGACAACACGAGCTGCCTGACGAGGCCTTTGCCCAGTGGGATTCCAATTTTGATACTCCCAGCATGTTTTTCAGGCGCGTCTTTACGCTCCTCGTCAAAGACCCGGTAAAAACGTGTTAAATTCTGTAACGTTGTTCGATTTCATCTGTTCGCTGTTTGAGAGAAGAATGCTTCAAGAATAGTCACCGTGACTCACAATTAGTGCGAAAAAATTAGAAGAAAATAAAAATCAGGTAGAAGCCAACGCAAGGGCGAAATATTTTCCACCGTGTTATTATAGGTAGCGGATCAAGGATCATTCAGGATTACCTGCACCGTTGTGACGCAATTAACGATAAACGGACCAGACGGCGATCCGATTATCTTCAAGGTAGGGCCTGCGAACTCGAGTGGTTTTATGTATGACATACACGATGATAAAATCTAATATTAGTGCGCGTAAAAAAGCATGGCGAATTTTATGGGGGGGCGATAAAAACGCGGCGTGCCAAAACCACACGATGTGGTCTTTAATTTCGCGAACAATTACATGACGGGTATGATGAGAATCTTTTCCAACAACTATTTTTGACCCCCCAAATAACTTCCCATCAACTTTTCCGTGTTCGCAGTTTAGCTTCTATCAAGCCAAAGCGAGACGCCCAGGCTGCCCGGGCTTGGGAATTCGATAATTACGAGTCCGGAGCGTCGGGAATTCAGTTACAACGCTACGGTGTGGACTGAAATTTTGCAGGGTGGAATAAAGGGTACAAAGGGATGTTCGGGGGCGACGTCGGACCTCATCGACTGCTCTACACTCGAACGATGACGAAAACTCAAGGGTGAGATTAGTCACGATCACTCTTCGGGTTCGACATTGAGAGGGTCTTACCCCCCCCCCCCCCCCCCAAGCATATCGCGCCCATAAGTTACTCGTCAGATTTCCAAGCCCGCGGTGAGGAAAATAGGGAATGATTGATGCGCCCCGGAATCGATTCGGTCCGAAATATACCCAAATTCAAGTCTCGATCATCCCCGTGGCAACCGCCAACTTCTCTATTTTTACCCCGAAAATCCGGGACGAGTAAGATCCTTAATTTAAAACAAGGCTATTTATCTCGCACCTCTTTTTTTTTTTGCCCTCGTCTACAAAGAAAGTGCGACAGGATTATATGAAGAGTTCCATTTTTTTCATCACTTCTCTCGAATATATTTTTAAACGAAGAAACAATAGTACGACGTGACAAATTGGTGAGAATCGAGAGAAATGAAGAAAAATGAAGAAAAATTTAAAAAAATGGAATTGTAAACAAAGAAACATGAAGTAGGTACTGAAAAATTACAGAGTTTTTTTTTCCACCTTTCTTCTACTTTTCCTTTTTTATTTGCTAACCACGTCATCCCTCCTCGTGAAAAACTCACCTGACGATGCTCGCTGCACCCGGTGTAGGATCCCCTGCACGACTGACTCTCCGGCGTCGCGACGCCCCCTTTTATACGACCCCCTCTCCTCCCCCGCCCCTTAGGGTCTCGCCGTGGGCCGCGAGGTGCGCGCAACCGAGGATAACACTCCAGCCCCTGCGAACCGCGAAGGGTGTCTCCGGGTGGACGGTGACGAGCTAGTTTTTTGCCTCTGCCAAGCAAATTTCTAACCTTTTGCCGAGGTACGTACAACCATGGGCGAGCTGCTTCTTCGTCACCTCCGCGACGTGGTCGCGTCGATCGCGCGGAAAGAGAAGCGCGCCAAGTGTAGGTATACGCGAGAAAATTAAAATGGTTCGCGAAAAATTATCTTCGAGATGTCTGTAATGTATGGGGGAAAGAGAAAAATGCCATCACCCTTTACACGACGTTAAGGTGGGGGAATCTGGCATTTTTGTTGAGGATTTCGTTTTTTTAACTGCATAGGTATATATTGGGGTGGTTCGTTTCTAAATTTTTTTTATCAATCGAAAAATTTGAGAAAAATACTACAAAAAAATTGTCGTAAGACCTGGAGGAAGTAGAAAAATATTTAGAGGACGTTACCAATTATTGTTATATTTTTTATTTATTTCCAATTAATCATTCTTCATAAAAATCAGTACCGAAAACGAAACAGGGACATTAAGGTGACGCGATACTCCTATTTCGGCAACGAAAACTATCATCCAAATTTCTCCGAGACGATTAATCTGTGACAAGAAACTATGAAATTCTTAGGCGCATTTGACTGTTGTTTGGCGAACGATTAATTGGACCGTGGTACAAAAGAAATAATCTAACATATATATATACATATACAAGTCCGAAAGGTGTACGTGTAAAAAATCAGTAAAAAATATCACAATTAGTAGCGACCTCTAATTATTTTCCTACCTCCTTCAGGTTTGACTACAATTTTTTTTCAGTACTTTTCTATTGGCAACTTTAAAAAAAAAGAAGTTAAAAAATAGAGATATACCGAACTACAGACTGTACGACTCGGCGCTTAATATCCGCACGTAAATTCACGGCATTCTGGTTAATCGAGATTAATCTCGTGCTGATTGGTATACTCGACAATTTTAGCGAACGAGTAGCAGCAAAAACACTGACCAGCCATGTAACTCAGGCAGCTGTGTAATTGGGAATTGGAGGAGGCGCACAATAGGAGGAAGGCACGTGGCTGACGGATCGAGTCTGGGTTCATTCGTGACAGGCTCGTCGAGGAAACCTTCCCATCTGCACATTTTCTACCCCAAAACTCCTCGGCGTTCGTTTCTTTGCCGGAATGACACTCCCTCAAGACGTATAGCACGCGAAAAAGTTTGACACTTTTATTTCCCCACTCCCACCATGTCACCAGCTCTGAAATATTCGGCCTTTTTCAATCCGCCTGTCATCCTCCAGAGTTCGCGCCGAAATTACTTGGACTCGGTCCTGTAAAAGTTTGTACAATTTTTTCCTACGTAGGATGTAGTTTCGTGGTAATTCGATATGACAAACTGTCTTCTTCGACGACGAAACTGATTTCGGACCATTTAATCGCACAAACTGAAACAATAATCATACCGACGACTCTGTCCAGCTTCATATTTGTTTTTCTTGAGTTGGGGTAAAACTTCCGCCGGCGCTTCGCCACCGATTAATCGTTTGGGTGGCTCCGACTGGCCGTGAGTAAGGCAGAAGCGAACTAGAGGAGGGATGAGTACGTTCCCTGCATTACCGGCCTGCGATGCGAGCCTTTACCCACAAAAGCTCGCAAGCTCCGCACGGATAAAGCTCCGAGTACGTCGCAGGGTTGTATATAAATTGAAAGTTGAACAACGATTTCCCAGTGATGGAATTGATCCTATCGTGAGAGCGATTCCGGCAAATTTGATCGACGCTGATCGCTGCCGTCGATAAAACAGGGCTGCACGTCAGTCGGTAAGGCAGGTCGAAACGGAGGAGCTTGCGAGAGGGAGGAAGGGCGGAAAAGTCGCGCGTGTGTCTCATCCTCATCTCGGGAACGACGAACCGCCGTGGAGAGTCCGGAGGGGAGATCAATAAATAAGGGAATAACCCGAGAGCTTTCGGCCTCGAGGCCCTGGACGAGGATCTGCGCTCTCCGATTCAGATCGGGCTTTTCTCGGGCGCCGTAAACCGGGCAGGTAATTGTCGGCGTGGGCTCTACGCCAGTACGATCCCTTCAACCCTCTGGCGATGCGGGCACGCGAACCTTTCCCGAGTTCCGGCAGGAAGCTCGGATTTCGAAGGGATCTACTCTCGAAATTGAAAAAGCGCCGGACGGGATCGCGCGGAAGATTACGGGAACTGAGAAAAACGTGAGACGACTTTTCGCGGAACTTTTTTCATTTCTCACTGCGTCCTTTCCATCCCCCGGAAGAGAGGGAGGATCAAGGTTTACAAGCTTTTTCCCACAAATCATCAGAGCAAAGTTGTCGTAACGAGTTTCAGGTTCTAATCCGGTTTTAATTTCGCTTCATCAGATTCGAGCAGTCAACGGAAAAGGATCGCGAAGGTAAAGTGAGCCGTTGGGGGGGGGGGGGGGGTGACTCGAAGGTCGGCAATAATATGTCGGATTTTACTGCAGCCTGCAGGTGCATTACGATCACGTTTGGAGAAGTTTAATTGGACAGCCCGTCTCTCAATTTTCCGACGTCCCTTTATCCCCTGCACGCGAGGCGCGTGTACGAGTTTCGTTTAAAATTATCCATCGCAATCAGCGGTAATCGGCGAGTGGCGGCGTCGTTGAAAAGGCAGTCAGGGCTTTATCTCGAGGGTGCATTACAAACGCAGAGTTGTCCTGGAACTAGACTCGCGTTTCTCGATTTTATACGCGCTCGACACCGACCCGCCGGAAAATCGATACATCCGTTTCGTCATCCTTGCGTGCAATGTGTGGGTGGGTACGTTCACGTACCGGTTCGCAGGTTCCATCCACACACTACATTCGTACTTGGGTTAAACGTGTGATTCTGCCTCTGGCCAGTGGCTTACAGGAGCTTCCATGGCTCGTTGACTATCGATTTTTCACCGGCTATCGCCGGCAGCGCCGAACCCTCTTTTTCCAGTCCCATTGTCAGAGCGATTTCCATGGATCGCGAATCCCTCGTAACACGGGATGGAGGAAATGAATAATTGTCGGCTTGAAGAAAGGGGGACCGAGTCGACTTGCACCCCTTTGTTCGAATATTTTCCTCCAAATTCCCTTCCTCTCCTATTTCTTCATCTCGTATTCGATCACCGAGTCCACGATTGCGGATGTGAAGCATGAATATACATCCGCGGAATCGCATTACCAGCAGCGGGGATGGTTCACCATCTTTCTCTTCAACCCTTTTGCTTCAATTGTCACGATTCCCAAGTGGCTCGTATGCCATAGATAGAAGCCGCGGCCCGCAGACACCACAATGGTAGCCGTAGCAACGGTGTTCGTGAATATACATCATACATATTTGCACGTTCATTTTACTGGATAGGTACGAATTCACACGACACATACACATGTGCGGTAGGGTGGATCGTATCTTGACTTATTTATTTTTTTTTCAAGGTGACACTATCAAAATTTGTGACAAATACCGAAAAAAAGAACTGTTGTAAAACCTGGAGGAAGTAGGAAAATGTTCAGAGGTCGCTACCAATAATTGTTATATTTCTCATTTATTTTTATGTCTACATCTCACGGACTTGTATGTACATTAGTTTATTTTTTTCGTATCGCGGTTCAATTGATCATTGTTCACAAAAATCAGTACCGAAAACGAAGAAGGGACAAATTTTTCGAGTGACATCTTAAGAACAAAGAAAGTTAACGAATGAAACACCCTGCTATTCATGTGCGCGTACATCCGTGTCCAACACGCGTAATGACATACCTACTTTGGTCTCGTACTCGTAAACCAGCACACCTCGCCACCGGGTAACATCTACCTAGTTCGCGATGTGAAATTTATGTATGCATAAGCTATAACTGGCACAAAATCGCGGATCTGTCTTATATCGCTATGAGCTGTTGAAGGAGGTCGAGTCGGCACGCGACCTCGGCAATTCGCAGGTCCGTACAGGGTGGTTCACGTTCGGCGGTCTGGGTGGCTCGTAAAAATCCGGAACGAAAGTTCCTTTGGAGTATCTTCGAGGGATGTACGGCTTCCGAGTTACGGAACCCAGAAGTTCGACCAATCGGAGAGCCGCCTTTGCGTCGTCTGCTCGGCCGTGCAGCTCCGCGATTGGTCAACTTCGAAGCTCCGTATCTCGGAAACTGTTGGTAGCTCGAAATCCGCGTAAAGTAACTTTCATCCTGGTTTTAAGAGGGGAATCAGATCCCAATCACCCTGTACCCATCCGCGAGAAAGTAACGATGCTAATTTCACATGAATATTAAAGTATAATTTTGATTCGTCGTGTATTCACGTTATACCATCTACCTACGCTACACGCTGCAGTAAAGGGCGATGCTATCGGGAACACCGGGTGTACGAACAAACTGGTTGTACACTTATATTGTGTATAAACTGTGCTATACACCCTCTTCGCAGATCGAACCACCCTATCGCAAAATTATCGCAACTCGACGTTAGCTGGTAACTTTTTTTTCTTTTTTTTTTTTTGCGAAGCTGTAACGGCCATTTTACGATGGCGAAAAGCCACTCGCATACATCGAGGAAAGCTATTGTATATATTTAGTGTTCAACTTGGACGTCTCGACACGCGTCTACCGCTGGCTATAGGAAGGCGTTATTTGAGAATGGCGTAGGTTCGCCGACCTGTTCGCGGGGAATCGATCGCGCTATCAGAAGCTCTGTCTTCTTTTGAAATCGCGGCCGCTCCCCGCTTCCCGTCTACTGCAAAACCGTATCGTCGTCCTTCCGGAACGCGACGCGGGGATGGTCCCCCCCTCTGTTCCGAATAATAATCGAAAACAAGCGATCTAATTCGAGGGGGTAAAAATCAGTTTCAAGAATGCTCTCAGCCACCCTCGAGAGTGAAAAAACACCGACCCATTGGACAGACAGAGAATAAAGGCGAAGAAATACCAGCCGAGCGAATCGGCGCGCCGGCAATTACTCTCATTTGAATCGATCGATTCCTCAACAGAGACGCGCAACAGCTCGTGTTTTATTTCGCCTGTAGCGTGGGCTAACGGCTCGAATTCACGTAACCCGATCGCTTAAAAACACACCCAGTTTTTCCCCGTCCGAATGACGCCGAATTACACTTCTTTTCCCTTCCCTGAGCTTTGACTTTTATTTATTTTTTTCCTGCCAACCCTCTTCGAAAGTCTCGGTTCATTTTTCTTCGCAAAATATTTGCACTGCTCATCAACTCGGCAACCCCTTAGAGAGCGTAAATTCAGCAACAGGGTGAAAACGAGGGGATTAATCATGACTGATTTGTCTTTCGCCAGTCCGGATGGCATGTTTATTTATTTACTAGCTTAAACACGGGCAAGGCCCACTTGCACGAACCGTAGGAATACCCACCGAACAGGCTTGGCAGTCGTAGAAGTCAAAGATCAAAACTAAAACCACAGATAAAAGGCAAGGCAATGTCAAGAGGGACGAGAAGAAGAGACCGTAGAAAATAACGAAGTCGAGCACAGCCTGTCAATCGAGCGTGGAAATATCAATTTGACAGTGCGATGTAGCCTTGGATAAGAGTTTATGTGTGCCCAGGAGCCAGACATTGCGAAAATGCAATTCTCATCCTCGCGTGACCTTACACTCAATCTTTGACGTCTCGAACACGCGAGGTAGGCAAAGCCTGGCCGGCTTGGAACGGAGTTGGTGGGACTTGACAGACCCCCTCGGGAAGGCGGTAATTAACGAATACCAGAAAGAAAAGAGCGAGGAATAAGCGACGACGGGTTAGAAAACAACATAAAGGAGTGGGGAAGGAAATCAATCCTATCTCGTCGAGGGATGGATAAGGAGTATCGAAATATTTACTCACCACCGTTCTTCGAGTCCTCTTTAGCCTCCTCGGCTGTTGGCTGAACGCTTTCCTTGCTCGTGTTACATCCCATCTTGCACGTCTCTCTTTTCTCTCACTCCTTGTGATTATCTACCTGGTACAGCTGCGCAGACTTTTCACACACTTTTGTTTATCTCGTTTATTTTTTTCGCTTTTTCGTCGTTCTCTTTATTTTAAAATCAAAATTGCGAATTTCCCTTCGAACCAATGTTACATTCACTGGTCGGTATAAGAATAATCTCTCATTTGTTATACGGTTGAAATATTCTGCCACGCTATTCTTCTACATCAGTCGAGAATGTGAATATTAATTTATCGCGTCGCGACAATATCGATACCTCGTAAAAATATACGGAATATATCGTGGAAAATATGTATGTAGGTACGGTTATCTCAATACGTATATATTATACTTTATAAAAATATTACAGCGGACAATTGATCGTGTATATACTCTGAGGGTTGTAGTTAACGATTATTATACCTGAGACGGACGTGTTCTGTGTTTTACCACTTGGTCTTTTAACCTGTGCGGTACGCGTTGGATACTCGAAAATCTAAACGAAGACAGTTTCGTTTGTTAGATTATACTTTCTTAGCGGTGTGTACTTATCCCTCGAGGAACGCGAACTGGTCAACAATTATCTATAATCACCCGTGCCTAATTAATTCCACGATAAATAACGGCGTAAGCGACGATTCAAACTTTCACAGCTTTCGCTTTCGCAGTTTGAAAAAATAAAATTGAAAATTGGTCTCTTCTTCCTCTCTTTATACTTTCCGTTTAATTCGTGTCTGATTAAAAAATATTAATTACTCTACGAAATTTTTGCGCAGGCTGTGCCGTTTTACCGGTAATTGTTGCGTTACTTGGCTCTTGCGACGTTGATTACTCGTACAATCGACAGATTAACTTGTTAATTACGCACGAGGGACGACTCACGTTCAACTCGCACTAACAATATGTTTTCTGCAAGATAATATCTCTACGATTTTGCGTAATAAGCGTTTGAGCTGCGTTCTTAATTTTTGGAGACTATTTTTTTTTTTTTTTTTTTTGTTCAACCCCTCACTTTTACGTTATAATATATATAATACGAGGCTTTAAATTTCTAGTATCAAATTCCGTCGATTCGTTTGTCGTACAAAGAAATTGGACGATTCCTCGATTTCACTCCTATTATCGGGACTATCGGCTAATCTAAGCTACACCTTCGGGATCGACATTTGAGAGATGGTTCCCGTCGGCGGCACGGGGCGTACTGACGACCCTGCCCTTGCGTCGCGACGCTATACGCCGCTGGTTGGTGGGATCTCCGTTGAGCTGGCACCACGACGACGGAGAATCAAAATATTAACCGTACCTCCTTTTATTCAGACTCATTCCGAGCGGACTGAATCCCACAATTCGGAAATACGTGTCTCAGAAGAAACCCGATATAGAATTAAACTACCGATGGTCCTGGCGTCCTTTTATTTATTCGCAAACACACGTTGACTTGTGTTGAAAAATACTGTCGCAAATATTTTCAACTTCTTACCGAACGGTCTATAATACGACGTTTTACGCGTAAATTTTTATTGCTCCAGATTTTGGTCGGACAAAAAAAAAGACTGCAGCTAATAATTGTTTCTATGAGCAACATTTTTACTCGTCATAAATCGCGTAAGGATCTTCTAATATTCTGTTTGTGGAGAAAATTTTTTTTTAATTTTTTGTTCGAGGCTTGATTCGAATAAACGGATCGAAATCGAAAGCTTCTGTTACTGGAATATTTAATCCTGAAACGCGGCAACGCTGACGCCCTCCATACATATTTACACGATGTTAGTGCATAAATAATTTCATCTACGGTTTGAATTCGTACCAGACGACTTTACTAGCTCACGTTTAGTTTCTCGAATCGCCATGCGATAGAGTTTTGAATTTTTTGAAATTGTGCGCAATTCTTTCAGTCTTCAAATATCTCATCATTCGATTACCGTTATCTGATAAGTAACATTTCTTGCTATAAAGTTTGCATTATTTTGGTTGAAATACTTTAAATTCAACAATATCGCAATGCAGGTTTTGTTTGTTTCAATATCGTTTTTTTTTTTTTTGTTTTTATTCACTTCGTATCTTAAACCAACAATTTTCGTATAACAATGCCTTTCCCTTGTGCAATATCATTCGTTAATGACGTTTTTTGTCTTTCGACCTACAGTTCAAAGTTATGAATGATAAATAAAGAATAAAAAAAAAAAGAAAGAAAACTGTTACGCTGTGATTTTACGAGTACAAATATTTCGTCAGCGGAAAGGCAACTTTCTATTTTCATCGGAGAAAGTCTCTACTTCGGTCCCCTCATATCTTCGACTGTGGGTAAAAGCGATTCGGAAAAGGCGTTTGGGTGGAAAGACGAACGTTGGCGCCATCGGTGTAGCCTTGTGAAACTACTTGACTGACGTAGTTGCGTGGGTTCGAAAATTTAAAGATATACGAAAAATTCATCGTCAAATTGAAAAACGAGGCTTGCACGCCGCTTAAAAAGAAATTCGCGATAATTTATCGTCAAGATTCAACGGACTCAGAATGACCAAAAAAAATTCTATTCACAGATAGGAGGAATCCGCAAGTTTGTTTGGGTAAAAAAACCTTTCGGAATCGCGTAACAGACGCCTACGTAACATCGTCAAGTAAGTATTCGGGCCCAGGATTGGTCAGCGCGTTCAGGTAACCGTTCGGATTTGACTAGGATTGGTGAACGGTTACGGGAATGCAAGGCGGTGGGAGACGATGGTAAGGAGCGAAAGTGAACCGGGCACCAATAATGGTAAGGAAGAAGCAAGGTCGCGGGTGTGTTGCGGCTGGTTCCGAACACCAGATAATCGCTGAGACGAGATCGCGGGTTTCGGGAGTGAAAAATCGCAGTGAAAATCGGTGACTTCAACGCAGCGATAATCGAACAACCGCGCGATCATGTGTCGGATGTGTTCCAAGGTCATCGGTAAAATCGAAGGCTTCAAGGGTTCCTGAGGATCGCGGTGTAGACGACTCTTTGACTAAAGGAAAAAGATATCCGTCCGCGGAGAGACTTGAAGATAAAAAAAAAAACAAAAGAAAACAGACATCGCGAGTCGCGGTTCTAACGATCGGTGAAATTTTTAACATCACTTTACAAGATCTCCCGTCTTACTTTCGAATGATAAATAAGAACTCGTCTGAGTGTGTGCGTGTGTGTGTTACTTGCGAATGTATATTCTATGCACGTAATCGCGTTGCAGCGCTGCTGACGTACGAATGAGGAGTACGACACACCTGTTGCTGGACACTGTTGAGGACCACTAAATTGCAGGCTTTTAAGAGGAGAAAAAAGCGGGAATTATGACGCGGAAATTGAGCAAATTTCTTATACTCTTCGACAATACCAATCTCCTGTATTTTCCCGGGCACTTTCTTTCGGGCAGAGTGCTAATCGAGCTCGATGACGAGGCCTAGTGAGTTCACTGTTTATCTATTCATCCATCGAAAGTGAGAGCTGATTGCATTTACTGTTTTTAACATACCTATAATAATGTAATCTACCCTCGCTGTGGAACCGTATTTATTTTTATTCGATCACGTTTGGTTTTTCTTTTACAGCTACTGTACCGGTAAAATTGAATGTTTGTCGTTTTGACTAGCATTTTTTTATTCGTCTATAAATACTAGTCAGTTACAACAAATAACAAAACACCTAGGATAAAAAAAGGTAAATCAGAACGATAAACATTCAAATTTTCTGGTACACTAGCTGTAACACAAAAATTGGACCTGATCGAATAAAAATAAATACGGTTTTACGACGATGGTAGATTATTGTATTACAGGTATTTTAAAATTAGCAAGCACCTTCCTTGTCGCAAAATTTTTCCGACCAGTTTACCGTGACACTATATACAGCATAATTTTTGTTAATAATAACTGTAGTTTTGCGAAAAACTAAAAAAAATCACATTACAATAAAACCATTCGTATACAAAATATTCTAACATCAATTCCGTTATACTAAACCTTGTTCCAACACACGCGTTAGTTAAAAGTTTTCACGTTACACGCAAAAAGTGAATATTTTCCGACCATAGTTGTTCGTCACAATCGACGACAAAGCTAATCTGTTTGTTCGTAACGACACGTAAGGTGAAAAGAATCCTTCCCAACATCAATCGTTTCTCTATTTCCGCAGCGTTTCCGGGCTGCATTTCCACGTCGTTGGCGAGGGGGTTGTAAGGGTTCGAAGTCAGCGCGCCGAGCGGGTCTACGACAAGGAGAACTACATCGATTTCCGGATGAGACTTTTGGGGGAGCCAGGCAAGCGCCACTCGCGACTTTACGTTCCTCGAATATCCCGTTTTAATCCAACGGTGCTTTAACACTGAGTTCGAATTCCAGGCGAAGGGCCGTCCCTCCTGTCCCCGGGGATCCACAGCTTCCCCTTCAAGCTCGGACTTCCTCTCGGACTGCCCTCGACCTTCCTCGGGAAGCACGGATGGGTCCAGTACTACTGCAAGGCGGCCCTGCGCGAGCCTGGAGGCCTGACGCACAAGAACCAGCAGGTCTTCATCGTGATGAACCCGATCGATCTCAACCTGGAGCCCCCGATACTGGCGGTAATGATACAGACCGATATAGAAACCCTGATCTATCTAACGAGTCCGACGACCACTTATTTTGCGTTTCGATCTCCTCCCCGCCACGAAGCTTGATCAAAGATCTTCTCCAATGCAGCAGCCTGCAAGGCTCGAGGTCGAGCAGCGAGTCGGCGTCTCCTGCGTCTCGGGGGGCCCCGTTTTCTGCAGGGTCAGTCTTGACCGCGGTGGATACGTCCCTGGAGAGACCATCGGCATTTCCGCCACGGTCAGCAACCGCAGCAAGGTGAGCGCTTGTCGGCGCTGGGAAGGGACAACGAGGATTAAGGGGTGACGCCGCTGTGAAAATTTCAAAATTTGACAATTTTTATTTTTCTTTGTTGGAAGAAAAGGTAATGAGGTGATGATATTCAAGGAAGCTGTCGGGCATACGTTCAAGCGTAATGCAAAAAATTTATCATTAACAAATAATAAAAAATCGTGACACTGGAATCATTCTCCCCAGACATGCGGCATGTAGGCTAAATTCGGCGCGTTTGAATCTGCGAAAGTATAAAAATAGAATCACCTAATCTACATATTGATAGCTACAGAAATACGTAACGAATTTTCGATAAGTCAATTTAAACATTGTTTATTAACAAATAAATACTCTTCCTTTGATCAAACGTTGAACATTCAAATATACGCAAGTTACACAAAAATAAATATTTTCAAAATCTCCTACGTACGTTTGTAACTAATGATATGTAGATTATTTGATTCTTTAATTTTTTTTTTCGTGAGAATGACTCCTGTATCGTCATGTCTGAATATTTGACGACAATAATTGTTTGCATTATGCTTGAATATATACCTAATAACTCTTAAATATTATTACCTTATTGCCTTTCTCACATGCAAAAGAATAAAATTCAAAAAATAGCTTTCTTTTAGTATTTACAGCAGTGTTACCCCTTAAGGGGCTATCCTACTGTAACCAACATGCAAACGGGCTAATTTTTGGAAATTTACACATCAGCCGTCGCGAAGAAAAGTAACGTGTGAAAATATAAATATTTTTGTACCTAAAAACATATGAAAAAATGATTAGTATTGCATTTGCAGTTTTTCCTAAATAAATCTTGTTACACGCTGGTCACAGTAGGATTACTCCGTAACGGTGTTCGCCGAATCGTATCTTCTCATTATTCTTCTCAGGTGACCATGAAGTCCACCAAGGCTTCGCTTACCGAGACGATCCAGTACTTGTGTCGAGGAAAGGTCCTGGCGAGCGAGACTCGGGAGCTCGCCAGCGTTTCGAGGGGGAAAATTCGACCCGGGGATGGGGAGGAGTGGCTAAACGAGCAGATGTACGTCCCTCCGTTGCCGCCGACGAATCTGCGAGGGTGTCACCTGATAAACATACTCTACCACGTATACGTGAGAAGTTATTTAACTGTCTTTCACGGGGTTCGTTCTCCCAGCGAGTCTGACGTTTCGCTGTCGTATTCTTCCGCAGTTCGTCATCACTCCCAAGAGCCTCGACAAGGAGATCAAGCTCCAGATACCCATCGTCCTGGCCACTTATCCGCTCAGACCGGAAGGAGCGCCGGCCGGAACCGCGCCCTCTAAAAGGGGGGCCCACTACCCTTCTACTTTGCCGATATTCAGGCCCTGGCTGGACGACAAGGCCTTTGATGTCCAGGAGTAGATTATCCTTGATGAGGAGGACGCATCTCGCATCTCAATTACTGTTTTTCATGATTTTATTTTTACAGTAACATTTGTTTAATAATTTCAAATTTTTACACGCAGAAGAGTAAGTTGTAAAGTAATGCGGAAAAGTTTTTTTCTTCCTTTTTTATGGCACATCTCTCACGTATGGTCGCCTGAAGTTGCCCGTATTAAAATCTGGTAGACGCGATGTCTCAACTTTCACGCATGTGACAAAAGAAAAAAGAGACCAAAGAGATTATCGAAACGTATACTTGTCGTTATGGTCTGAAGCACCGTCAAAATTATTTCAATCATCATATCCAGTTTAATCCATTGTTTCAACTATTTAAGTTAAAAAAAAAGATATTCAAAATATCGTTTTCTTTATATATAGGATTTGCAAAATTTTGCTTCAGACGATAGCGACAAGTATACTTTTTGATAATCTCTTTGGTTTTTTTTTTCTCGCATTGCTTTATATCTTCCTATTTTATGTGTAAAAATTTGAAATTATTAAATAAATTTTAATACGAAAAAGAAATTATTAAAAAAAAGTCACCGTGACGTGAGATTACCCCCCTGAATATTTGAGTTGGATATGTTTTTCACACCGTTTAAAGCGCCATATTAATTTTATAACACTATCTTAATGTTTTGAGCCACGCGCGCTGGAATCAAATAACGAAACTTTGAGAGTTGCATATTTTAGACGTGGATCCCGCGCGTATTTAACGATGGTTAATTAAAAATGATTGTATTTAATATATGTAATTTAATGCAGTTTATATATACTGATATAAATATATTTGCGTACGTGTGCATGATTATGCTTTTTATGTGTGTGTATGAGTGTGCTTGTTGTTTCAACTCGACATTTAACAGAGTTCGTTGATAATCCTAAAATTTATATGTTAAAACAAATTTTTACCCAAAATACATACAATTAACCGAAGTCAACCGCTCGTCTGCATTTCCTCTCGAAGTTTTTCGAGAACCTTTTCCACGGTCTGATTAGACACGATGACGGTCTTCTGACGACTCTTCGAACCCTGCGGGATGAGTTGATAAGATATTAAGCAATGAATTTCTCGTCTGTTGAGTATACAAATCGATATTACTAATCATGGTGTCATTTGATTTATAAACGATCTTTCCTTTCAACGTTACCCGAAAAAAAACTTTCATTCATTATTCTTAGACAAATATTTCAATTGCATGAATCTTATCATACGCACCCTGTCCAAAGACACGTCCGACTTCCTTACGCCCAGTACCGACGTCAGGTATTTCACCAGCTCTGTGTTTGCTTCGCCATCGACCGGAGGTGCTGATATAGCGACTCCGACACTCTCTTCGGAAATGTCTGGGGAGAGAAAACAGGTAGAAAAATGAAATTTGAGTAAACCAGAGTGAAGGAAAACACCAGAAACGGCACATCGTCCGATTACCTGTTACATTGTTGTGCTTGGCTCCCGGCTTGGCTTGAATTTTGATCAACACGTTGCCGCTTTTGTCCAAAGTAACTGGACAAGTAAGGCGAGGCTGAAACACGCGCAGAAAAACTAAAATCAAACGAATAGTCATGTTATCATACAGAAAAATGCATCTGATACATCGTAGCTTAGATTTTATCGATTGTTTCCATGCCTCATCCTTTTCCGTCAGTCCTTTTTCGGACCACGTATTACCGTCGACAAAATATACATGGTGACTCTGGTCTTCTCTAGTGAATTTTCGCCCAGCGGCTGCCCAGCCTGTGTCGAGCATTGTTATCGAACGACTGAAGCGAGCAGCTGAGCAAGACCAGGGCCACGCGCTCTGCTCCGAAATGTTGTTATTGGTTCGACAGATGATCGCGTAAAGAGAGAAAACCGAGAGAAGACGGGAGGAGGATCTTTCAAGGAAAGGATAAAATTTCCAACGGTTTCCAAAAATACTCGGGTGAGTAGTAACGAATACTTACCTCGATATTTTCACCTGTTTTCACCTTCTCCCTAGCCTTCTTGGACGATCCTTTCTTCGACATTTCTCGCAACGAGATGCTGCTCGTTTTTTTCACTGCGCCTAATTTTACGTCACACAATTTTATCACCACTTGTCCAAACATCGGCGGCTCCTCTCATCATTTTTTATTTATTTTTTTTTTTTATGGCATCTCCGTACCCCGGACTGATTTTATTCCGTTCTGTCAGACTCCCTGGCCTAGATGCTAAATTATCAACTGAGCTGCTAGAAACTTAGCGACGTGGAGAGGGGTGAAGGGAGTACGCTCAGGAATGCCAACATAGAGGCTGAAAAATTCCCCGCAAGCCTCGCGATTTGAAATAGAATTTTTTTAAAACGTTCAATTTTCTTTACACCTTGTATTTAAATCATACAAAAATTTTATCGTAGGTCTGTTTATTCCTGAAGCGGTATAAAAGATGCCGAAAAAGTTCGTTGGGGAGAACAGCAAGGCTGTGGCAGCCAGGGCGCGAAAAGCGGCAGTAAAGGAAGCCGAGGCCTCGAAAAAGGTCCAGGAGGCCGAAGACAAGGCGTGGCAGGACGACGATAAGCAGTTACAGAAGAAGAAGCAGAAACAGGTTTGAAAATAGACTAGAATAAAGGGAATAATTTAACAAGAGAAACGACAAAACAATCACGGAAAGTGAACCGAATTGTACGTTCTCTAGGAAGAAATGGAAAAGAAGCGGCTGCAGCAGTTGGAGAAAAAAGCCGAGGCGAAGGCGCTCCTCGAAAAGGAAATGTCCAGCATTAAGGTGGGCGGAAAACAGCCAGCGGCGAAGTTGACGCGGGCGGAAATTCAGGCGGAAACTGAGAGGCGGAACCAGGTCGCCCAGAAGAAGAAGACCGAAGATGAGGAGAGACCGATAGAGGAAAACATCAACCGAATCGTTCTCGAGGGCGAAACGGCCCACGGAATAGACGAGGCGCTATCGGTTCTCAGGTGAGAACGAGGAGTTAATCACTCGTGAAACCCGATGCACACTTTTCCGGATATCTTGTTAAACTCTTGAAATATTTCACACCTTCTGAAATCTCTTGAAATCTTTTACAGCCTTCGAAATCTTTTGAGAACTTTGGAAATCTCTTGAAATCGTTTGAAATTTGTTGAAATGTTTTGAAAACTCTGAAATTTTCTTTTGAAAAAATCCTTTAAAATCCGATGAAATCTCTTGTGATTTTTTGAAATCTTTCGAAATCACTCAAAATTCTTTGTATTCGTTTGAAATCCCTGAAATCTTTTTAAGCCCTTGTGATCTAGAATTCAGGTGTACATCAAATCGACGAGTGATTAACCCCTCTGGTGAGAAATACCCGAAAGATTTTTAACCGCGTACTTGACCATGTTCGCGACTGAATTACAGCACGAAGGAATCTGAGGTCGATCGGCACCCTGAAAAACGGCTGAAGGCTGCTTACACCGCGTTCGAGGAGCGAATGATGCCGCTGATCAAAGAGCAGAATCCGACACTGCGGCTCAGCCAGCTGAAGCAGATATTAAGGAAGGAGTGGATGAAGTCGCCGGACAACCCGCTCAACCAGAGAATTCAAAATCGCTGAGTCGATATCGCGCTTGAAACGATTTGTCGAGGGAAGGGTGCGGGCGAAAGTATTTTAGCTGGTAACGCGGATTGGCGAGACCGTTTCGTGTTTGACCTCCTATAACGCGATCTATGTACCTGCACGTCGATATGCAGAATTGTCACTGGTAAATGAGAAAAGTGCGAAACAAACACAAACGGAGAGACGTTCTTGTTGTGTAAATCGATTAATAAATTATGCTTTTTTGAAAAAAAAAATAATAATAATAATAATAATATCGAATTATACAGCGGAAAAATACACTTGAATTACATACTATACACGTATACAACATATCGTAGAAATGATCTTTGGTACATGACTCGTTACATAGCGCAGTAGCAGATATAGCCTCTGATAAAGTAATTTTTATCAACAATATACTATATAACAACGAAAACGACAATAACAATAACGTTGAACGGCGTTTTTCGACCTTCTACAACGATCGTCGAGTCACCTTTTCTTTACAATTAAATTTACTCAGGTATATATTCGCCTAGCTTTGGTTAACCAGAGGCTCGATGCAGACTTTAAGGTTTCACTATCGTACACTCGGTTCTCGTATCGAAAAAAAAACAAAAAATCAACTCCCGAATACTTGTCTCTACCACTTCTTGTTCTTCCACAAGTCTATGAAACAATGAATCATGTGGTTCAGCTGTTCCGGACAGTCCGTCATTGGGTTGTGACCGGCCGATGGAAGGGCTTCCAAAAACGCTTTCACCATCGTCTGAAAGCAAAACGTTCGTTCGAATCATTCACCAGCATCAGGGAAACTATGAAGAAGATTATTGCGACATTGCATTCTCTTCGGGGTCTTAATTCACAAACGTTATACTTTTAAGAAATTCTGCAGCACAAAGAACCTTGTCTCAAATCATCTTAATATGAAACTTGAAGTCATACTGTATTACAAGTTACAGTAGGTGTTAAATCGATTTTTTTTTTTTTTTTTTGAAAATGTCAGTATTGTGCCCGTACTGTGGAATGTTGTGCACACATTCTAACGGGCATTTGGTACTTGGCTTATGCTAAACACCAAGAAAAACTTCTGAAGCTACCAAACGAACACATAGAAAAAATTTTTATAATTTTTGACACCTCCGATGAAGAGTCCATTTTTTGACAAATTTTGATTAACTATATTTTATAACGCACACACGTTCATACGTTAAAATATTTTTGTCGTTGTTATACTTGGCTAATACCATACATTTCTACATGAACCATTTGTGTACATCAGGGGCCCAGTTTGGTACAAGGTTCTTTCGTATTTCAACTCACCCTTTCCATCTGACACTCCTGAACAAGTGACACCTCGTTGTCCCTGAGTCCATGAACGAGTAAAGTCGGTGTGCAGATCCGCCTGTAGAGCGTGTACTCCCCTTCGGGCCAGACCATGCCATCGAGGACGTATTTCATGTGGGAAGGTCGCTGCTCCGGGGGCTCGGAACCGCAGTAGGGGTGTTGGCGTCCCCTGGGAGAGTACATGACCTCTCGGCGAAGACCGCAGACCAGAAGAGGAGCCACCATCGCTCTTAAGCAGCAGTGAGCAGCCCCCTCAGCACTCGGTCTCGCCAGGGGCGTTGGACCACCGCCGGATATCAGGACCAGCTGATGAATGTTGCTTTCGAACTTGCAGGCCAACGCGGCGGCGAGACTACACCTGAAAATTGAAACGATCCGGGAGTTGATAAGCTTTCGTCGAATCGCGGAATAACCCTTATTGTTAAATGGAAATGTGAGAAGAGAACCACTCAAACCACTCACCCGTAGTTGTGCGCGACTATGACGCACTTATGTCCAGGCCTGAAAGCGTAATGATGAAGAAGAACGACGAGGTCCTTCAGGAGCTTTTCGAAGTGGTAATCGCTGGCGCGATCAGGAGCGGAACTGAGTCCGTGGCCGAGCATGTCGGGGGCGATGCAGGGGTAGCCGAGATTGGAGAAGTACTCGAGTTGGAGTTCGAAGACGTCGGCGCTTGAGCCGAAGCCGTGGAGGAAGACGATCGTGGGTTTCCTGTTTTTGCGGAAGAGCACGATGTCGCGCGGGCTCTCCGGGATCACGGAGCACGAGTCGTCCAGCTCAGACCCGTTCGATTCTTTGTCCTCCTGCAGCCTCCCGAACGAATCCGAGCGTTCCCTGGCCTGGGCGACCAGCGAGGACCTGATCGAGTCGGCCCTTCGTCGAAGCTGAACTTCCTCGTTAATCGGTTTCTTGCTGAACTCCAAGCGCAGCTTTGCGAAGCTGGGATCAGTTTGAACCTCGTCGAGAGGTTCGGAGGTATCGGTATCACTGCCACCCGTCTCGGGCGGTGATTCAACCTCCCCTTGGGGCTCCGTTACTTTCTCGGTCGGCTCGTCGTCGCCTGCGCTCTTTGCCTTCGGAGCTTGAAAGTCCTCCCAGCTTTTGCGAAGGTGCGTTCGACCGAGTTTCGCGTCTATGATCTCCATCAGCGATTCCTCCAGGCTGGGCTCCTGGTCGGGCTGAAACTCGACCGTCTCGACGCTGTTTATTCCGGAGTCTATGCAGTCCAGCTGCTCCATGGTGCAGCGGGCCAAGCTCTTGCCCACTGGTCTGTTAAGGTAGAACTCAAGCCCGTCGGGATCGCTCGAGGAGCCCAAGAACGCGGGATTCTCGTAACCACTAGGCGTCATCTCCTCCTTTCGAACGCTCCCGTTTCGTTCCAATGACTTCTGCTCGTCGGCGTGAAAAGCGAAGTTTAAATTACCAAACGGCTCACCGTTATTGTCGGACTTACGTTCATCGGGGCCGACGGACACGCTTTCATCGTCGCCTCCCTCCCGTCGTCCAAGTTTCTCAACGTCCGCAGCGAACTTTACCGAGTCGGTGAGTATTTCTTGAAGAAGATCGTTTATGTACCTCTCCAGATCCTGGATGATCTTTGTCTTGACGATCTTCTCCTCAGCGACGGTCGCCCTTTTGGTCGGTTGACTGGTAACGGGGATCAGCACGTCAAGGTTGATCGCCACGCTCCTTTCGATCTCCCCGATGTCCTGCCCGGTCTTCTCAGCCTCGCAAAGGCTCGTCCGAATCCTGTTTATCTCCTTCGAAATGATCTCCTCCTCGGTCGAGCTTAGCCTGGCCGACTGCCGAAAGGAGCACCTGCAGTTCCCGGAAGGATGAGGCCGCTTCGACCACCTTGAGAAGAAGTTGTCATTGACGGATTCAGGCCGGCCGTTGTTACCCTCGTAGAACCACCGGCCCCTAAGCGCGGGCCTCAAGACCCGCAGAGTTCGGCGCTGTCCGACGATGAAGAAGTCGCAGTGCGGCAGTTCAACCTTGGCCGGATCAACGCGACCGTGATTCCTGAGGTAGGCCAGGCACCTTCGGTACCAGGAGGGTCCGTCGGACCCAGGAGAAGACGTCGGGGGCTCGCAGCCGGCTTCCTGCATGACGGAAAGACTGCTGCAGCGTGTCCCTAAGTGTGCCTACGACTTCCTGCCTACCGGTGCTGACCGAGGCATGCTCCCAAGGAGCGCGACGCGATCGCGAAACGACTTGGGCGGGGGCTCGGAGCGAATTCGTGATCGTTTAGGTCCCGGTCGGCACCACGCGGCGTGAAATAAGATTGTCAGCGGACTTGCGTGCAGCCAGCTGGGTACACACTGAGTATAGTAGGTATAATATAAGTTTGCCAGCGCGCAGTTGGAGGTGACGCAAACTGCTGGGCGGCGTCACGGCGTCGTCGTTCGAGCCGAGCCGAGTCGAGTCGACTTTCTTGTCAGTTGCAAGACACTCGGAGTGTGTTTCTCAAATCCTCACGTTCACGTCACTCGCTGGAGGAGGAGTACTTGCCGCGGTTGTCCCGCGGTGGCGATCCTCGGCCGACTGCGCCTGTCACCCTCTTCGCCGCGTTTCGTCGGTACGGTAACGAGTGAAAATTGGGCACGATTGACACTGGCGTTTAGGTCACGGGGGCCATGGCGTAGTGGCCATAAGCTCGGGCACGGCACCGCAGACCATAGCTCGGGCTGCGTCTCAATACTGAACGCAGTGCGCCGAGGGCCCCGACGCCTGGGTCGGTCCCGTTACTCGCCGCCATTCGCTATACTCCGACCGTTCTAACAACACCACACCGAGAAATGCTTACTCCCGCCAGCCGGGGCCCCGGCTGCTATGCCTTTCCGGCCATCCGCGCGGCAGGTTGCTCCAAAAATAATCATCCGCCTCCCGCACCCCGTCGCCGGGCCAGTGTAAACAGACCGTCAGCTATCTGGAATTCGCTGTTTTATCTCAGTTCACACCGAGAGCCAGATAGCCGTGGCGACCCCGCAGCCAGATGTTGCGCAACCTGCATGTGCCCTCGCTTTTCAGCTAATTACACTCTGTACCGAGACCGAATCGCATGTGTATACCTGTTACGCCCGTCGTGGCACGTCGTTACGCCTCATTGCCTGTAGGTACAACCGACGAGCTCTTGAAAGCCTAACCCGTTAACCGCCTAATAATCGGACAGGCACATCGATTCGAACTATGCGCCACGATGCACCGACACGCCGGGGGACGTGGACGAATTTCCTAATCGCTTCCGAGTCCTCGATATTCCACGACCGTAATCCATACTTCTCGGTACCTTACCCCTTTTCCGACAAGTAATCGCGCATCACAGTTATAAACGTTACCTACGCCTACGGCACGCGCGGCGACTCGCGTTGACTCTCATAACAATGGAGGGGAAATATATGGGCCACTGTTTCTGATACGATGAATATTAACTTGCCTCACCCTCCCCCTTACCGCCCCTCATGTCTGACCTCGATTCGAGAAAAATTAGGCAAAACAATAACGGGCCTTTGTGGCGGAAAATTTACTCCTCGGATTTCCCGAGTGAGGAGCCAACCATCGTAAAGTCACCTGAAGAACCTCCGTAGAACTCAAGGAGAATTCTAAATCGGACGGAAACGCGAAAGGACAGACTCGGATTCGTTTGAGAAACTTTCTGGCTTATTCCGTTATGACTCATGATCAGATTCGCGGAACGATCGCTTCCGCCCACATTTCATTTGCGAATTCAAGGAAGGTAGGGAAACGTATAATGGAACCGTTACCGTTGCTCGTTAAATTTGCGCGACAACCCCGAGGCCAGGTAACTAATTGTCAGAGAATTCTTCGGGGTTATCAGGCATCGCGAGGAAAGTACATATAGACACATTTGCGAGTCCGCGCGACGCGGAGGACTTTGTTATCAGATTGCCGCATGTATCAGAAAGCCCGAGAAACGTTATCCCGGGACGAAGTTCAAACAGACGTGTCCCGGATTAAACATCCTGCAGACTGTGAAAGAATAGTCGTTAAGTTACGAGCAATTATTCACGCGTGTCGAGCCTCGCCGCGTTGTACACGGTGTGGGAGGAGGGAGTGCATCGCCCTATCTTGTCAAGAGACGGTGAAAAAAATGTGTTGCGCAAACCGACTACTATCTGTTTGCCAACCGTTTCTTTTGTATATAAAAGGGCAACACGAGGCCCGGGATAAGAAACTCGCAGGTCGCTCAACCTCCCACATCCAAGCAATGCGCCTCGCGGGTACCGCAGCCTCGATTGCGATCCTCGCAATACTCGCGAGTGCTTCGGCTCAGCGATCGAACTCCACCCTCAACGAACTCGAAGATGACGCCGAGAAGATCAAGCCCCCTGGACACGACTACGGCTCGTCCACCCTGAAGACCGAGGGATCTCTCTGCCATCACAAAGATTACAGGTCGTACATCAAGTGCCTGCTGAGGCATAGGAGGTACGACTCACCGCAGGCCACTGGTAAATATAGATCCATAACATTATGTATTCCGTGTTGAAGCGTCGACGTCATCAACTTCGCGTCAGTCTGTGGGTCGAGGAAGCGGTTTGCACCGTCCATTTTACCATCCTCAATTCTCGGAAGATTCATATCACCGTCAACAATGACGAAGACCGAGCGATCTAATGCTGTGGAATAGTTGAAATTTTGTACCCAGGTAGAACGCCGTCAGTCCCCGCTGCTGGCAACGGATGCATGGAGGAGTGTGAACGCGAGCCGTGTCGTCGTCAAGACGTCACTTCCTGTTCCGAGGTCTGCTACGATCGCTGCCTGAGAAAGACGAAGGAGATCCACCATCGGATCACCGAATACGAAAGCGCCTGCGAGGAGGGAGACAAATGCGAGGGAGGAAAGTTCGAACATCGTCAAGGAGTGAATCCGTTCGCCAACCTAACGACCAGCATCGACATTCGGAATTACGTCAACAATACCAACCTGATAGTTAACAACCCCTTGCCTGACTCGGACGCCGGTCATCGTGGGAAAAAGCCAGACGACACAAACCGAAACAACACCAGCTGCGGGCCTGGACAACCTGGGTGCTCAGACACTGGGACTGACATCGTGTCGGGTAAGAACAGCCGGTGATCAGCTTCGTTTGCTGTCTGTCTGTCGATCCGTGGCCTGATCTGTCATTCGACCTTGGATTTTCAGGCGAACAACCTGGACTGAATACTCCACTCGAAGCAGCCCCAGGATTTCAACCGTGGTACCCTGCACCAGGTACTGCAAGCCTCGCTCTCGTTCCCCAGATTCAAATGGTGCCGCAAATCACGTTCGGTCTTGGGATCAGTACTGGTTTCGGTTTGGGTTCCGCCCCTGCTGGCTGCCCGTACACGAGCATCTGGATGTGTATTCCGAATCAGCAACTGCAGCAGGTATTCGAATCGCTGTCATCTGAATCTCATCCTCTTTGGCGTATTTTTGTTACCAATTTTTTGTGACTTCGTGGTTTTTACAGACTTCCGATTGCTCCGGCTGCAAGCAGCCCTATCCCTATCAACGTGGAAGATGTGATCCTGCCTGCCAACGAGGCTGAGGTCGGATTCTGAGCTTGTATTCCCGGAATCGACGGTGTCGTCAGAGATACTGGATTCAGTTTCAATGTTCCCTGATTACCTTAAGTCTAATTTCATCCCATGATGTAGGAATAAATAAATATGACGCGATAAGAACGTAATAGATAACACATAATATTATTAGAATATGGTCGTTTCAATATTTTAATCATACCATTGTTACAATGCTGGCACGCGACGTGTGATTTCATCCTATTCAAGGCTGCCTCTGAATTGAAACAAGACAACCAAATAGCTGAACATAATCTTTAAACTGACGGTTGTGAGACCTCTGCCCAACCTTACGCAGCCAGCGAGTCTGGGCTCCGGTGAAAGAAGGTAAACGGTATCCATTAGTCGAAAGAACTCGGTTCGGGCAGCCCAGGAGAACCGTGACCTCATGCCGCTTATCTTTCCGGCGACCTGTTGAAGCATCGATCGGTAACTGCAGGCGTCAGATTTTTGCCTAAGACCGTCGATCATTCAGCGTCGGTAAGTAAGGAAGGTTGCCTTTAAAAATGGACTCTTACCTCTTCGCCTCCGGCCAGCGTGATCCTCCTCCCTGCCTCACAGTAGACCTGATTTATAATTGTGCAGTATAACAGCGGGAAGAAAAGTTGGTAGAGTAGAGAGGCGGTCACTACCTTGCTAGAGAGACCCACTGTAATAATAAAAAAAAAAAATGGTAGAATTTTTCTGTAGAAAGGACCCCGCAGAGCCCTTATCAAAAGTTCTCGTGGAGATAAGTCCCAGCAATAAGTAGTTTCCGAGATACAGGCTTCGGATAGGGGGTGTATGAATTTTTTGATATCTATGTGTTACGCGATTTTTACGAATTACAAACCTTCAAAGGGAACATGAAATCAAATGTATCGCTCAGAAACTGCACAGCCGATTTGCCGAAACTTCACACGCGCGTGAATAACAGAACAAGTCGATTATTGCAAGAGTTGGAGGGTCTCGTTCTTCACCAGAAATCCGACGTTGCACCCCCTTCCGGTAAACCAGCGAGTTCATGGATGGAATCGATGCGTCGATGGAATCAGTCACAGCTTCCTGCCTATCTTCGAGAATCAACCGGGCAGTTTTTTCAGTGATTTGTTTGATTTCAAGTCCCATTGAAGCTTTACAATTCATGAAAATCAGGAAATCCATAGATATCAAAACATCTGGAAACGAACTTTTTTCCAATTACGGAGCCGATTTCCATAAGTATTCCGCGGGTTCTTTATCGTTGCCTCGAAAATTGATCTTCTAAGAAACTACGATTACCAATCGCCGAATAGGCTCCGATAATCATGTCGATGTAGAGAATGACGTAAGCAATCGTGGTCATCAGGTTCATCGATCTGTTCAGGCTCAACGCCAGTGAAGTGATCCTCAGGTAAAGAAGCCTGTACCGTATGATAACGGAGGCGTTGGTACCCTGAGTCGAGTGCAGCGTCTGCATGGGTTCAAAGAGGAGGATTCGTTTTTGAGATAGTTTGGTTCGACGCAAGATTTTCACGGTATACCTTGGATAGATTTTCGCAGTACTTTTGGTACGTTAGGCTGAAAAGCTCGGCCTGGATTTGCCACATCGTTGCGACACACTCGAACGTCAGTAAGGGTTTTGCGTTTGTGATCGCTTGGATGATCGAATGACGGCCAATGCTTATGGCTATCACGGTAACGGGGATCGGCAAGATCAACGTTACAATCGGTAGCAGACGGCTGGCCGTTTTCAGTTCAGGAAAAACCAGCGACTTTCCGGCCAGGGCGCGAAACTCGTCCTCAACGATCTTCCATTCGTTCAGGTACCTCGTTACGGATTTGCTGGAGAATAAGCCGATTATCGGCAGCACAAAGTTCGGCCACGTCAGCGCGAGAGTGAAGAAGCTGTCGAGCCCAAGCTGAAAGAATGTCAATAGCTGAATATCAAGAAAAGAGGGAAATACATGAGACGGGAAAATTGATCGTCAATACGTCGAATCCGGATTCCAAAAGTTCCTTTATCTTTGGCGTGATCGAGATAGCGGCGACCACGTCAGTCACCACGTGGAAGAGGATCGCGTAAATGGTCTCGACGGAGAACCAGGAGAAGGTGTAGCCATCGCGTTTAACGGAGATGAAGAACGTCCCGGATACCCGGAGGGCCAGGATCATAGGACGACAGACGGTTCTGAAGTCCATTCTTGTGTCACCGTCTCCGAATGGCTGAAGGATTCGAATTCTCGTTCCGAACTGCCCGATGAACAGCGACGGTTACAATCTATTATTCCGTCTGGCAGTTTCACACAGTTTGATAAATTTCGGTAATGGTCCGAATTAGGTGACAGCGGCGATACAATTTGCAGGTACGGATGGTCTAATCGTGCCGTTAGGAGAACGAATATGCGAATTTAATCATCGCCGCGTTTCGTGAGTCCCTGTATTCAGTCCCTGTGTCATTAGACACTCGAGCTGGTTTCGAAACGCTAAAAGACATGGGAAAAAATCGAGCGACGATTACCCTGCGACGAGAAATTGATACACCGAGTTGTAGCGTGCAGGAGATCGAAAGTCGTCTTTAAAGCTGAAGCCTGCAGCTCGTTCCCGATACGCACCGACTGCCGGGGGAAAGAGTGAATTACACTAAAATGACTTCTTGAATCCAGCACACCTACGTTACACGAGAGCGCATCTACCGGTCATTCCGGGTTGAGCGACGGCCAGATGTGACGCAAGCAAGTTCATCGATCTCTCTGGCCGGGCAGTTATGCCCGGCACGGATCACGATCTTCGATCCGAGCCGATTTTAGGGACCGACAGACGAGCCAAAGGCGTCGTCTCGTCTGGTAGAAACATCGTCGGCGCGTGCCTTCGAACAACGAGCCAGATTTTCACCGCGGATCTTTTTCCCCGTTTCTTTCTTCCCCTCCTGTTATCGCCGCGGTATCGAAACTGAGTACGAGGAGCAGCCACGCGATCCGGTGAATTAAGCCTCTTGGTTTCTCTCCTGCTGCTATCAAGTTCCTCGAACACAGTTCATATTTTGTACTCCGATCATGCCGCATAAGTGCACCACCATACGCACCTTTTCGTGGTTTGGGTCCGTTGCACGTCACTGCACACCCGAGACCTTCAATATTCCGGCTTACAATTATCTCGTTTCCCGTCAAACGGGCGTAAGGGAAATGCCGAATCACGCTTGAGAGCGTGTAAGTAAAGTCACGAGTAAAGTCGACAAGTGAATTTCGGTCGGTTTCAATAGCTGTAAAATTTAGAAAAATTGTTTCACCCGCTTTCGACCAGATGATCACTAATCGACAGCGAATGCGATTCGCGAGGATGAAAAGCGTGACGACGACGAGCAATTTGACGTGTGAAAATCAACAATTACGGCAATCAGGACGCGGTTCCGTGGCGTGAGCGGACCTAATTAAACTGGTATCGGAGCTTGGCCAGATGCGAAATCGGGCCGAGAATTAGGGTTTTCGCTTTCCTGGGGGGTCCGGGGGTAAACAGGTGTCCCGGATAATCGCGGTCTGCGTGCCCCAATTCCTCCGGGTGCAGCAGCCGCAGGAGCAGCGGCAGCGAGAAAGCGAAAGCGGTCGGTCGGTTCGAGTCGCCGATAATTCTCGTCCTCCTCTTCCTCCTTCTCCTCTTCTCGGCGTGGGAACCCCGTCGACGTATTCGAAGGCTTGTTCAGCCCGCTCCTACATGCGGACCCTCTGCCCACGACAGACTCGTTGTGTATAACTAATTTCGCCCCGCGTTGTGTGTAAATCCTCGCCCACGCGGCGAACGAGCGATATCGTAACACGCCGTAATGTCCCGGCTATTAAACTTGAATTCAAATCCCCGTTTGCTTCGTCGGGTCCTGTTTCCGGTAAGGCTCATATTATATTTACAAACTTTACGAAAGTATAGACTGCCCTCGAGTGTGTTTACCTTCGATGTTAATTCCGAATGTCACGCTAATCGGCGTCCAGGTATAGCGTATGTATGTTATTTACAGCTTATAAATTCTTGCACAATCTGTAATCACCGCCTCACTTTATCAGAGGTTCTACATCGGCTCGATTTTGTCACCCTTGTCGTTATTCTCGCACGCGAATTCACGTCGGGAAAGTGAAAAACTAAACGTCGAGACGAGGAATTAGGCAAACGAAAGTTCAAACTCTCCGTTCTCTCAGTTCCCATTTCCCCCGGGTGTTGATCATTCTGAAAATAAATTGTTGCATAAAATGAAATCGATTCGAAGAAGCTTTACGATATGAAGATTCTCGCTGACGTAAATTAGTGGAAGTGATTAATTGTAATTGGTCGTAAAACCGAATTATCGGCATCAACGTCGTTAAATCCGTCTCGATTAATTTCTTTACTTTTTTTTTCCAATTAGCACGTAAAATTTCTCTCCCTCTCTCTCTAAAATCGGGGCAGCGTGTAGCTGTGACACAAATCTTGAGATTCTGCAAAGGCAAGCAAAACAAGAAACCCGATTTCTTCTAAGGAGAGGGAAAGTGCCCAACGTGACACCGAATGGTCCGAGTCAACATAACGTCGCTACCGAAACCCGATCAGTTTCACAATATAAATTTTTTGCAACCAGTATCCTCGTTGATTTCCATTAGAACCCGTGTAGCGATAAATCGTTCTTCAACGATTAGCATAAACGCTGGAGCCCACGGAAACAAGGATTACCAAAAAGTGATCGCCGCCGTTGTATCGACGGTAGACGGAGAGACAGGCAATTGAGTCAAGTGGCGTGCTCGGCCGCATAACAGAACAGCGATAAACCATCGCCCACGTTCGAATCAGGAGGTGCCCGGGAGTCGGCATGAGAAATTCTAAAAAAGGCACGGCACTACACTCTCGATCGGCGTCCTTGGGCCCCCCGAAGAAGCCAGGGAGCGTCGCCTCCTCGCCCCCCGGAGACACTGCAGCTCGGGTTGCAACCGTTTCCGTATTAGGCACACATCGCCGGGTCAAAACGAGCCGCAGCTGATCCCAGGGTGCAGCCCCAATTCCCGGCCGGATATTAAACCCGGCAAAGTCGACCTCCCGCCGGATCGGATCAACCCTTACGGCATGTGGCACGCGCCCGATAACCCCTGGTGTCGGAAAAAAAATTACGAGGGCTTGTCCGTCCGGCGGAAGGAAGTCGCTGCCAACGTTTCTCGTCCAAACCGCGCGCCGGGTTTCCTCGCTCGTAAAACGCGACGCGGGGTTTCGTCTCCTCGAAGATTGCCCCCGAGGGGCGGAGGGGGGAGGCACGGAAATCACGGGGGGTTACGTGTGCAACAATCTTTGAATTCGATTATTTTCTTCCAGCTGCTCACGGTGACGAATCGATGATCGCAAACGAAGAAGGCGGCTAACTAACAAGCTCGAGTGAATAACCGAGGAAGGAAGGAAGGAAGGAAGGAACTTTGCCGGTTTGCCGATCGTCCAACGATCCAGGAAGATACGGGGGATCGTTTGTTGGGAGTCTTTAAGCTGACGAGGCGCATTGAGTCGCCGTTCATACTGTCTGCAGCGTTGACTGACCCCCCCCCCCCCCCTCCTCCCCCCTTTCTCCGGTCCCTTCGTTCACCTCTGCAATCAGACGTTGAAAATCTGAGGAAAAAGACAGACCGCGGCAAAGAGATCCTCTCATAGATGCATCGGCGACGAGGAGAGAGGCGTGAAGTTGAAAGACGCACACGTGTAAGATTCTACATAATAGATTGTTAGCCTGGAGACGAGGAGTCGAGGCTCCGTTGACCGTAAGCCGCACGCATTGACTGTTGCACGGAGGAGAGGAAAAAGTGTAATGACAATGCGATGGTAAATATGGGTAATTCTGACTCGAACCTGGACTCCCAAGAGCCACCCATATGGCGTCGACGTCTTCGGGGGGCGACGAAACGCTCCGCCGGCGGTAATTCTGGCGGATATTTGAATTCGCGAATAGAGGCGGCAGCAGATACCGGAATTTCGAACTAAGGGAACCCCGGGCGCAAAAAAACGTTCCAAGTTTTTCGTTTTCTTTTTTGCTAGTTCTTGCATTCTGTTACTACAGACCAAACATTTTGGCCCAAGAAAAATTAAAAAAACAACCGAAAATGCGGCAAAAATTCAATTTGCTTTTATAAAGTACTGACAAAACATGCGCAATTTTTCTTATTTCTAAATTGTTTGTTACATTTTTTCGGGTCGGGTACACGCGTTCTTCGCCAAACAACGTTCGTCATTAGTTTTTGGTAATTTATTATCGTTGTTATTGTTGCCAACAAATGTCGTACATTTTTCGATGTTTTTCAAATCCAAGCCGCCATTTTTTTTAACTCTTATGTTTTTTCAAAAAAATTTTGTTTCAGTCCGTAGAGGAACGACATTCCACGAAGACAATGTCACTTGGAAATTGCCAAAAATTTAGGTCTGGTCTTCCTTATCCGCCCATATCTTCCATATTATAAACATTAATATTCTTGAAATTGTACCACAGAATTTAATAGCCAAAACTCCAATAAAAACGTTGTAAAAAGGAAAACGACTTACGTTGTTTCAGTTCTTCACAAATTCCATTTCAATATCATCCCATTATCGGCCCATTTCCCCTTATCCAGAAACAAAAACAGAGCCCGAGCAGAACTGCAGACGACGAGGAGCGAATGGCGATAGGTCAAGTTTTTACGGTCAAGATTCAGGATTGATCGAATCGTAACGCCTCGCGGAATCGATTGCGAAGCAATTAGCGAAGGTTGATAATCTATGATCCGGCTTTAATTACGTCCGAGAGAAGTGGATCTATACCTCCACACACGATAGATCCACGAGCCGTCCGCGTGATTTCCTATTACAGAACCGGTACAGGCATGGATTCCAATACATTACGAAATCCCGAGTGAGAAAATCGGTTTCGAATACCGATAAAGGAGACCGGTCGACAACCGCTTACATCTGCCAGACGGTTGAAGCCGTAATTCCGACGCGACGGTATGTTTATAATTGCTACAACCGCGCCTCGTTGGGGCCCCGGAGTCGCCGTTTCGATGCAGCTGAAACTCGGTCTAATAACTCAAAACAACCGTCCCTCCTGCAGGATGACGAGAGCCACCGAGGTCTGATTAATTGCGCGAAGAGCCCTCGCAGGGGTCACCTGCCTGCCCCCGACCGCGTTTTCTTCCTTCCGGTTTCCTTTTTTATTTTAATTTTTTTTCATTTCTTCCCTTTCTTTTTACCGGCTATCGGCCCCGAGGGTGAACCAGATAATTGCCTCGGAGCCACGCGCTGGTATTTTCCTCGTTATAAACCTGCGGACTTCCGTAATATCCGCAATTTATTTTCCAAGGATAACCGAACCCGGGTCGGAGGCCTCTGTCCTGCGAGAATAAATCCAGCGATTCACCCTCCCGTCGTACAGGGATTATCCAATGCGTACCCGAGTAGGCTGAATTTTCACGGAACTGTATAATTTCGCAGATTGTCTTATTGCCCTCGACGCTGCGTGACCGTAACAATAGACTTTCTGTGTACGGACAGGCCAGTTTCCATATGAAAATTTTGCCCCGAACATTTAAAGGTCTCCGCCATTTCCACCTTTACTCATTTACGACGGCTTTAGAAACCTTCTACGGGAATCCCAATAGCGGGATTCGATGCTTATCATCGATTTTTACAGCTTAGGAGGCGTTCATTAATTACGCAAAGCAATTTTTTTTTTTTTCATTTGTCCCTCCCTCTTCCTCCTTTCTCTCACGTAATATTTAACCAATAATTTTTAAGCAATTAAATTTATTTGATATGTTCATGTAATATTGTTTACTCCCGGGATTGATTTAATAACACAATATGTTATCTGTTATAACAATGTATATTCTCTGAATGAGAAAAGTTGGTGTGAAATTTTAATCGATCCCCCCCCCCCCCCCCCCCCCCATCAATTTTCAGCTCACTTAATTAATGGACGCCTCCTTCCCGATTTTTGGTCACATGTGCAAATATACAGCCATGGACCGAACGAAGCTCCTGTTCTATTTTTCGTTTCGAACGAATATCGATTTCTTCTTTGATTTCATTAAATGCAGGCCAAGTTTCTCCCTAATTGAATCAAGCCTGGCACGGATCGGCGCTCTCTGATGTGTTAAATCTCTAAAACGCCTGACTTATTTTACACTACAGGGCATGTGAGTATAAGGTACGCGGTAAGTAAGTAATACGTAAAAGTTTCAGCGAGAGGCGTTATATTGAGGATCGAGACGGATTTCCTTAAGTAAACAGAAAATACGTACACCTACAGTACAAATAAAACTACGACGACAAGTATTTGACGAGCTCCGATAGAATAATGATGATATACCAACGTCGTTGCGATTCCTCTCTAAAGTTACGACTAGTTTAGCGATCCGAGATACGATCTGCGTTATAAGAATTTAGAAAATACGAATATTTGTAAGATACCTACACCTTACACGCGTACTCGATTATGTTTATTGCAGATGTCAACAGAACAGCACAGATTTACGAGTCCTATTTCGCAAACCCATACAATACGACATCGCATTGTATATAATCCTCTGACGCGTATTGGCGAGGCTGCGTAAAAAATCGCATCGAAACGTTATAGCTAACAAAAATGGAAACTGGTAAATCGACAGATCGTGTGCTGCAATCTTGATAATAGCGAAAGATTCATCGCGATTGCGGCGTAGGATAGCGATCGAAGCTTAAAAAATCCCAATACGATCATAAAACCATTAAACGTTGTGTGAATAAATTGTCATAAGCTTTGTTTTGTTTCTGTTATTTTTTTTTTTTTTTTTCTATTTTGCACCAGCATAGAATGTTATCCGTCTGACGTGGGCAGAAATCCATTATAGATTATATCGTAGAAATTGGCCAAAGCGCCACGACGCGACGGCATCGAGGCAACCATTTTTAGGTACCCAGGAATTCTCTGTCCGGTAAATATTTCTTTTTCTTTTCTTTTTTGCTTTTTTTTTTTTTTTTTATTCTCATGTTTTTTCTCTCATGCTCCTCGTATCCCTCATGCAACAACAATCGTCGGTGTAATTTTTCATTCGCGAAACGGTCGGTGAATCTAGACTCTTGGCTACTTCGTAGAGTGAGAAAGATACAAAACGTACTTTTTACCGTGTATTCTCAAGGCCTTCAGCAGCAGCATCAGCGGCAAGTCTCTCGGCTCGGCGAGTCGTGAATGAATCTAGAACCTGTTCTCCTCGCCCATCGAGATCGCCGGGAGTTTTCGAGCCGACGATTCCAGCCGACTCGCGATCTCTCCTTCTCTGCACGTACATCGAGATACTCGTAACTGCGAAGAAAATCATACTTTGTTTGTACTTGCCTGCGTAAGGACAGGATAATCGGTTGATCATTACCCGAGGAGCTGGAGACGAGCTCCCCGAAACCCAAAGAAACCGTTTTCCACCAGAGACGAAATTTAAAGCACCTACTTTAAAAGAGCTACTACGTAGGGCTGAAGGACAATAAAGTAGGTTCGATTTCAAGGCGATATCGGACCCTGATTTGACGATAAAAATTTCCGAAATTTACCGATTTGCCGAGATTAGGCTCAAAGTAGGGTATGTTTGAAACCTCCTTCAAACCTGCTCGTTTGGAACCTTCCTTCAATGCTTCAACGATCGATTACGGTAGAAGTACAAAAGATACGATTACGACGTATGAAATCAAATTGTAGAAAATAGGTTCAATCGTCTACCGAGAGCGTCAAACTAGGTTTTGGCACTTTAATTTTTAGGAGTTGGAGGTTCGACGTCGGGTTTCTTCTTCAATTTTTATCATTCTTAGAGGATCAACGTAAGATTTCTGGGTGGTAAATTTCGACTCGGGCACATTCGGGGTGGAATTTCGAAACGACATCAAACTTCCACCCTCGAGAATGACGAACAAGGGCGCCGCCGGTGAGGTGACTGCGAAACGGGAAACGGGGAACGGGGAACGCCCTCCGGGCGAGTGAACCTCGGTGCCCCGCACCGGCTCAGTCCTCGAAGAGCTGCGGCGACGCGAGGTTCATTCGGTACGATATTGCGAACGAGGCTCTTCGCCGGGTTGCCGCCTGATGCAGGCTGCGAGAAGTGTGGATTTTCAAGTTGTTTTCTTTTTTCACGAGGTGTAGTTTCTCGGTTTTTCTCTGTGTCGTCACGGTATCTCGGTACAATATATAATACTTACCTATAATTTTGGCTGAAGGTGCGATTGGAAAATTGGAGAACGCGATCGCGCTCGGTGAGGAGATAATTATAATCCCGATTGGCGCATCGAGGAGGCTGCGGAGGAGGTGCTTGAATGTTTTAACCAAAAACGTGAGTTGCTTTTTCGCATTTTGCACTCTTCGACTGTTCCGTTTCCGTTCTCTCTTGTTCGTTTCTTAAATTTTTCTCTGCCCGCGGCTGCGTGCATCTTTAATAACACGCAGAGACTGCCGCTGGTCTGCCATGACAGCGATCGCGGTGATCGGTCTATTCTCGGCTCGCTTTTGCTTCGCGACACCGTTAGAAACTGGTCGAGGAGCCGTGCGGCGTGCAGAATGTGAGTATACCGAACGGAATCGCCGAATCATTATAGTCATCATGCGCCAGGAGCAATTCAGATGCTCACGCACTCTTTGTCGCGACGTTTTTACGCCGCCGGTATAAATCCGGAGTCAACGATTTCCCTGACTGTACAACTTAGTCGAACTCATCGCGGTGCGTGATCTCCGATGTGGTGGTAGCCTACTTTCGCTCGCTGCGAGTCGACCCGGGCTAATGAAAAATTTGATTAACCAAAGAAACCTGTTCACCTTTCGCGAACCGTTCGAGCAATGGCGATCCTTTGTGTTGACCGTTGAAACGGTCCCGAGTTCTGATCATGTAGTTATCAAAATCGGCACGATATACACCTTCAGGGAAATTAAACTTTACGAATAATTAAACCGAGATGAAAAAGCTCGGTTCTCGGTTCGAAAAAACACAAAAAAAAAATCACACGAAAGGAGCAAAAATCATGGTTTCAAAAGCAAAACTGTAGGAAGGGATCGGTGAAAATAAATGACATAACCGGGCAACGACCCCGTGAAGGTAATGGTCGGTGGGTGGCGTTGCGATCCGCTGTATCCTTCGAGGTCCTGCAGGATTCCGGACGTTTTACGTAGTCAGACCATTATCCGAACGGTCAAAATTCGGAATGATCAAAACTCCGAATGTCATCAACTCTCCCGTGTACGTTACGAAGCGTTTATCGAAACTGCGAAGGTTGTTAAAGTCTCGGAATTTTGACCATTCGAAATCTCGACGGTTCAGAGTTTCGACCATTCGGAGCTTTAACCGGCGGCCAATTTCTACGACCGCTTCGTAACAGCGTGGAAATAAGGTTGATAATGTTTACCGTGAGTGTGAGAGTCACGTGATTCGCGGTGTACCTCGCACATCGAAGGTGTATTACACCTTGGTACACTCGATTCTCGGAAAGTCGTAATTCCCTCACGATCAGTCATCTATGCATGTTGTTTATACGCCGCGTGGCAGCTTGCGCGACTCGCCGAGTATTGTGATACTGCTTCGGTTTCGCCCGTCCTTCGATTAATCCTCCGGCCTCGCCGAGTCGCGTTCACGCGGAATCGTTCGTTCCGCAGTTACGCGTTTTCGATTATCCCTTAGGCACACCTACACGCCTCGCACCGACCGTTGAACCGAACCATTTTTCATGATTTTTCGTACAAAAACTGATCGGCTACTCCCAAGCTAATGTCCCTGCCGTAGTCAAAGTACAATTCTCGAGGACCATGGAATTAACGAGGACCTTTTACAACGGCTCGCGATTCCGTAAGGATCCTCTGGCAAGCACGGACGATTACACGTGTCGAGTACCTATTACGACAGAAAAGGGCCCGAATACCGTTTCGAAGGGATTTATAATCGTCCGAGCGACTTTATACCTGCAGCGAGACCGGATAAAGGTCGTTCACCGATCGGTCGTTGGGATTAATTCGGGATTCCCTTCGCCTCTGTCCGTTTTGTTGCCCTCGGAGCCGCACCTGACCCTCGGGATGCCCGAAAGAAGCAGATTTGGCAGTATAAAGGAGCAAGGTACGCGGCGCAGGCCGCATGGCTTCGGGTTTCTACGGCTTCGGATGGATTTTCTCACGGTGCGTTGGCGGCAAGGAGCAGCTTGCGTGGTTCATTTTATAACTATGTGTTGTTTTTTTTTAAGGTTCCACTCGAAAAATTTGTGATAAATACTGAAAAATAAACTGTCCTAAGATCTGGAGGAGCTAGGAAAATATTTAGCAATTAGTAATCGCTACTGATTATTGTAATATTGTTTATTTTCAACATGAAACTGCGCCCAACAATTCGGCAGTTGGCTGTCATCGTCTTTTACCCGACAGATTAATCCTCTCGATGAAATTTGGATAACAGTTTTTGTTACTGAAATAAAAGTATCGCATCACCTTGATGTCCCTGTTTCGTTTCCGTTACTGATTTTTATGAACAATGATTAATCGGACCACGATACGAAAAAAATAAACTAACATACATACAAGCCCGTAAAGTGTAGACTTAAAAATAAATAAAAAATATAACAATAATTGGTATCGTCCGCTAAATATTTTCCTAACACCTCCAGGTTTTAGGAAGATTTTTTTTCCGTAATTGTAACAAATTTTTCGAGTGGCACCTTAAAGAAAGAAAAAAGTTAAAGAATGAACGACCCTAGCGGAGCACCTTGCGCGAGTTTCAAGAGGGTCTTTTTTATTTCACGTGCACCCAGGCATGCGTGTAGTATAATATGGCCAGTTGGACGAGCATCGAGTACGCGAGTTGGGCTATTCGGAGCGTATCCTGACGCAGCCACACAACCTCCTCCAGCAGCTGCGTGTGTAACACATGTGCAGCGCGCACGAATCGGGTGGAAAGTAGTTTTCCATTTTTCTTCCTCTTTCTCTCTCCTTCTTTTTTTTTTTCTCTCTTTTATCATCTTTATTTATTTTTTCTCCATCCAGCCGAAGCTCGGTAGCAGACGCAGATAAGCTGCGGGTGGATCGTTAAATTCAGGGCAACAACAATACCAGATGTATCGGAATGCCGGACCGTAAACTCGATCCGAATACCGACCGCCTCGAGATCGCGTATCCTACTGCATACACGTAGCGTATCCGAAACGAAATTTGTGCCGCGTTATTTCGGTCACCGCTTACCGAGCGCGGTAGTAGCGCCAGTTTCTCGTTTTCCTTTATTTTCATCTTAGAAAGTAAAACTATCCTCTCGTCTCCCATGCGCGATGCTTAATGCACTTGCGGTGCATGGCCGGCTCTAAGGCTGCGCGATGTACGTATCCCGAGGAATAGGTCATCGCATGCCTGGTGTCAGCGTTGTATTTTCGCACAGCGTCGCGGTGAGTAAACGAAGAGAGAAGGAAACCAACGACAGCTTGATAGTGACAAACGTCGAGACCGAGATAAGGAGCGAAGCGATTGCGCGAAAATAAGAGAAAGAAAAACAACAATATCACACATACATACGTAACGCAGATACGTTATTAATTCACCGCATCATTGCGAGTCCTCGAGCTGTTTGCCAAAGATAAGCACGCGGCGCGATTAGACTCTCTGACCGCAAATTTGCTCGTGATTTATATCGTGATTCACTCAGGATACGGTGCTTTTGTTAACCTCGTGTTTGATACCCACGTGCCTTTGAATCATGGAAATAAACACCTTGAACGAAGATCGAGGGGGACGATTAAACCGATTGCACAACAACTTCCCCGCGGTTCGTATAAGCGATTCATTAAATTCCGGTCGTCGAATTGCGTTTCGAGATATACGTACAATATTGACCGATGACTAGATATACGCGTCCCGGAGAGCTTTAATTCTTATTACTACTCAGCCAAAGGGGCAGAGAGAGAGAAAGAGAGAGAGAGAGAGAGAGAGAGAGAGAGAGAGAGAGAGAGAGAAAGAGAGATACTCGGGTTCACAGTGTAGAAAAAATATCACACTGTTAAAAAAATTTCCGAATGAAATTTCCTACACTTTATTGCAAGTTTTATTCGAATACGTAACAGTGAATTCACCATACTTTTACGGTTCATTCAATTTACAAACACAACAAATTTACTACGCAATTTAGTAAATTCAAGTTATTTTTTTTTTTCGTAATTTTTGCTATAAACTTGTGTAAAATCAAAAATTTTCATTATTAATTTAAGACAAATACACCGTAATTTAAGTCGCTGAACCGAATTTGTAAATTTGCGACCTGATTTCGACAATTGACAACTATTTTGTGCAGTACATTTTTACTTAATTCAAAATCATTTTTAACACTGATACAAACACTCCTCTGGCACTGGGAGGTGCCGGCGAACTTGCTGATCGCTGTCCGCAGGAGTTGGGAATCTGGTGAAGAGAACATGACAAACGTTGAGTCGATGAACAAAAGGAGTTTGAAAAGAAAAAGACCCCGACAAACGTAGGCGTTTTTTGTTTTAATTTATTTATTTTTTCTCGTACAACAACCGTGTTGCGGCCACACCTGCACGCACCTTGCGCAAAAGCGCAAACCTGAGGCTCTGGAGCCGAGGTCCTGATCGAGCGGCGTTGTTCGGAGTTAGAATTTGTTAAAAACAACACGCTTGGAAGTATAACTGTATTTAATTCAACCTTGCTCCGGAGAGGCACGGTAGGTGGCCCGACGCGAAGAGCAGGGCAGGTAGATTATAGACGAGGATTCGAGTCTCTGGGCCTTGCCTCGCGGTGTTACACGCCAGCAGTGGACCGTTACGGAGGATTGCCACAGAGAATCGGGGGAAGGAAACGAGGAGCGAGGGAGGGAACGAGAAGAACGGCAGGTGAACCAATTTCGTTGGGTCCGAGCCGCGAAGCTGACTGAATGACTGAATGACCGAATGACTGAATGACTGGACGACTATGTCGCGTAGCGCCAATGGAGGACTTCGACGCAATCTCTCTGTATACCAGAATAAACGCGACCGGATATTCCAACTTCCTGCGAGGCGAAATAAGCGAGAGACGCGAAGCTCGAGGTCCTCTATCTCGGATAATAGTCTTGCGGCGCGGCTAGTTTATTCCTGGACACCGCGAGCCCAGCGGCTCCCATTCTAGAGACTAAACGAACCTGAAAACCGGTCGTCGAGAAGCGAGCGAGACGCCGGATGAAACCGCTCGGTGGTTACACCGGAGGAGGTCGGCCACTCCGCTCATCGGGGCGAGGAAAGATTGTCTCTACGTTTTTTCCGCACCTTCGACGGTGATTTCCAGGCTGTTGCCGCCGGTGCGTTTGACGCTGGGTGCGGAGGCGTCGTCTGCACGGGGTAAGCGAGAACCGAGAACCACTCCTTCCTATTGAACTCCGTAAATTTAGCGCCTACGGATACTGCACCGGGACTCGCGTGAACCCGGCTGCCCACCGTCGTCTTGCTGCAGTCGTGTTTCCACACCGGGATAACAAGGAGTTACAGAGATAGAGAGAGAGAGAGAGAGAGAGAGGGTACTGGGTTGTAGGAAGCGTTGCTAAACCGGTGGAATGCCTGTGTAGAAAGTGATTGCTTTGGATTCGAGCCGAGCCTCGTGGCTGATCGGCTATTACCGATCGGATGAACGATGCACCGTTAATCGCAGCCCCGTGATCCCGCTCTTTGCGTAACCGAGCACCACTCCGGGAGATAATCGCTAAATTGTTGCACACTTTATTTCAGCTGGAAAGTGGTGAGGAGCCAGGATGCGGCTGTTCAAGAGACGCTGCTCGGACACGAGTCCGCAGCTTGTGTCGGCGACGCCGATTCCCCAGGATGCGGTACCGGCTGTCAGCGAAGATCGGGAAGAACTCGAGGCGGAAACGGAGCCGGAAGTCGAGCCGGAAAATTCCGGGAGGCGAAAGTCCGACACCGAGATTGTCCAAGACGGTGGGAACCAGACGACCGCCAACCTCCAGTCCTCCAACTCGGCCAGGAAAGGTTCGTAAATTCAGCCCTTGCCCCTTTCGGAAAACGATCGTTCGTTTTAACGATCATCCCATTTTGCCGCAGGCATATCCACGTGGGGGCGGAAAGTGGGAAGGCGATGGGACCAGCTTAAGAGGTCCGATAGCTCGGAGCTTCTCGCTGTCTCCGGGAGAAGACGTCGACATTGGAGTCCCAACAGACAGGCGGATAATTCCGAGCCCGTTTCCGACGACAAGCGAAAGGTAGATGAATTGAAAAAAGATTATTATTCTTATTCATTGACGAAAAGCATGACTGATGAGCATAATTTTCTAATCTTAAAATATGTTTTACTTTTCGAGAAACACTCTTTGGCGTTATTCAATTATGCTTTGAGATTCGTCGTGCTGGCGGTAAAAATCAAGAACATGAAAGATATCTACCAAATTCCAGAGCACCGAGCTTCCCTAATCAAATTCCGAGAAGCCGTTCGCCTATTCCCGTACAGCGCTTCGAAACCGGGTCAATTTATCACACTTTTAAAGCTTCCCCTGCAGGAATTCGTTGTATATACCTACTCTGAACAAGCCATTCTAATCCTCTGTCATTCCTCGTTTTATTTTTTCTCTCTATTCAGAACTCACCATCGACGGTGGAATTTCTCAAGCCGAAGAGAATCTCTCGTGTGGAATCCTTGAGGAATCTCTTTCGCACCGGAGAACGCAGCACGAGTTCAATCGCTCTCGACGTCATAGCGCGCAGCGCGACGATCAGCGAGGAAGAACCAAATTTTTTGGCCGATCGGTACAGGATGGCCAAGGCCTTGAGCGAGGGAAGCGGCTCGATGATGACCCTGAGGAATGCCGAGTCGCTTGAGGAGGGTGGCGTCAATGGCATCGGGGCGGATTACAAGAACCAGGAAACCCTACGCGGCAAGAAAAACCAGCTGAGCAGGAGCATACAGAACCTTCAGGAGCAGCAGCGCGTCCTCGACTTCATACTCACCAATCAGGACATCCTCAAGACCAAAGAGGGCGAAGATCTCGCAAGGTTCACCCTCGAGGCTGCCAAACGCTGCGCTTCGAACTCCAGACCCTCTTCCATGATCGTCGAGTCATCGAGTCACTCTGCGGCCGCGGAGAATCAGAGCCATCAACTCTCGTTCGTTAAGAGGAATCTCTTCAGTCGGCAATCGGCTTCGCGAGAAAGGTCTGTCGGAGCGAAATGAAACCTTGAGGGGCTCAGACCCTTCCCTTTAGCTGCAGAGAACCAGAAAAATGTCCGTTACATGTTCTCCTCTCAACTGCGGTCGAAGGTTTAAGGTATTATTGGACGGATATTACCGATCAAAAGTGAGTCTCTCTGAGAATATCGAACAGTTTACGGTGAGATAAGAATCCGAAAAAAGTTAATCACGACCAAGTTGATAAGATAATTCATTTCGAGTAATAATAATGCTAAAAAGATGTTAATAAACTGTTTGAGCAGAAATTTCTGCAACAAATCACTAGTGACATTTTTTTATCTCATATAAAATAAATTCATTGATTTTTCTGAATAACGATGAATTTTTTTGGAATTAGTGGCGATTTTCCATAATTCCGTTTCCAATAATTTTCCATTTTTTCAATTCTCGAAAACTGGTTATTCAAAATCGCCGAAGTTTCCAAAAAAAATCATAGATATCCAGAAAAATCGATGAATTCATTTTATATGAGAAGAAAAAATTTTCACAAGGGATTTGTAAAACAAATGTTTGTTCAAACATGTTATCAACAACTTTTTGGCATTATTACTATTCACAACTAATTATCTTCACAAACTCAGATTTTTATTCTATCGCGAAGTGTTCAATATTCTCACTTTTGGTTTGTCCAATAGTACCTTAATTCGATTTTCACCAGTATCCATGATTTTCGGATTAATTGCATGTCAGAAACGATGTCCATTGTATAAAATTGTAAATGCCCAATGCAGAGTGGATTTCGGCAAAGACGACTAACTGTTTCGTATTATTTCCTAACAGTGGTGAAGCTGTCAGATCGTCCGCGTCTTCTTCGTCATCGGCATCGTCGGCAGTCTCGTCGATGATGCCGTTGAACGGATTGGAGGAACTGATGAGCGGATTGAGAGTGGGCTGCGACGAGAGCGGTTACGATTCCGACAGTACGAGAACAGGAGCAGATTCTCCGGATAGTGGAAAATTAGTTATGCCATTGGCGTCCTCGGGTTCGAACGCGGGATCCGAGAGGACGAATCGGGTGCGAAGCTTCTCCATAACCTCGGACGACTATCACGGTATAGATTTATCGATGGCGAGTACTCCTAAAAAGAACAACAACAACATCAACAACAACAATCCTGGAAGAATAGCGGAAGCTCCGTGTTCCCAGAATTCAGCTTGCCCTCGAGACGATCCTCTCAACCATTCCGCCACGACGCAAACTACGATACTCATGTACGGGGATCTGGACGACGACGACGACGGTGACGAGACGGACAGCTGCGACGAGGACACCTTCATGCCAATGTCACCTTCGAGGTCAGAACCACGGGACGAACTCGCCGAACGGACATTCGCAATGAGCAAAATGTCCTCGAAGAGTTCCGGGATCGGAAGTACAGTTTCGTCGAGTTTCGAGGCTCCCTTGACTCCTCGAAAATCGGAGCCCCCGGTGCCTTTTCCGAACCACCTGCGGTCCCAAAGTGTCCTGTGCAATTCCGTAACGCCGATTAGACCCGGGGCTAAACTCGTCCCGAGAAACCGCTGCAACTCCAATACCAGTCTTCTTCATCTGCTGGACAACGCCGCGTCCCCCTGCAAAGACAGCCCCCCCGCAACCAAGGGCCGACTGCCAGTCGATGACGCGGCTAACGCACCCTGCTACTACAGCCCGAAGCGATCGAGGTCGGCCTTCGAGTCAGAGGAGAATGCGGCTAAGCGTCAGGAGCAGGAATGCGCGTCGGAGGTGACGAGATCGAATGCGAATCCCACGAAGGGGTTGGTACGCCGAGAGTTGAAGACCATGAAGCTGCTCGTCGAGAAGCCCGGTGGTCTCGGGGTCGCCATCGAGAGGCGCGAGGCCGCGCGGCCGTTTTACGTCGTCTCGAAGGTCGACGCCGACGGGGAGGCAGCCAAGGGTGGGCAGATCAGAGTCGGTGACGAAATCGTCAGAGTGTGCGGTCGCCGGCTACGCGGAATGTCGGCGGTTGAAGCGCGGACCGCGGTTCGAAGCTGCTCGGGTACCGTCGAACTCCAGATAGCCAGGGAGCCCACCTTCGCCTTCGGCGAACTAGGCGACACCTGGGGGGACGTCGTCATGTCCCGGGCGCGCAGCGAGTCAGACGTCTGGAAACTGAAGCGGCCCAACTCGGGGGCCGACCAGGCCCAATGCGAGGTGGTCGGGGCCTTGACCAAGGACGGGAAGACCGTTTCCGTGAACACGATGGACCAGCTGGAGCCCCTTGAGAAGCCGGCGTCTCCCATACCCGCCAAGACACTTACCGGAATGAAGAAGTTCCAGGTGGTTAAGAAGCGGAACCAGAACATGCCCGGCGCCAATTTCGGCCGACGGGCAACCAGTCTTTCGGTAAACCTGCTCACCGTCACACTGAGGAAGGGTGCCACCAAGAAATTGGGATTCTCGATCGTCGGCGGGTCGGACAGCTCGAAGGGATCTATGGGAATATTCGTCAAGGACGTGATGCAGGGCGGACAGGCTGCCGAGGAGGGCACTCTCAGAGCAGGGGACGAGATTCTCGCCATCAACGGACTACCCATGAACGGACTCACCCACGCCAAGGCCCTCCAAGCATTCAAGGCCGCAAAACCGGGCGACTTGATACTCCACGTCGGACGCAGGGATCCGACTCACAATAAACGGTTCTTAAACAATTCACGACGCACTCTGCTCACTTGTTGCGATAACGAAGCCATTACTTGTTGGTCAGTCAGCACGCTTTCCTATCGTTCTAATCGCTCCTAACGATCTCTCACACTCGCACGCTTTCATCTGCTTCTGCTTCTGCTTTTTAATTTTACTGTATCTATAATTAAGTCTGGTTGACGGTTCGTTCTCATGCGTTTATTTATTTTTTTTCTTTTATGCCTCCTTATCTCGTTTCAGATATATCGTTCAATGCAAGTCCTACGACGCGCTGGACAAATTGTCGGATTGTGACGAGGAGTAGACCAAGGAACGGCATCCGAGTCGACCAGCCACTTCACCGAGATTATTGTTTAGTTTTTGACGACGAAGATTAAGTTTTTTGTTTTTTACCTCAAATTTTGAGTCGATCCCTTTTTTTCAAACGCGACAGAGGAAATGATACTACTTAAAACGGTGACGTTACGGTGTCATCCTAATTTTTCTTTCTTCTTGTTTTCTTTTTTATTGCGTCGAGGCTTGATATAGAAACTGAATTATTAACACGTATAGACAGAACTAGATTATGTTATCGTATAGCTAAGTTAGATTCACCTTGGACAAGTAGGTGTCGTATTATATTCGTATATTGTACGCTAATTAAATCAAGCCGAGGACTTGACTTGACCATGTGATAATCGACTGTTACTCGTGAAGCGAGATTCGAGTCTAGATCTCAGGAGAGTGAAATTGATTTGATCAATTGGAATTTATTAAGGTGACGAAGAGTTACGTCAGAGAATCTTGCGACAAGTATAAATTGACAAAACATGATTTGAATTCTTCATTCCTATTGTGTTGATATTACCCAATCAGTAATTCGTGCGTATTTCGGTTTCGACCAAAGTGTAATTTTTTTTTTTTTCATTCGGACAAAAACAAGTATGAAAGCAACGGTGATGACATTTGTTTCTTTTTTTTTTTCATACTCAAATCTTTGCATCTTTCGATACGACGATCGATCGACGGATCGGCGATAACTCGTTGAAGGCATAAAGAATTTATTTCGCTGCCATTTCTTGCTAGACGCGTTGAACTAGCTGATTGGGATATGGTCGGCCGTAAAGCAGTTCACATTTATCACGTGTTTCACGATACTTGAAACACTATTGTTTCTGTGTTTAGAGTGAAATCTGCGTATATTTTTAATTCGAAAATGCAATCATCGATTATTTCCCGTATCTGTACGTATATACGTACATACGTGCATTGTATACTACATACCTATATTATAATATGTATTATACTACATATTATACATATTATAATATATGTACGCATGTATCGATCGATCGATCGATCGACCAGAGGCGAGACAACTTGCGTAATGAAACCGAAATACATTTTTCGTCTCGGTAGGCCGTAAAACGGAATTTCACGTCCGCGCCCGGATCGTAAAATCTTGTTTTACGCCTACGTAGGACGAAAAATACTGTTCGCATCGCGGGCATAACACTTTACACCCTCGTGCGGCGGATCGCACTAGGGTGTAAAACTTTACGCCCTTGATGCGAAAATAGCTATTTTCTCTCATAACAATTACTTAACAAGAGATATACCTGTATTAGTTAAATTTACTAAGACTGACATTAAGAATGTCTACCTGAATAAAAGCTGTGATACCAACAGTAGTCACTAGTTATTATATTATATCGTACAAATGGTGTTCATTATACGTGGTATCCACGGTGTAGAAATAGTAATGATAATAACAGTAACAATATTTGTGTTGTATTTAACAGTGAAAATAAAGTAAAACAATGAAATACCGTTAGTCCTTTCTTCAATTTCATTTTCAAAATAAAATTTCTCTAACCGTTTATTTCGAGATCCTCTACTCCTCGTCAATCGTACAATTAGATATACAGTGTCGAAAAACTATCAATGAACAATTCGATACAGATTGCAATCGCACATGTCATTATCGGGATCAAATTACCGTTTATCATAATCAAATTTTCGCCCCTCGCAGCATACATAATATTTTCCGACTATCCACTAGGTGGCAAGTATTTCCTGCTCTGCGTCGGCGGAGGCGACGGAGGCGACGGAGGCGACGAAGGCAAATAGGTTCTCGGCGGCGGCGACGGAGCTGGGATTTTCGGGGGCGCAGGTGTCGGATAGTTATAACTAGGCGTCGATGCCGAAGACGATGCAGACGCGGTCGATTGTGGACGAGCGATCGTCACGGATGGTGTTTTATTGAATCCATAATTCGCCGACGCGCTCGCACTTGCGGAACTCGATGCACTTGCTGGGTGGGATCGAACAGGGGGCAGATATGTCGGTGCTGGTGTTGATATTGGACGCGGAGTTGGACTTGGGGTTGGCGGAGGAGGAGGGGGCGGAGGAGGTGGAGGTGGAGGCGGTGGCGGGGGCGGAGGCGAGGGCGGGAGAGCTGGAGGCAAATATGTTGGCGGTGGCGGGGGAGGAGGCGGAGGCGGGGGTGGAGGTGGAGGTGGAGGCGGAGGAGGTGGTGGAGGAGGTGGCGGTGGTGGCGGAGGAGGAGGTGGTGGAGGAGGAGGTGGTGGAGGTGGCGGGGGTGGGGGTGGGGGTGGAGGCGGAGGTGAAGGATAGTTGTAAGCAGGGGGCTGAGGGTAATTGTAGCTGGGATAATTCTGCACCGGTGGTGGTCCGTATTCCTGAGGCGAGGGTAGAGAGAATTCAACCTTTGGTCTTTCGTAGGAGTAACCAGCCTGCCTGGAGATCCTCTGGAGGCCGAGGCAGCGCGTACAGTTGATCAAAACAAGTATCCCAAACTACGCAGGGAGAAAAAAAATGATCAAAAAATAATGAGAAAAGAAAAAAAGAAAAACAAAAACGGAAAACGGAATTGAGAATACGCCGATGTCGAAAAGCGAAAAAAATCGCGATAAGGGACCGCGGGAGCTACTCACCCATTGCAACGACAACATAACAATCTAGTATAATATAACGTCGGGTAGACACCGTATCCCTTTGCTTTTATACGAAAAGTTTGCGCGTCGACGGGTGGAAATGAATTACACCTCCTCTCGGAACGAAACCGCAAAACTGATGACATTTTATTAATTCTTATCATCAAGCGGCTCGGCGTTGCTCAAGGTGGTCTTTCCCATTCCTTTTTAGTTTCGTTTATTGTTTTTTTTTTTTTTCTTCAACAGATCCACGTTTTACACAGCTTGCAGAAAATTGCGACAGAATCGTCGTCCCGTATTCCGTGGACCGTCACGCGCGGAGCTTACCTCGCTCCTCGATCCTCCTCCCTGAAGGTATCGCAACGCGTGGCGCCGTGGCGTCAGAGACGCTGCGGTCGTAATTGCTATTTAATCGATGTGGGTTTGACAATTGCCCGGAGGACACGGCGGTCGAGATGACGCGATGATACCCCGGGGCCACATCGAGACGCAGAGACAGCCGTCGAGGAGAAGGAAGAGGAGGCTGCGGGAGGTGCATTTACGCGGGGAATCCGACGATGCGGCCTCTCTCGGCGAGTAGTGTAATTGGTTTAATTTACTTAATGGTGGTATTAGCCGCTCGTTTCCTTTTCTCGGAATCACACATACCTGCCCACCGTTGCCATTGCGCAGTGCGAGTTAGGATTGGCGCACGGATAAATGCCGCGAGAGATCGGCTGTTCGTTCCTTCGATGGAAATTTTCCGTCCCGGGTTGGCGACGAGACGGCGAGAAAGGTGGAAAAGGGCCGTTTATAGGTGCGTAGCTCCGTAGGTACGTGGAGCCGGAAGGGAACTCGCGGTACGGACAGATAAAGAGAAAGCGAGAAGCGCGGACAAAGAAGCGGAACAAAAAAGGCCCAGGAATAGAGCTTGAGATAGAAAAATGAAGCCTCGTAGGAGTAGGAGAAAAACAAAGAGGCGTGCATCGGGCGACGGACGGGTGACTGAACCGTTTGCCCGTGTGTACATACGGCGAGTGGAAAGAGGTGAGAGGGAAAAAGAAAAGGTGGAGAAAGAGCGGCCTCCTAGGCATCAGGACCGCGTCGGTGTCGGCCGAGGAGTCACATCCTACTCCGGAGTACTCTGCAATCATTGGCACGAGAACTCGGGGAGAAGGCACCGGGCTGTCCGGCACGGCAGGATCACGCGAACTGGCTCTATTATCCCTCTATCTCGATTGTCGGGGGGCGGCAGATGGCCGGCGAAGGTGAAACGTGAGCTTTTATGCACTCCCGCAAGCACCCTGGCCAAATCGGCCGAAAACCGCGACCTGCCGCTGTCGCCGGGGAGCGACGATCGAGGATCGAGGGATCCGGCCACTTATCGCTTCGTCCTGCGGCGTAGCGCCGCAGCGCAGTTGCCCGGAACGCTCGCTGATCGCCTCGGGCTCAGGTAGCGTTTCTTGATCCGACCCGGCGGACCGACGGATCACGGCACATTTGAAATGGAAGCGGAGCCGCAGGTTACCCGTAATCATAGGCCAATCAACCTGGATCTAACCATTATATTCTTGTTTTTGATTTTTCCTACCAGTCCTTGATCAATTTCGACACGGGGTCGTCCACGGTTCGCCACAGCCTGGTTCCTGTACCGAATCCAAATTTAGCGCCTACGTTTGACCCCACCGCGGTTCGTATAAACCTACTTTGAAGGAAACTGAAGCCAGAAATCCTACGTTGATTCTTCAAGTCCTAAAACTCTAAGGACAAGGCCTACGTTGAACCTGAAACTCGGCAAATCGGTAAATTTCGAACATTTTTACCATCAAATCAGAGTCTGATATTGCATGGAGATAAAACCTACTTCACTACCTTCAAGCCATGCGTAGGAGTTCCTTTAACGTAGGCGTTAAATTTCGACCCATGCTCCACCTTTCTTCCGTCGCTTGGAATCGCGGATCGTCGGATCTGCAAGCGAAACACGCGGTAGAAGCCGGCTGGCGTAATGCTGCCCGGTAATACCACGTTATTTTCCTTATAATACCACGCAATGGGGTAAAACGGGTTAATAGAATCGTGTCCGGCCGGAGCACAGCCTGAGGCGGCTCTGCGGCACGGGAAGGATCGCACCTGTCGCACATATCGTAACAGGGTCCATCTGTGATCGTCGGCCATAGTGAATTTCGTCGATGAGAATACGAACGCCTGGAATTAAGGACGCTTCGGCTGTTGTTACGGCGACGGTACTTCTCAGTTCTCACCGTTTTCAAGTTTTCACCTGCCTGGATTACCCACCCGTGTAATTATTGCGCACGGAGGCGTATTGCGAGAGAGGAGAGAACGCGAAACAATAAACAAGGAATTCGCGCATTTCACCCGCATACCTATTTACCCATCGTTAACGCCGGGGGTCCTCGAGCGACGCGGGAATTCTCTTCGCTGGTAAAAATGAAAGAAAGCACTCATCCCCCTCCCGGTTCTTCTCCTCCCCCTCATCCTCCGATCCTATGCCTCAATTAGACACGCCAGAGCGCGGCCACCGCTAGGGCACTACGCTAGTGAAAACTGATTAGGTTATACCTGCCTGCCTGCCTGCCTGCCAGCCTGCCTGCCAGTCTACCGTACCTTTCCAATTCCTGTGCGTACACGCTACGCGGAATTATTAATGATCCTGGATCGCGTGGCAAGGAGAGTTCCATCAGTGCAAAGGAGCCAACGCGGCGAAACGCACCTGGAATCATGGTGTGTATTTTCCACGAAAGGGATGGATTTCATCACTGAACAGCCTTGTCCGGCAGATTGCCAAGACTGGATTGTTCTTACGGCGTAACCCTGTAATTTCGTATAACGAGATTGGAGGTTGGAGGTGCTTTTTCAGGCCCGCAATGCAAAGAGAGCGGCAGAAAACTGGCGTTAGAACCCACGAGGTGAAGCATGAAGACGTTTTCAACGACTGGCCGAGCATTGACGATTAAAGTTCCCACAACTGGATCCGAGTCACACAAGACGATCTTGCCGCCTCGTTGCACCGGCGATACTTCCACCTCCTCTCACGGCGTTCGTTGCTCATGACGTAGACCTGGGTACGAAATTACGCAAGTTGACTTGACTTCGTCATTAGAAGCTATTAGCCACTCTTCCACAGCGTCTCTGCACGCTTCGCGGAGTAGAAAATGAGCATGCAGCTGAAGGGTAAGCCTGGGGCAAAAGCAAACCTGTGAGTGACGATACTATTACGAAGAAAACTAAAACAAACCCGAGTCGAAATTTAACGCCTACATTTGACCCTACCACGGTTCGTATAAATCTATGTTGAAGGAAACTGAACCTAGAAAATTCAAGTCCCGAGCCCTACTTTTTAATTCGATTTCATACGTTTCGATCGTATTTATTGTATTTCTATCGTAATCAACCGTAATCGATGGACCTTTATCAGCTGGTTACGATTTGGAGCGTCAAAGGAGGTTCCGAACCAAAATTTCGACCCGGGAAGAATGGAAAAACGGTGAGTTTGCTGACAAAAACAATCAAGGAACATACACAAGAGAACAAGGAAATGGTATCCAGGGATGTGAATTCCGCGGATACCTTCGATCGAATCAATCACCACCGAGCGCACGATGCATCGGGGGTGGGAGAAGATCGTCCGGCAATGATCCCGCCTGGGGGGGGTCGAGTAAACACGCGGTTTTGGGTTCATGTCGGTCGTGTCACGGCCTAGGGGCGGCAGAGTGGGGTTGCTCGGGTGGGGGAAACCACGACACATCACGGTCTCTCTACGTTCCCCGTTGCGGACAGTCTGCGCTGGTCTGCGCACGGCATTGATCGAGGTCGCACGGGTTCCCTGCCGCTCGTTTTCTCCTTCACACACTCGCCTTTTCCTCCCGCTTCTACCTAAACTAATCGCGACATATACCCGCGTGCGCGAGCCTCAGTTTGTTGTGTGCCTTTAATCCCGTTAACGAGGAGACCAACCCCCGAGGGGTCAAAGTTCGCGCCGCGTGTGACGAGATCTATGTACGTCCCGCCGATCGAGCGCGGACAACATTGTTTGCACCAAACGACCGGTTGGACGATTAGTCGTTGTACCGCGAGTGTAACAACAGAGGAAAACAAAGCCACCCGTCGTCATTGGTGATGGTGACGAACTAGGCAAGTATCGGTAAGTTGTAATCCCGCGTTCTCGCGTTCTTCGCATTGTTGTCGTCGTCGCTGCGTGTGTTGTCGGACGATCGAATGCCGGAACGTTGACTCGATTCGAATTCGAATGCGATTCTACTCTCTGCCGCGGTGTACGTCGATGGTTACAAGGTACCGCGCGTGTGGAAGAGTTGCGAGGAGATGCGAAAAAGTCGGGGGAGGCGGGAAGAAAAACGGGAAAACAAAATAGTAGAGAGAAAAAAAAAAGAAAAAAACGTAACGCGGAGAGAAATGAAAGAATTTAAAAAATAAACAGGTCCCGGCCGTAAATCATTCGCAAAGTACAATAATATGGAGAGGGAGAAGAGCGGGGGCGGGGGGGTGGGGGAGGGGGAGGGAGAGGAGGTGTTCCTGGGTCATAAACCAAATCGCATTGGGTGACCCCGACTGACCCTGGCTTTTGTGCGATACTTTAACGTTCATTTCTCGCACACGTCCATCGGCACGGACTCTCGATGGCGAACCCCTACGGTGAATTTTTCGTATATTTTTTATGTTTTTTTTTTTTTTATTTATTTATTTATTTATTTTTTTTTGTCGAGCACAAGTACTAGACGCGAGTCCGTCGCGTATTTACCCTCGGCCTGGGAGGAGATCTCGAGGCGAGCGAGGAGAGCCCGAGGTTTGAAGAAGCATACCTAGAGGATGGCCTTGCATCGTACAAAATAATCAAGCGGCGTGTCTGACTGCATAGCTGCATATGATAATGCCATCTCTCGCCTCCGCGCGACGCACGGTGTACCAGCAGAAGCACCAGCGGCAGTTCTCCTCCTTTCATTCGGAAATTAATAGGCAGGTAGCCGGATCGGACGGCTAATGGGTCGAGCATTCGTCGCTACAATTATTATGCCCGCTATACCTACCTTGGCTTATCTCTCTCTCTCTCTCTCTCTCTTTGAAGTCGAGGCTCCGTAGCAGGCGGAGAACCGTCCCGAGTCGAAATTTAGCGCCTACCGAGACTCGTGTAAACCTATTTTGAAGGAACGTGAACCTAGAAATCCTACGTCGAACCTCAGATTCTTAAAAATTAAAGTAACAAATCGTAATTTGACGCTCTCGGTAGACGATTCAACCCATTTTCACGCTATTCGATCTACGGCTCCTCCGTTGGACCTGTAACTCCTCATATATAGGTATATTATTACAGCGACATTCGAGTGTTCACGATTAATAATCCGAGGGCTATTTCGACATAATGTTGACGAGTTTCGATAACATTTGAAAATTAAGTATCGCGTTTCAACTGTATTCATTCAACGTTCTCGCAAATACAAAAACCCTTTCAACTGATCGAATATACAGAGAATACGATACGAAATCAATCGGAATCGATGAACATTTAATCAGCTGGTTAGGATTTTGAGCGTTTGAAGGGGGGTTTCAAGCGAGCCTAAGCTTGGCATTTCGGTAAATTTCGAACATTTTTATCGTCAAATCAGGGTCTGATATCGCACTGAAGTCCAACGCAAAGATCGCTTCTTCCGAATCTCCGGAGGCTTGACAACTCCACCGATACTTCGCAGACGTATCTCATACTGCTATTCTCGCGACGAGTCTCAAACCCTGGCCGATGAAGCGAAGCGAAGGGATAAAAATCACGAGGGGCAGAAACGGGCTCGTCGCATCGCCGCGAATTCCTGCAGCTACAACGAAATAATTCGAGCAACCGTCGTTCAGAGCGTTTCTAATTAAAATTAATCGAAATCGCGACGGATGTGAAGGAGGCAGGTGCAACGCGCAGGCCTCGCTTTAATCAAAATTACCGTCGCAGGTAGGCGTAAAATCCGTAAAACGCGGATGAGCCACCTTGGGTTCTTTTTCACTCTCGAAAAAACGTCGCCTCCGACTCTTTTTCCGCGGTATTAATTCCCCGCCGCCGCCTCTGCTTGCAGATCCTCTCTCGGAATTGTCATCGAGGCAAATTCCACGTCGTCGAAAGTATTTCGCGACGATTCCGTCGGACACGGGAGACCGAAATGGCACCTTATATCCTCCTCGCGGAGGCTGCAAGTATATTGTCGCAATTAAAATTCACTCGGACCGTGACCCGACGGGCGCCTCTCAGCGCTTCTCGAGCCTCCCAAGGTAGACGGCGAGCAGTCGTTACCCTGGAGGTAGGTACCGATAGTACCCCGCAGTTTTACACCGATACCGTCTAGTACTACAGGCGATCCGGTCCACCGAAGATTCAGCGTTCCATGGAGCGTGTCTTCAACCTATTAGGCTCGTCTATCCGGCCGCTCCGCAATCCTAAAACAATACGTTGTTTCGTGCCCGGCTCTGTAACGCCTCTCGCAGCAGGTGTAACGTGGCTCATTTTTTAACGGTGTTTTTTTATTTATTTCTTTTTTCAACGCACCAGTCGAAACATTTGTCACGAATACTGAAAAAAAATTGTCGTCAAACCTGAAGAAGATAGGAAAATATTTAGAGGTCGCCAACCAATTACCGAAGTATTTTTATTTATTTTTATGTGTATACCTTACGGGCTTGTAATGTATTAGCTTATTTTTATATTTCCAATCCGATTCTTATTTCCGTTAAAAAATCGAAATTCTTTCTACGAGGAATCCAAGATCCGAAAAGCATTAGAGAAGAGCGTAAATTCATTACTCAACGATCGTCTAGGATATTGAATTTTCTCGTGATTTCGTCCTGCGATCCGATGGTGCGACACATCGTCGGCTAAACAAGGCTCGGGCAGGAGGAAAAGGATGTCTGCCGAGCCGTGGCGAGGCGGGTATCCGAGAAGGAGGTGTAGGTATCGGATGTTGAGCGACAGAAGGGTACCGAGACTGGTCAACCGGGTCGAAGGACGCTGCAGGACTATGCTCAACGTGGGCTGACAGTCGTCGTGGTTCGAAAACTTGACCATCCTGACACGCAGACGGGGGTATTGCACACGGGCCGCGTGAACCGCAAGAGTCGGGCCCCGGACCCCGCGACCCCCTCGCCCCTCCGCTGGACTCGTAAAAGTTTATCATGCGACCGAGTCACGCGCGATCTCGAAACGAGTTTTTTTCAACGCTTCAGGATATCGAGGATCGACGTTTCCCCCTTTATTATCGCGGGGACCTAGCGGGGTCCGAACAGTACCGAGTCGTCCAGAAAAGGACGCGAAAGTTGGAAAAGGATCGGCAGTTCCGAAAAATGTTGACGACGGAACGAATTACCTTCGAAACGACGGGAATCGGTTCGGACATTTGTGATCTCCTTTTCCATCGGCTACAGGGTGAACAGACATTCGCCTCTCATCGTCGCCACGACATCGCGTAATAAAGAAAATAAGATCGCGTCGTGTCGAGGGAACGGGATGGGCGGCAACAGGGGGGAGGATGAGGATCCTGCGGTCGCCGTAGATGGTTCGATCCGAGCGTTTCTGTATTGCCCCGGTGGATTGACGGGAGTAAGTAGAAGCGGTAGCTGCAGCAGAGCTCGAGGGCTACCTGAGACTAGTCCGTCGAAGAAGCCAGCCAACGGCTAGACAAAAACTAGGATATGCCTAGATGGTGGCGAGCCACCTCTCCGGAGAACGGGAAAGGGGGGTAAGGTGGAGGAGGAGGTGCGGAGGGACTCGGAGTAACGCGGAGTCAGAAGCTGCGGAGGTCGTCGCATGTACGTGTGTGCGGGGACCTGAACACCGTGTCGATGCCGGAGTGCACTGAACTTGGCAAGAAACCCAAGGTTGCGTGGCTTAATGATCTAGTTTCTTCTTCTTCTCTTCTACTTCTCTCAAAAGATATGATTCACCATTATGCATTCACGGGATCCGCGGCCGGCTGACTGATCGCCTCTCTCGCTAACCGCGTCCCACTCTTCGTCACCGAACCCGAGTCGAAATTTAGCTCCTACTTTAGAGGAGCTCCTACGTAGGGCTTCAAGATAGTAAAGTCGGTTCTACTTCGATGCAACGTCAGGCCTTAATTTGACGGTAAAATTGTCAAAAATTTATCGATTTACCGAGTTAAGCCTGCCGGCTTGGAACCCTCCGTCAACGCTCAAGATTCTAACCCGCTGATAAAGATTGAACGATTCCGATCGATCACACGCGTTTAATCCTATTTTCTGTATATTCGATTAGTCAAAAGGTCATTGAAACTCGTCAAAATTATGTCGAAACAGCCCTCAGATTATTAATCGTGAACACTCGAATGTCGCTGTAATAATATATCTACAGACGAGGAGTCACAGGTCCAATGGAGGAGCCGTAGATCGAACAGCGATGAAAATAGGTTCAACGGTTTACCGAGAGCGTCAAAGCAGGGCTCGGTACTTTAATTTTCTAGGTTCGGTTTTCTTCAAAGTAGATATATACGAACCTTGGTAGGGTGAAATGTAGGCGTTAAATTTCGACTCGTGAACCAGCCAGGGTCGTCGATTTCGGGAGGAGCACAAAGGGAGGAAAACAGGCACCGTCTCCCCTCATCCCGGCTTGTGGCACGACCATGTCCCAGTAATACCCGTAATACCTGCCCACCTCCTTGTATACCTCTGTAATACAACCACAACAGGCTTTCATCGCCACTATTGCCGTTGCATTCTCCTCGTCCTGAGGTGCGACCGAGTGCGTCGTACGCTCTGCGACATGACAACGGAATACTAATTCCGTCATGCGGTACTACGCTGCTAGTAACACGCGCTATCCGCTCTGACCGCGAGGCCACCGTGCTGTTCGATTTTCGACGTTGGAACAACGCAGGTCTAAGCGGAAAAGGTCTCGTTTTCGCTGGTCATCGAGCGCGTCTCTCCGTTTCGTGTGAAAATCTCGTCGAGCTTCGACCGACATCCAAACAACGTTTGAACCAGGACTCGGCAGTACTTACGGAGCACCGTTACAGGGTTCGAACGGCGTTTGGCCAGCACCGAAGGCTCTTTCGGTTCGAGACAGACGATTTCGTGAGTTCGAGTCCCAGAACGATAATACGACCGAGTACTGGGACGACACGTGCGTTTTCCTCCGAGTCTGAGACACTCAGTTTTCGAGGTATAAGTATAATAGTAGAGACGACGTCCGTCCGAAGGGTACTTGAACCTCGAATGACTCGGCGGCGCGACGACGGACGGTGATAATATGCATTCAACGAATGTCCCGCATCGTACAAATGGTAATTAAAATTTCCGATAGTCGGTTCTCGATGCAGGAGCGGGAGTCAGCGGGGGACAAGGCTGCCTGGAGGACGCGTGCAGGAAGCGGCGAACCCTTCGGAATGCAGTCGAGTAGTGCTAAGGTCTTTGGGTGTAGTTGATCGTGGGAGTCGGTGTGAGGGCAAAAGAACGAATTCTAAGGCAAGAGGCGTACAAAGGCCGCCCTGCGCCTCGTCTTCTTCGTCTCCTCTCGAAGGCTCCCTCATCTTATCCTCTCCGAACGTGAGAGGCTTTCCGATGCAAATTCAGCCCAGCCGTGGCTCCTCGGCGTCCTCACTCCCGAATCGACGCCTAGCCTTCTCATTTTTTCTCTTTCTCTCTCTCTCTTTCTTTCTCTCTCTATCTCGCCATCTCTCCTTCTCCTTTCCTCTTCCTCCTTCATATTCCGCTCGAATTCGACCCGCCATCGCGGAGCGTCGCGACGCGTGCCGCCTGCCCTCTGACCCCGGCTCGACTTATCCACACGTCGACTCCGCGACGCGACGTGCAACAGGTAGTCTCCACTTCGTCGAGGACTAGGGCTTGTGAAAAGCGGAAATTCTCCTTCGTGTGAGTGCCCGAGGCCTCCACTCCGGCCTCTGTGTCGTATACCTAGCGAGCTATTCGTGAGCTCGGGGAGTGCAGGCTCGGCAGACACACGTGGGTATTATTAACTCTGAAACGGGTGTTGACAGAGGAACGTTAACCCCGTGACCTTCCCCGGTTAAACACGCCATCGTCCTCGCCGTCAATTATATTGTTATAAGGATCAACGATCGATTGACCGACGCTAATGGAGAGCTTCGCTAAGGTTCTCGACAATGGTTCTTCACTTACGTTCACTTTGCTAATTTCACCGAAACCCTGCCACGAATTATCGCTCGAGCGATCCTCCGAATCACGCTTGCATATTCACTCGAGGGTTCGAATTAGTTAAGCAGTTGCCTCGTTGGCGAATTAGCTCGAAAAATCACTAAAAGTTAGTCACCGCGTTTAGTACGTCGATTGGCGACGCAAGAGAGAAACAAAACGTCGACCTCGTCCGAGGTGACTCGCGATTGGTTACAATTACACCGTATTATCTGCATACGCTTCTCATTCTCGAGACGTGCAAGTACAAGCCGCGGCTACGATTCCAAGACGCATCATGGAACAAGGTCCACTCTGTTTGTACGACGAGGTCCGCACTCCGCCTCTAATTCTCCTCCTCCTCCTCCTCCTCCTCCTCCTCCTCCTCTTCTTCTCCTCCTTCTCCAGTTAGCAAAAAGTTAATCGACTACTTCCGTTAGCACACACTAGGATCGAGTCGATTCGAAACTGCAGGCAACGCTGTAAGTTATCATCTCCTGGTATCTCGAACACAGTAGTGTATCCCAGAAGCCGGTTGGTTGTCTCGTTTCTTGTTTCTCAATTTATTTGGGTTAAGGCGAGCCGCGTCGGCCGCCGGTCATCATCGTCGCTCTTCGCGGTTCTACAGGCGCGGTTGGTTAGAGAGACGCGTCTGGTTGCAGAGGGGGGGTGGGTGTCTTGGGGGCCCGTTTCGCATTCTGCAGAGCGCTAGTCAGCATCGGCCCGCAGAACTCGGCCATACAAGAGAGCGCGAGCTATCTATAACCAGGAGTCTTTACCCCCGGATCGCTATTTGCGGCTAGTCGAGAGTTCCTCCGGCGCGTTACCAAAAGGCACGCGACTTGTCGCCGTGCCAAATCCCCCGAGTATACGAGAGAGCGATTCTCTCCGGTATCTTCCTCGCCGAGCGTCATCGATCCTCCCCGATAATGACGCCCTTAGCCCGCCTTTAGGACCGACGCCCCGAAGGTCCCCCGCCGATCACCCGGTGAAAGTACGGAATTCTTCGCCGCCGGTCCGACTCCGGAGCGTTGCGTAATCGATTGGCAACAGGTGTATCGCCGCCGCATAATTGCACCGTGTATTATGCCGCTCAACAACGAGAGATCGAGTCTTGTTTCGTCCTTGCGGCGCACGCGTTCGTCGCGCTTTTCAAGCCTCTCCTTTGCCAGTCGCCCAGCTGGCCTTTACTCTTTGCAATTTACCTCTAATTTGTCACAACTTGGTAGAATCGCGTAAAGGTCACGCAGCTGCGCAGGGTGAAATTCACCCCAATTCCAAAAAAAAAAAAAAAAAAATGACCTCCTTCTACAACGATGATTTTTAAAAATCTTTAAGAAAAATAAGATCCAGGTACTGTTTAAGGATCGCAGAAAAAGGTCTCTCAGTTTTCCCAACCAAAATTGACTGTCTAATTATTGTAAAACATCGGCAATTGAAGTTGAGGTAACAAAAAAATTCACTCAGAATGACCAATTGGGGGTTAACTCTACGGAGTATTAAGTCCTGTAAAAAACTCGTTTTCCGCAGCCGCAGGAGAGAGAGATCGATTTCGCTCAAAGATGTGCATTTGCAACCGCGCCGCGCGAGAGTTACTCGAATTTCCGGACGTCATCGACCGTTAAAAAACAAACCAACGAACAAACAAACGTTTTTCGATTACAGGGTGCTGCGATGTTCAAGCGACTGGCCAAGTCTAAGCGGCACAGCGTCGAGGGGGTCGGTGGCGAACCCAGGCCGCCGAAGGAGTCCTCGTCCTTCTGTACGCCACCCCCGTCGCCGTCGGTCGGATCCCCGCCGTTCCCGGAGGAGACCCAGAGCGTCGGAGGTGGCGCGAGGGCGCCGAGAGCGAAACAGGCGAGAAGAAGCTGCGGCGACCAGCCTCTGAACCTCAACGTCCAACCGCTGGACAACTACCAGGATGGACAGGACGAACCCGACCACCAATCGGGCCGCATCACCCGGGTCAGTACCGAGACCGACTATCAGATGGTCACCGCGGTCCCGGCCTACATCGTGGAACACGAGCCGGAAAAACAAAAAGGTACCGCAGATCGAGTATCTCTCGCATCAGCCGTGTGTAATATACCTGGTACCCGATCGTTGCGTGTGTGTTTTCCGTAAGGTGTTTTTTTTTTTTTTTCCTTTTTCATCAGCTACAACCGGTGTTTAATCGCCGTTTGACAGTCTCTTGATTACGGTGATCGTGACGACGACCAAGAACTTGCGGACTGTTATTTCACGTCCGTGTCTTCTTTCTCTTCCTGCTTCGTGTGTATCACTTTCGGAAAATATCCTGCTGGTATAGCTTGAGTACGAGGGGTTAATCACTCCTGGAATATGGCGCACACTTTTCCGGAAATATTGTCAAATACCTTGAAACGTTTGAAATTTTCTGTAATCTCTTGTCATTTTTCAAATCTCATGAAATCTTCTGAAGTTTCTCGAAGTTTTTCGAAGTCTTCTGAAAGCATTTGAATTCTCTTGATAAATCCTTTGGAATCTCTTGAAATCCCTGAAATCTTTGTAATATTGAAATCAGATGTGCATGAAATCGACGAGAAATAAACCCCTCGCTCGGGTATAGCCTGTTTCATACGTGCTACAATTACCGCCTCGACTCTGTAACCTGCACACGTCACCCTAATTCTCGTCGTTTCGAAGCTAGGCGAGAGGTTGTGAAACCGGCGAAGCTGTTGTCAGGGAAGAAAGAATTATACCTGGTATAAGATAAAGCGACTCGTTGTAGTCCTATTTTTTTGAATCTTTTTATCAGGATTGAAATACCAGTTCACGTGTGACGGGCTGCAGGGATTTGGTACCGCGGACGTGTGTATATTCGGTGCAGTAAAAAAGAGCCAAGGTGACAAAATGATTTATACGCCACGAAGAGTCCCGAGTTCTATGTACATATAAAATACAGATAAGTCGCGAGGCGTGTGAGACCTCGAGGCGAGATTAGCTGTCGCTGCAGGTTGATTTTATAACCGAGTTTCGCCGCGTTTGATGGTTCCTGCAACTGGTTCCAGGGCTCGGCGAGGCTGCGGAGCCGACGAGACCGAGTTGTTACGGATCGGATTGCGCAACGATCTCGAGTGATCTAGGAATAATCGAACGATCGAGGAATGCGCGGCCACGCGATGCGCGACGCACCTGTGGGAAATATTTAATTAAAATCCTAAATAAGTTTTCTCGGCCGCGTATCCCTGTTTTCCTTTTTAATTGAGAAAGGCTAGCCGTAAATATTGGAATCGCGCCATTAGCGTCTAGCCGGCTCGGCAGCACTAAATTGACCGAGTGCTCGGACATCCCATTAGCCGACTGGGGACGGACTATGGAAACTTCGAGGAGAGGGGGGGGGGGGGGGCGAGTAAGACGAAAATAAAAGGGGCGACGAAACGGAAGAAAAAGACCCAATTACAGGTACCTATCTACCTTTCTACAATCCGGTCCATAACACCTGCCGTTAGGAGCTGTACACAAGAACGGAAGCTATTAACTTTCAAACGTTAGCTCAAGAAGGCCGTTCCAACAACGCGCGTGTCGCTTCCCCCTCCTAAGTCGCTGCAAGAAAAGATATCCTCGCGGTATAGAACGTGCCCCTTTAAACTGTACGGTCCGAGTACCGTGCGGAAAGGTGTTTGATTTTTACGGCTGATATTTATTTATTTTTTTTTTTTTTTGTCGCGCAAATGCAACCGAAGATAAGATTTTCTTTTTCGCGCCACACTACGGACGAAACGATAAATAAATTGATACTTTCTTCGAAAAGAAGTTCAGTACCGCAATTGGAAAGATTTCATTTTTATTGTAGAATCCGGTCTCCGCGGTAATATATGTAATACAAACAGGGAAACGGAAAATGGAAAGCGGAAACGTGTTCGAAGAAGTACAAAAGAAAAGAAGAAAAGGTTTCATAGGCAAAAAGAACGAACACGGAATGTCGAATGCATTTCACGAAGAAATTGTTTTTTTTAATTTTATAAGAAATATTGTTTAGTTCGTCATGATGAAATGGTAGTTTTTTCATCGTTGTCATGCCTTTTTTATACAAGTATCTTGTATTTTGCAAAAATACTGTACGTCACGGATGAAAATGGAAGTAATTTTTGGATTCAGCAAACTCGAAAACCTAACATTCCCCAAAAACATCCCGTTCGGCTGAACGGTAAGCTGGTATCAAAAAACCCCACCAAAAAATAAAGAAACCTTGTCGTACAATTTTTTCAACGACGCTCCGGTCCTCTCGAATACGCGGAATCCAGGCTCCGTTCAGAATGTAGTTGGAATACGAAATTCGCCTGCGATCGTGAAGCGCGTCGATTCCGCAGACTCCGCGCTGCTGCCGAGCACGATCCGTGATGTAGTTAGCCTCTCGCAATCCGAGGTAAGAATTGATAATGTCGCGTGGCGAGTCTAAGTGGACACGGTTGCGCGCTCTGACGACTTCCGTGTCCTCGGTACGGGGTCGAGGCAGCGGTGTTTTGCGCCGTTGTGCAGAATTGCATTCTTCGTCGTCCGTTTTAAAAATATCCCGCGGGGATCGCGGCTCGTTCGAACACCGGCGCTAATTCCGAAAGATCGCACCTTTTCCGTGGCTGGTTAGCGTCGGCGGGACCTCGAGGCTCGACGAGGTCCTCTTCGTTCGGTCCGTTCCTGGGTCCTTTCTCGAAACCGAGGCGTTTCGGTCCCGGCTCATCCCCCTCCTTTCCGCGCTTCCGCCTTCCGCCCCTCGCCGCACGCACCGGGTGCCGTTAACTGGGCGTAGGTATGCCGGTCGGGTTGACATCTCTAAAAACTAGTCCCAAAATACGCGGAACCAGGTGCCGTCCGCTCGTCCGCTTCTTATTCGTCGACTCGGCGTCTTTCCTGGCTACCATATGTCGTCGCGTTCCGCAACCTTTTTAGCCTTTTTCGCCTCCGTGGTTTTCTGATCGACGAGGCCCGCTAATCGCGGTTTGTTTCGTTTCAGGACTCGGCGTCTGGGGCCGGAGGATGAGCAAGAAGATAGACTCCTTCCGGAGGGTCAGCTGCCGCGAGTCCCCCGTTGGGGTGCCGGAAGTCCCGGGTGAAAAAACGCGGCTCTTCAGCCCCCCGCAGCGGTCCGCATCGCCGTTCAAGTCGTTCTTCATCAGGATGGGGTCTACGGGGATGCTAAACTCCGCCAAGAGCAACCGCAGGTCGCTGCAAAGCGTCGCCGACGAGCAGACCCAGAGCAACCGGAAGTCGAACGGGATTCAGGCCCTGCGCTCGACTCGGTCCCCGGAGAAGGACCCCCAGGCACCGCTCTTCAGAAGCTGCAGTACCAGCCAGCTGAACACGACCCTGACCTACGTCAAGGGCGACGACCCCTCGGAGGGAATCGACCTCAGGATCGGCGGGAAGGAGAGCGGAAAGACCGTGTCCTGCGACAATCTGGCCGGTCAGCTGCTCGACGATGTCTTCGAACCGGGAGAACGCGTCCAGGAGAGTCCGAACCCCGGGACGACGTTCTACTCGTGCGACTATTACGCGGATGGAAACGCCGACGTTAATCTCGCGAGGAAATCGGTAAGCTGCGATTTCCGCGAGCCGAACTGCGGCAAGGAATCGAAGGAGCTGGGAAAGAAGACCAGCTTTCCGTACGCCTTCCTCAGGTCCAAGCTCTCCGTTCTACCCGAGGAACGTCACGCCGTTCCTTCCGCCGTCTCTCATCGACCGGAATCGGATCGACTGTTCAAAACCGTGTCCGAGGAGCATTTTCCATCGCTCATCAGAACCGACGACGCCGTCGAGACGACGACGCTGGGTCGACGCCGATCACGCCCGGGAGGAACGGCGGCTTCCTACCTCAGAACGGGGGGGCGCAATTCCTACTCCGAGTACCGGAGCCCCGGCTACGATCAGCAGACGGAACACGTCGACCTCGCCGACCCGGAAACGGCGCCGACGCTCCGGTCTCAGCGTCGAAATTCGGCGCCCAGCGCCGAGCAGCGTCTCTCCTCGCACTACGTCAGCTCCAACGAGTCCGGATACGACAGCGACGGGCCCCGAGGTGAATCGGCCGCGGCATCGGAGGCCGAGGCGCTGAGCCTCAACCGCGCCGACAGCTCGGACACGAGCAGCGTCGTCGACTCGGAGATGGAGAAGCCGACGCGGAGTTCGACGCCGAGCGAGTACCCGGACCGCCCGGAGAGCGGACTCGACGGACTGCGCTGGCACCAAACGACCTCCGGCCGCATCCTACCCAGCATAAATCAGATCCCGGTTTCCGAGACGGAGGGCCTTGTCGTCGCGTCGCCGCACAGGGCGAGACTCCAGCGGGAGAAGACCAGGTTCCTCGCCGACATTGTTCAGGGTGGCAACGTCGTCGAGCGAGTCCGGCGTCAGCGTCGATGTCGGATGGTCGACCTGGTCAAGAACGATCCCAACGAGACTCTCGGCATCAGACTCGCTCGTCAGAGGTCCGACCGACTTCGTTACGTCGTCGTCGAACTCGAGGACAAAGGAATTGCCCACAGGTATATGGTTGCAACGTCTCAAGGGGAACGAGGGGGGGTTACAGCTTGGACGGTCTACAATTATACCTATTTTTAGAAGCTTTTTTTTAAGGAAACGAAAGCACTTGAAGCAATTTGAGTTTGACGGCTTTGTTATTTACAGTTTCAAGGACATTTTAGAATTCTTTCATTCAAATTAGCCACAAAATGGCGAAATGGCGCGTACAAGCAGCGAACGACTAGAAGCTCGAGGGCTCTTGCGGTAGCGCATCGCTTTCACATTACTGTCCAACTTGTGAAAGGTGGAAAAAAATGTTCGAGTTGAAAACATTTTTTCGAGTTCGATCTCGTAGCCAAAATGTTGAAAAAAAAATTTAGAATTGAAATTCAACGAACCGATAAACATGTTTTAATGATTGTGTCAAAATTTCGTGCCGATCGGATAAAAATTGGCCGAGGAATCTGCGTCACCGGATTGAAAACGTAGTCGTTAGCTACTTATATGCTCCATGCCGCCATTTTGTTATCAATTTCGATGAAAAAATCCTAAAATGTTGTTGAAACTATAAATAATAAGGCCCTGAAACTCAAATTATACTACGTGTATAGGATTTCTTTAAAAAAAAAAAAAATCCTAAAAATCGGTACGATTACAGACCGTCCAAGCTGTATTCCCCCTCCCTTAAATCACGTATCGTGGAGAGAGAAAGTGGGATGCATCCGTCAACCCCCTGATTTGCTTACCGGCTCTCCGCATCGATCAGTGACTCTTCAGCCTCCCGTCAGCGTCACTTTCGTAGCTTTTTCAATTCCCTTCGTTCCTCCGTACCGTTTGTAAAGAGTCCCTGAAACTTCTCGGGGTCGTGTCAAGGTCGAGAACTGGATCTTCTCGTACCCTGTGAAACTGTGTTCCTCGTTAGCGACCGAACGACTGGATTTAGATATTCAAGTTTACTCAAACGACAGTCGTCCCAGGTACCGAAGCCGCGAAGCTACGCGGTTTCCATTCGGAATTATACGTACGTACCTACACGCGGAGCGCTCAGCTTTCAGATCGCGTACGACACGTATTGAAGAGCGTGATAAAACCGGGGCTTGAACGGTGTAAAAGCTTTTCTTGGGAAAAGAACGGAGAGAAAGAAAGAAAGAGAGAGATAGATATAGAGAGAGAGAAGAAGGAATGTGCTCGACGATCGGTCAGGTTGTGTGCTCTCTTCGCGGTAAACGCCTTCATTACTGCAACAGCTTCTGTTAAGTCGGTTAGCGGTTTTCGATGTATCGCTATATTAGGTGAAACTTCCACCTCGACACATCGTCCGAGCTTGACGACTGCTGTGCAATTTCGAGAAATGAAAAATTCTCCGAACTCTTGGCACTGTTCCTGTACACTTGTGCACTCGCCTTCTTGAATCCTCGCAACGATAAGTGCCGCTTTCGCTCGTTAACATCGCGTACGGTTCTCGGAGAATAGACAATCGCTTAAAATCGCCAATTACACCGTGTTCAGGATTTCACCTGCACCGGTCGTCCAATCCAATTGTCACTTGTCAGGGTTTACTCGGATACAAAGTAGGATTTGGTACTTAGGTTTTTAGGAGTTTGGGGTTCGATGTAGGTTTTGTCCTTAAATTTTCATGACTTGAAAGGTTCAAATTTCTAGGTTCAGTTTCTTTCAAAGTAGGCTTACACGAACCTTGGCATGGTCAAATACAGGCTCCAAATTACGCCTCAACAAATTCTCGACCATGAGCAATCCGTTTCTTCACAGAGACGGAAGACTGAGACTGGGAGACGAGATCGTCGAGGTGGAAGGTCGTGACCTGGGAACGATGGAGTCGCTGCAGGCGGTTCAAGACTTTTTGGCGTCGTTCACGGGCAGTAAGATCCAGCTGCTGACGGCGTACGACGAGAACGTTCCTCAGGTCTGTTCCGTCCCGACGCTGTTTCCTGGGGAGACGGAGTACTTCGAGAACGCGAAGACGCTGTCGAACATCTCGCTCTGCGACGATCGGGATCGACGGGTGCCGGTGTCGGGTTCCGGAGTGGTAGACCATCGTCGACGGCCGGACTTCCTTCCCCTGGATTCCTCGGCCCCCGAGACGATCCTGGAAGCGCATCGGTACCCGACCAGACACGCGGCCCGTTTCGAGAAGGGCTTCGGCCGTCCGAGTCTCGGCTTCAGCGTCGTCGGGGGACGAGACAGCCCCCGAGGTGAAATGGGCATCTTCGTCAGGCGCGTGTTTCCCGGGGGCCAGGCCGACGCCTCCAAGTCTCTTCTTCAAGGTAAGGGGCCGCCATTCCGTATTCAGCCGGCGAGCTCGGCGAGGCCTGGAATTCTTAATCAGTTCTCCCGGTTCGGTTCGCCTCCTTTCACATGGACTCATTCTTGCCTTGCCTCTCGTTTCAGGCGACGAGATTCTCACCCTGAACGGCAAGGTTCTTCGCGGCTTCACCCATCGCGAGGTCATCGAACTCTTCAAGGCCGTCAGGGAAGGGCCCGTGGAATTGGAAATCGCGAGGAGACACAGGTCAGCATTTTTTCCAAATTCCTCGTCCAACTCCAAAACCACCGCATGCCTGCGATGACGTGAACTTTCGTTTTCCAGGTACCCCAAATCACTCCCGGATTCGTCGACTTACTGAGAATTATTAGTCGGTTATAATAACTTGACGTAGCAGCTTGTGTTAATTGTTATATAAAAATTCTTCGCGAACTAGATTCTAACTTTATCTATATACAATGTACATGCGATCTCTAGTCTCGTCTAACAACGGATCTTACAATTAGATTTATCAACTCGGCTCGCGTTTCTTATTTTATTCTCATAGATACGTTTGTGTATATTTAATTTATTGATTATTATTCCTATGATATATTATATATTTGTATAGATGAATTTTACGTCGGTCTACACGGAGTCTGAAATAATTAGGAGATTTCAACTTTCACCTGATTCACGTTTCTAATTTTATCCAGATGTTTTAATTTTAAATGTATTTTATAACGGATATATTATGTGTATATATATATATATATTGAGAAAAAAATGTTGTATATTCTGGTATTAACGAAACACTGCACTAAACACACACGCACGCACACCGGCACGCACACAAACGCATACAGGCGATATTTACTGTTAATAAAAGAACATGCATTGTCATATTGACGCGTTACGTGTCGTTCGACGAATTGATAACGAGCGGAAATTCCAATGACCGGGGTACGTATATAAGTAGGAAACATTCGAGGAAAATATTATATTTATAGAAAAGTATCGAGCGGCTACTTTTATTTCTTGTCAAATTTTTACAAATATACAGTTTTTCATTATGCACAACGTTGCGTCCAGCGGTACGAATTGCAGTTTTTACAATATTCGAAGTTTCCTTAAATTCCGAGCTACGCGTCGGCGAGTAAAAGGTCTGCGCACGACTTGGCCTTCTGGGTTCTGAAACAGGAGAAGTACAAAATTTAAGCAAAATTCGTGCTGTACCGACTGAAAATAACAAAACGCACAAATTCCAGAGAGAAAAATAATTCGACGTGTTGGAAAGTTATTTAAAAAACCGAAACTCACTGCGGTTCCCGATGCTTCGCGCGTCTGCAGAGATGAAGAGCAACCGATCCGCGCTTAATGTTGCGAAATAACTGAACCGCCTCCCTGTGCGCCAAATGGTGACAGACCTGACCGTTGACTGCCAAAATTTCGTCCCCGGCTCGCAGTCGGCCATCTTCGGCAGCCTGGCCTCCAGGCAGTACTGACTTGACGAAAATACCTGCAGGGGAAAAAACGAGTTCTGACAAAAGGACCCTCCGAAATTACCGAAAGCCAAGGTAGGTAGGTAGGTACAACCAGCACAGCGGTTTAGAGCACTCGCAAGGACATGACATTCTTTGACAAATCGAATTGGGCAAGATTTCTCATAACGAGAAATGAAAAACTTAATTTCTTCAATCCCTTTGACAGCAAGAACAGTGCCCTATTTCGGAGGGTGGTTTCACCCCCTTAATTTGTCAAATGGCAAATACGGAAGAATACGTCTCGCTTAGTTTTTAGTCTACCGTAACATGTTGCAAAAGCAATCGAATCGGTGACATCGACCTGGGATACCTTCCTTGTCATCCTTGTCTTCCTATGAAAAAGCAACTCAGGTATCGGCAAACTCACCGATGCTTCCTTTGGGGCTGTCCCTTCCACCGACGATGGTGAACCCGAGGGATTTCTTCCCGGAGCCTTTCTCAAAGACGACGGTGTGAAAGGTGGAAACTGTGCTTCGGGGTCGCCTGGGCAACGTGCAGAACGTCGATACGCTGTGCGAGGATTGGGACGAGTGGGATGAAGAAGGGCTCGACTTCTCCGAGGATATTGACACGCTGGAGTCGCTTCGAGGATCGCGATGAGCCCTGGAGTGATGCTTGCGAAAGTGCGACCTGGGCGAGGAGACGACGACCTCGGGGACGAGGCCCTGCCCGTTCTCTACGAGGACGTTCTCGTAGTCGACGCTGCTCTCTCTCAGCTTCCTGGGCCTACCGCGGTCCCTCGCCTCGTCCTGCTCCTCGTCGGAGACTCGGCGCATCCTAGAGACTACGATGTCGACTACCTCGAGCTGCGTTCCAGCCCCGGCCAGCAGCCGGCGAGCCTCGACCATCGTGCAGCCCCTCAACCGACGTCCGTTAACCACCAGGATCTCGTCCCCTATCGTCAGCGTTCCCTCCCTGTCGGCCAGTCCGTTCGGCACGACATGGGCCACCAGGTATCCCGGCCTGGCCTCGGACGTCTTGGCGATGAAGATCCCCAGCGACTGGTCCACCTCCTCTCGCGTCAGCCGGACGACCATCGTCTCCGGGGTGTAGGACCTGTCCCTGACAACGGACAACGGCTGCCCCCGTGGTGCCGAGGTTTCGTCGGCCTCCCGCCTCGTCAGAAGCTCGGAGTTCGTCGCTTGGTAGACGTTCGCATTGCTCAGAGGATCGCGTTCTATGCCAAGAGTAACGTTGCTGCAGGACAGTCCCATCACCGAGCATCCCCTCTTCCCGGGTAAAAGCGTCGGGACGGATGTCCTCCGGGGCGGAAGTCTCGGCGGAGGATCCGCGCCGTCGCAGCGATCGTCTAGTAAGGAACTGGTGGCGGAGTCGTTGTCGAGGATGCCCGAGTCGTTGTCGTCCTCGGGTTCGTTGTCGACGTAAAGGGGGTTGGTGCGGAGTTCGTCGAGTCCGGGAAGCGTGCCGTAGGAGAAGCTGCGGAGTCGACGTCGTTCCGAGGCCTCGGCGTCGGGCCGCGTCTCTCGTTTGTAGAACTTGGCGATAAGTCGGCTGGTCGAGCTTTTCAGGTACCGGTCCTGCATCGCCCTGAACTTTGCCGCGAGGCAGCTCGATGGTGTAACGCTGTCGAATCCCGCCTCCCCGCCGTTGTACCACCTTGACCTAGACGCCCGAGAGTTTTCCGCCCCGCAGACGTCGTCCGAGGACATCGTCGGGCCCAATATCGAGCCGGCAAAGGGCGTCGCGACGCCCTCTTCGCCCGGCGACGCGCTCGGCAGTCGGCTGTGCGACTTGGAGCGGCGTTTCCGCCCCCGCAGCGACCGCTCCTGGTGATCGATCCTCGACGAAAGCTCGATCTCGCTGCAGCAGAGGGAGCGCCGATCGTCGTTGATGCTCAGAGGCCGCCCTCTGAGTCGCACCATCTCGTTTAGCCGCGCGTCCGCGTTCAAACTCAGCTCTCGGTGTTCCTGATCGGCCGGGGCTTCCTGCTCCCGGAAGAAGCTCAGCCGCGCGTTTCGCACCCGGTCCAAAAGCGGGTTCCGCTTCTCTCGAGCCCCGCGGCGACGATCCTCGTGCGAACGCTTCTGCTTCTCCTTCTTCGACGACCCGACTCGCTCCGTAGTCACCTCGGATGTCTGCACGTTGTAACAGTTACGCTCCGATTCCGAGCTCGACGACTTTCGTCTGACCCATCGCAGCGGTGACATGTCTGAAACATCGCGGTCCCTGGTTAACACTGGTCGATAAAATCTTGCAACAAGGAAGGTGTTTCATAATTTTTAATTACCTGTAATCTACCCTCGTTGGAAAACCATATTTATTTCGATTCGATCGGGTCTTATAGGTTTTGCGTTGCAGCCACTGTGCCGGTGAGATTGAATGTTTATCGTTTTGGCTTAACTTTTTTGATTCAGAGTGCTTATTTATTTACTATGAATATCAGTTAATTAGTTAAAACAAATAACAAAATGAGCTGGAATAAAAAACGACAAGTCAAAGCGATAAACATTCAATTTTACCGGTACAGTAGCTGTAAAACAAAAACCAGACCTGATCGAATCGAAAGAAATATGGTTTTATAACGAGGGTAGATTGTATCAATGTACTTTGACAATATATATACATGTAATATATAAATAAAACCTAATTTTTGTTCACGAAAACGGTATTTTTCGGAAAAACTAAGTAATTCATATCACAATAAAACAATTCGTATCCAAAATATTGTAGTAACAAATCTATTTTACGAATAAGTTAAGAGTTTTCACGTTACAGGCAAAGAGTAAATTGTTGTCGACCGGTGTAATCGACCGCGAGAAACGAAATGCGGCTAGACAAGACGAAATTCGTTTTTGAACGGCGTTGGATTTCGGTCATAGTTATTTCGAAAATTGACCCCGGAGGGGAAAAGAGTCTTACGTGTCCTTGGAATTCTGTTTATAATCGATTACGAAATACATCGTGATATATTCGCGTTAACTAATCTTCTCTACCTTTCTCGGTGTGTTTTTATTTTATTTATTTACTTTTTTTTACATCACTGTTCTGATCGCGTCGCGGCTTTTTTGCTCAATTTGGAACGAAAAATAAATCACGTTTTCGTATAGAATTCTTCTAGGATGTTGTAGGTATGTAATCGTGATTAAATCTGACCTCTCGTCACACGTGCCGTCCCCTTTAGCCACAGGCGGTCAAAGTAAAAGTGGTTATTTTCGCAACGCACGTACGCACCTCGAACCACGACTCGATTCAAGAACGAGTGTTCAAATTTCGTTTCAATATTTCTACCGCAAATAGTTCCGAAACACAATTTCTCGACAACCGTTTCCAAATTGTAATTAAAATTCCTTTATCACGTGATCGTTATAATCGATCTTCGATTCGATTCACCGGACTGACAAGAATAACTATACACGATCACGAAAATCGGTCGGCTCAATGAGTTCGGTTGACGCAATAAAAAAAAAAAAAAAAAAAACAAACCAAAAAAGGTGTAAACTAAATTGCATAAGGCGTGAAAACCCGTCTTGATAATATAAATTCCATCGCAGATATCGTACTGCACGTATTATTAGGTGAAGCCATGTCCCTGACTAAAAGACCCGTCGATGATCGACTCGAGTCGTAAAAACAAGCGGCTCACGCGTCACTGCCTCACACACACACACACAGAAACACGTCACGGATAAACAAGCGTTAAAAACCGGTAAATATTTACATCGAAATATCGTCGACGGCCTGTAGACGGAAGATTGGGGGGCGGTGAATTCGGCACATTTCGACCGTGGATCCCCGGCTGGATCGGTGGCCGCGTCGTTGTAGAGAACAGCGACGATCGACATGCTGTCGTATAGAACGAGAGAAAGAAACTGAATGAGCTCGGGGATATCGCGCCGGGTTTTAATCGGAGAGACAGGATGGGCGGCAGCCGCAGGCATCCTGACTACGGATGAAAAGCCGCGTAACTCGGTCGAGAATCGTGAGCTGAGCTTACACTCGTGTGGCGGCATTGTTCGATACGATTGTGTCACGGGTTCGCGGAAGATCCGATTCGCGAAAAACTTGAGCTTCTAGAAAGCTGACCCGACAATGTCAAAGTCGCAGGGTGAGGAGGTGACTTGGTTCGCTCGGTTTGTAACTTTTTTTAAAAAATTTTCTCAAGGTTCGTAAGGTGAGCGGAAGGTAGGAAAATATTCAGCGGTTGCTACCGATTATTGCAATTTTTTTGTCAAGTATTTGTCAGAAATTCGTCGAGTGACAACTGGAAAAAAAAAAGTTTTCACCCCAAAGGTTCAGCGAAGGTCGTACCTCTCAGTCGCGTCGAGCCCGTCACGTGCAGCCTGAGCATCGCGGCTTCCGGGTCTTCTTCAGGGCGAAGGGGACTCAGCCTCAGAAGTCTCGGCGCAGCCTCGGGTTGCGAACCGAACCACCGCATAATTCTGGAACAGACAAGGGATCGAGTTGATGTAAGGTTGCCTACGTACGGCGCATACTTGGGGATCGAATCCGACCGTCGGTTATTACAACCTCTTACGCAACCTCGCTAATGGGCCCGATATCCACGGGCCCAGGGGCCCGGCTGCTTTCTCCCATGCAAATATGTGTGCCATGCGGCCTGCTCTCGCTCTCTGATCGTACGTGGAACTCGTAACGCGATTTCGTAGCGCCCTGAGAACCCGCTCAACGTCGCTCAACTTCCGTTACCGCATTTGCGGAAATTTTTCCGAACGTTCGACAAATTCACGAACCTATGGAGTAAACCTTTTCCTTAAAAAAATTCCTTGAAACCGAGGAAAAATGGGATTTCCATAATGTGGTCAGATCTTCGAAAATTTACACTCGGAGATTTTTTTTCTCACCAAATGCGACCCCGAAAACCCGAGTAACAAACTTCAAGCGAATAGGATGAATTTTTATATTTTCAGTACGCCATATTGGATTAGCCATTTTGAATTATTGAAATTCTGACGTCGAATTCGTTTTAAGCGATCTCAAAAACCCAAGATTACCGAGTTCCACTTTGTCGGTCCCCAGAACCTTTCCACAATTACATTGATTCTGTAAAAACAGGCATTTTCAACACTTTGTTTATTTATAACGCTCGCTATATTCGCGGAATTATTATAATCCCTCTTAAAACATCAACATCGACATCCTAGAAGTTCAATTACGCAATAAAACTGACACCGGTATCTCAAAAATTGAATGCAAAAACGGTGTCTCATACATCAGACGCTGTTCCGCAAAAGGTTCAGTGTTTGATGGAAACGATATGATATTTCTTTCCGTAATAAGAATGAAAGATTCTACAATAATAATTTATTTAATTCACCAAGCAATTTACGACGATAATGAAACTGGAAGTATAATTATTATATATAATATATCATGATCGGTGTTTCCTCATACTTGGAACTTTGACGTGTTCAGCTGTGAATGAAACAGTTCTAACGAGGAAGAGAGTGATCGCGTACATCCATTTCCGTTTTCTGAGTCACATAGGAAACGTGACTACTTCCGCCCTGAGGGAAATCTACGACAGGTACAAGTTCAGCTTTGAAATAACGAATTCAACCCAAGCTGCCAGCCGGAAGATCTGACACGACGAGAAGATCGTTCGACTTTTACTCTCGGTGTGGAAAAAACGAGTCTCAACGTACATCGCCTAATATATGTATACCTGCTTGAAATTTTTATGGTCTGCATAAATCAGATCCCGTTGAATCAGGCTGCATACGTGTCTATATTCAGGGCGAACCTCGATTCTGGCTCGAAGAAATCACTTTCTACAAGCCGTGGTATATAAGGTCGTGAAAAAGAAACCGTAATATCAGCGGGGAAATTTTTATCGATTAAAAAAAAATAAATCTTCATCAGGTTTCTCCTTGCACGGATTCACCAAATGATTACGGAAACGGATGATGGTTAATCCCCCCCCCCCCCCCCGAAATCAATACCGGTGAATAAAATTTAGTGGAACAAGTGAAAGAAATCACGCGAAACTGCTTCCTCGGGGTTCGGAGCTGTTCAATCGCGTCGTTGAATCTTGACATCATGAGATTTTTAATCACTAGCCGTAATGTCGAATGAGGCATGCCTGGAATAAATCTCAGCGCGTCTTGTGTCCCCGCTATTTTAATCGTCTCTCGGATAATGGTTCGGTCTTTCCATGGGAAGGTGGTCTTAACACCTGCAAGGGATCTCGCAAAATCGCGTCCGTGCATAACTACGCGATGGATAAAACAGGAAGAGGAGAGGAGTTAAGGATGAGAATGAGGGGAGAATCGGGGGAACGAGGCTGCATAGCTCGTTAATAATTGACGCTTACTAAATCAAGCGACGTTAGTCTAGCCGCGTTAAGACCTGAGTTACGATCTTGCGGAATGCTGCCCAGAGTTCACGAGACTCGTGGTTAATGAGAAGGAGAAGAATTAGAAGAGCAATATACGCCGGGAGTAAAATTATCACCCGCACAGCGGCGGGGGAAAAGTTATTGGAAACAATTTCATCGCAATTACGGATGAAAGTGCAGCGAGCGTCGAATTTGTCTTCGGGATCGGATCGTCGATCGTTGACTTTGATACGGAATTTTCACTTTTCACGAACGAAAAGACGAGAGAAGGAAAAAAGGAAACGCGATGTCGAACCGTTCGAGATCGTTCAACGCGTTTATTCCACTCCGCAAGAAATTATTCCTGCGGAGAAAAAAGCCTCGTCATTCTTACGTAAACGCCTCACTGGTTCGCGGTCAGAGAATTTGGAATTTAAAGACGCAGGGCGGAATTTTTTCGTCTCTTTATGCGGGTACGGACGGCGATCCGAGGATGGTTATCAGACCATGCGAAAAACGCCGCCGAGAAAAGGATCGAGATCACGACGCGACTTGTAAACTTTCCATCGGTAACTTCCACGGCCAATTGGACGCCGAGTAGAGCAGATTAAGTTCAATAATTCGTTGTAATATAAATATCGGTTAGCCGCAGCCTCCGGATCATCGATCAATTTTCACTCGGATAGACGTTCCGCGATGATGATCGATCCTCGCGATCGATCATTTTCCCCTCCTCCTCGCTCCGCAGTCGCGGCTCTCGATCGGCTGGCAAAAATACGATCACGCGTCAAAATCTGTGCACATTAACGCGTTTCGCTTCGGGGTAGGGTTGAGATTCCGAATTTGAAAAGCTCCAAGAGCGCCGAATTCCGAGTTTTTTTGCCGGCGAAATTTGAAGTGAAGAAATCGAACGTTGACGAAATATCAAAGTTTCATGTGCTCCGAAAACCAACGCTCAAAGTACCGAAAGTCCGAAAGTTCGTAAATCCGAAACATCGAAATTCCGAATGACGAGTATATTTTAATTTGTTAGAATTCTACTCCATCAGATTTTACATTTTTAGAACTTTGCTTTATCGTAACCTGGATTTCGGAACGTTGAGCCGTCGGCTTTCCGGCCATTCTCGAAACTTTGTCGTTTCTTCAAAGCTCGATTTCTTTACTTCAAGTTTCGCCGCCGAATAATTCGGCATTCGGCGCTTTCGCAGCTTTTCAAATCCGAGCTTCGACAAGCGCGACGAGGTCTGCGGACTACTTAGAGTCGTAACTCGGTGGCTTCCGAAGGGCCGGGTTACGCGCCTTCTCTCCGGCTATCTCGGGCCTCACGGGAGCTGCTGGGACCGCCGCAACCGCAGGCCGCACAGCGAACTGTATCGTAACCTGGAAGATCGGTAGTGCATGGTGCCTTACACGAAGCCTGCACTGTCTATGTACGTTGTACATACCTCGAGATACTCGGCAGCTGCCCTGCGGCGCAAGCTGCGGAACCCTCCGGAAAAAGATTATAGACACACGATCGAGGAACAGGTACCGAGCATTGATCCGATCGAGGACAAAGAGGCCCTTTAGACATGTTGAATTTAATGCCGATGATTGTTCGCGTATTCCTGTACCTGTAGAATCTAGTAAAATATCACACTCTGGTGGTCGTTGTTTTCTCTCGAGTATTAAGAACGTTTGAACGATTTTTAAGACTATGTAGATTCGAGAGAATTGACCCTGGAACGGTATCGTTATTTTTTTTTTCACCCATTCCAGTGACGGAGGGGTGAAAAACCGTCTCAAACCTGTAAATTTCATCTCTCGGGTACAATAAAAATCGTTAAGAGTCTCATTTTCTTAGTTTTTTAATCAAGAATCACGTGGTTTAAAAAACTTTATGCGCGTTCTCTAAATTTAGCGGTGGTGTGTTTTTCGCCCCACCCGTCGTTACCGTTCTAGGATTAATTATCGTCGACAATACCGAGCGATCTTCAGGATTTCCGATAATCCTCCTTGTTCAGCGTATTTATCAGGGAATCGACGTTGATCGTGATGCCCTGAATTGGCAGATCTATTAAAATCGAATTACAATTCGTGAGTTAAAAAAGTGAAACGCGCGATATTGCGGGATAGACGTACAAACGTCGGTGGTTCAGGGGGGTCAGACTATCGGTGGGGATCCCGGGTACGATGGCGTAGAAGCACGTCAAGGCCGTCGAGGTCCTTTTATTTGGTCCGAGGAGGGGTTGAGAGGAATGGAAACGGCGAGGGAGGGGGGGATGGGATGCCAGGAATTCCTCGGAGAGGAATAGCCGAGTGTCGGGCCCGGGGCCCGGGGCCCAACGCCGCGGCGGCCGCTTGCCGAGCGACCCGATCGTCATCGTATGCGGGCACGAGCACAAACGCAAACACAAACACGCTCCTGTCTACTCAGCGTCGCCCTCCGGGGCCCGGGGACACTCGCGAGGGTGGAGGGGGCCGGGGCCCAAGGTCCCAAGGTCGCCCCCGCTCGCCATGCCCGACCTCCGTGGTAACCCAGCCTAGATAACGCGCGAAAATCGCCTTCTCCGATCGTTCGTGAAAAGAGGGGGGATTCGGACGCCCCCCGCCCTTTGGCCGCGGTGCAAGGTTTGAAAAAACGTGTATATGGGGCATTCCATGTCAATCGCAACCCGGATTGACTCTTTACATCTCCAATTTGTCCATCGACGTTTTTTATATGATTTTTTTGATTCTCGAAGGTAGTGAGTAATTTTTTCCTCTATTAAATGTATCTTATTTGGCCACGTTTCGTCACGATTGAAAATGTTGGAAATCGTGTAACAGATATAAAAAAATTTTCAACCTCAATACATTTAATCCAATCAGATGAAATGTTATTTTCGAAATATCGGTCTTTTTCTAAAAAATTTCTTTTTCACTTCCATTCCCCTCTCGTTGTTAGAAACCGAAGAGGGAAATTTCAGGGTAAAAATCTGTGCATGCGTGCAATAAAAATGTCGAAAACTGAGAAAATGAAATAAAAAAAGAAAAAAAAATGGGCCTTGCGCGAAACCGCTGGAACGAGCCTTATTGCGTAAGTCAAGAACGGGTCCCAAACTCTTCGCTCACGTCTGTTTTTCCGAGCTACACGCGTCTGGATATCTCGCGCAACGTCGGCTCGCTGGGTCAGCCGATATCCGGTGGTCTGTGGTCAAGCTGCACAGCGCTGGACGGGGTCCGGAGAGGCATCTAGGGCCTCATAGGCGCGAAGTTCAGTGCACCCCGGAGCTTGCGGGAGGCGTTGCATCACCCCGTGCTAGCCGCAAGTTCAGGCACCTCGGTGCATCGCCCTCTCTCTCTCTCTCTCTATTTTCTTTTACGCTTCGCTTTGTCTACCAAGTTTACATCATATTTTTTATTGATTTTGTTTCGTAGATACTCTCTGTTTTCCTGCAACTTATTTGTTTTATTTATTTGTAACGGTTCATTCTTTTTTCTTCCGTGCGTATTCCTTCCGTGTACTCGTCGCGTAGTCCTTAGGGGATCGTATTATAGTTATCCCGGGACTTGTAATAAATCCGCATCTCGATCCGGGTTCCGTTTCTTCGCCCGTTTCCTTCCCACCTTACTCTCTTTCATCGCGATTTGCCTCTATTGTTCCGCACTTTCGCCATAGTTCGCTCGATATCCGTCAATCGGGGCTTCCCGTTTCTTTGCATTCTTCGCACGTATTATCGCATACCCATGCATAGGTGTACAAGTTGCACAGGCGTTGCCCGTTTCTTGCGGCCTGTGTCGTTGTATCCCACAGGCATGTACGCATGCCTACCCGTGTTACTCGACTACTCGTCCACCATAGGCGCAGTTGACCACGCGACTCTGCGTGCGACTTTCCAATTTATTCGCGCTTGCGCGGCACGCGTTTCACGCACGTGCGCCACGGGTAATGGAATTTAGAAATAAACGGAGGGTCAATCCGGGCGCTACTTTCATAGTCCCGGTTTCCCTCGAAAACAGCTGTATAATAATTATACGCCCTCGATACGTGACGACGCCGCGACGCGCATTGTTATTCGCGAATTGACGAATTACTCCTCGCCGCTGCTTCACCGCGGTACCCATAGATCTAAGTATTATCTCTTCTTTATTTTTCTCCCCGCAGGCTGCTTCTGGAGTCGTTTGGCAAACATTCTTAGAACAAATAATTTCCCCTCGGCTGTTAAGCGGAATATACGGTAAAGCGTAATTCAGGTGACGTGCTCGGCGTTCTTGGCCGACCCTTTTTCTTCAATTTTTTATTTCACTTATTTTTCCTCCGTTTACAACCGAGTCGAGATATTCCGTTTCATCCTTCTCCGCGTATCATTATGCAGGCATTCCAATAAATCAGTGTATTACAACCATTCTCTCTGTGCAGCTCGGACTGACGTTCGTTCGTATATTATGTAGGTAGGTACCTGCAGTGACGCGTGTGTTCAACTGGTCAAAATTGCTTGGAAATAACGGAAATACTCGGATGTATGTAACGCATATACATGCACATACACACACACGCACACACACGTATGTATACATATATGCGTACGTGCACAATTATTTTTATACCCATATAACCGTTTCTGCAGTTATATACGTACCTACGTACGCTTGTCTAAAACCTACAACCTACATCCGCACGCGCATAAAATTGTTAAAGGAAAATGGCAAACAGCCTCGGGTTAGGCAATTCCGCAACATCTTCACCGTGATGTCCATATTATTATAATAACTTAGACAAGGCCCGTAAACGTACGTCTGTCGGATATCGTCTAGGATGTGAGGAAACTGAAAAGCGGCTGATGAACCCTACGGCTGTTGTATAGTTATACACTCCGTGAAACTCGATGTGATGTCACAAGCATACCGCACGAGTAAAAATTTCTGTATCGCACTTCCTACACTCTCTTCGAAGTTTTATTCGGATACGGAACAATGAATTCAAATGCAATAAATCTACTGCACAATTTAGTAAATTCAAATTCCTCTGTTTTTGGGGCTTTGTGCTACAAATTTTAATGAAATCGTATGAAAATCTATTTGCACCGTCGGACAATTTTATTCTAAAATCGATTGGTTTAAAAAAAAAAACAAAAAATCCATAACTTATCCTCTACTTTTGCGCAGCGAGCTGCTCTGTGAATTTTATCAAACAGAAACTGTCGAATCTTCGAAAGCTGTTATTTAATTATATTACACTGTATTTGTGGGAATGTTTGTCAGCGAGTAAGATTTTGGGATCTTGATTGGGTGAAATTTGGTGTATCAGCGTTTCGGAAATATTTATTTCTAAGAAAACGGCATTATAATTCGCAGGGATCAAGAGAGAAGGATCTAGATCGATCGCTCAGCCGCACGGATCGCGTTATCTCGACTATTATCACTGCGACGAAGTGCAGTGCGTGCAGCAAGTCGGTATATTGCGATCTTAGAAATGTCGAAAGGTTGATTCTGAAAGTCTGACAATGAGTAACGCTGCCGGTACGATGCGTGCATTGCCCGAAAATACTCGGCTACTCAGGAAAATCGTACGAATAAACACTTGAAAATGCTTGACGGTCCTACGGATTACTCACCCAGAGTATTTATGCCGCATAACTCGCGAGTAGTCGCGGTTTCTCGAATCGCTACGTTTGACTCTGCGATCGCAGGAATTAGTCAGGCCGGTGACGTCACACGTCGAGAGAGTAGCCTCGCTAACTCGGATCAGCTTCATCGGCGTGGACCACAAATCTGTCTGCCTACGCAGAAGCTGATAGTGACGTTCGATTTATTTCCATTCTCGCTGCTCCTTTTTTCTTTATTTTCACGGCATTCGCTTATTTTCTAATGTAAGAAATGTGTTATGAATTTATTCCGACGTTTAAGGTGGTTCCTGGGCTTGAATCGGTACTCTTCTGATCAATTCCATACGAGATAATCGCACATTCGATATCAATAACATTTGACCAAACGTGAGGTGAGAGAACTTCCTCTGAATATCTTGAGAAAAATATTCAAATTATAAGCAACAAATTTTGAAATGAATATTTCATTTCAATGCGTTTTAAAGTTAAGGAAAATCAGATTCGATCGATTCCAGTCTACTGAAAATTTAATATTGAACAACAAAACTTTGCGAAAAAAGAAAACTCCGTCCCATTGAAGTTGTGGAAAATAGTTGACTGATCAAAAATGAGCCAAGGTTGAATGAAATCGATCGAATCCGATCAATATTTCTTAATTTTAAAACACTGAAATTAAAAAATTCATATCTCAACTGTTGCTTATAATTTTAAGATTGTTTTTCTTTCAGGATATTCAACAGAAGTGTTCTTAGCTCAATATATCCAATATGCGATTATCGCGTGTGAAGTTAATCAGAAAAGTACCGATTCGAATGTACGAACTGCTTGAAACTTATCGCAGAGACCTCAAACATAAACTTGCGCATCCTTGCAACGGCGTTGTGTAAAAAGCAGATATAAAACGTGGCAAGGCTGAAGGTAATTACAGGTACGCAGGAAAAATAACGAAGGCGTTGTCATTGCTACCGTTTCAGTTACAATTCTTATCGCGACCCAGACCAAGAGCGGATTTAAATGCGAGGACTCGGCAAAGCGGCGCGGCTTGTTCAAACACGATAGGAAGTCTGTACGCGTATATTGTTACGTAGAGATAAGGATCGTATTGGTTATTGGACTAAACCGAGGCCTTTGAGCTCCGGGGCAAAAGTTCTTCTCCGGAAAGCCCGTGCCAGGAATGATTCCGAGAGGATAATCACGACGGCTCGCATCGTTAGCACGTCGGAAGGCTGCTAACTCTGTACCCGACTAACACACACGGGCGTATCTCGGGATGCGGTTGTGTGCGTGTGTGTGTGCGGTTGGTATAGGCGAGGTAAATAAGAACGATAATAAGGCGACGGGTGTAGTAATGAGACTCGTCTGGCGTAAAACTAAAAGTGAGTATAATCTCATAATTCGTGAAACGTTATTGTGTACCTTCATTGTTGTTACACACTGTATTCGGAATCTGTGGCGGCAGGTATAATTAAACACATTGCACACACATGCCAATGACAATGTATGTTATGCTTTGCATTATTGTAATGTGCAATGATAATAATGTGATCAACGAATATGATATAATTGTATTTTAGATCGCATAATATGAATATCGTACACGTTGTACGTGCAATGTTACGTTTAAATGCGAGCAGACACGGTGGAGGTAATTATTATTACCAACGATGGTTCCCATGTGCAAAATTTTCCCGCATTCACTCGCTCTATGCATTCGTATATGTATATTCATACACACGTTTATTAAATCGCAATATTCATCGAGTCGCACATTAATTATGAGGCAATCATCCGCAACTTCGTTGTTCGTGCGTTTTGATATAAATAATAATAACGCCGTCATCACACACGCGTACACAGGAACGAGATATTTCGTATCACACGTACGTCCGATTCAAATTACACTCGCTGATTCACACGCGCTGTAGCGAGTAGAAACAGGAAAAAAGAAAAAAAATTTTTCAACCGAAATAATAAAAAAATCCGCGCGATCGTTCAACAGGCAAGAAAATTTTTTCACACCGTCAGCGAGCAGCGGCTGCAGGTACACGAGGCCTACCTTATACTTCCGCAGATCCCGATTAACCCTCAGCCGTTGGATCCTCGACGGTGTGATGAATTCCGAACATCGCGATTCCTCCGCGGCAGCCTCTCGTCACTCCCGGATGATGTCGTCGACGAAACAATTACGCACGGGGTAGAACCGGAAGCTCAACATGAGAGTGCACCGCGCATAACTGGACCTCGGCACTAGAATCGGAGGATCCGTGTTTTTTTTTTTTTTTTTATTTATTTATATATTTTTTTTGCTTCCCTCGTCTATCGTCCCCAATCGGCGATTAAATCGGCAGAGAAACGGCGGTCCAGACGGTCGAACGCGGGGACGAACGTTTGTCGACTGAATAAACGCGGCTCTCCGCAACCTCTCGAATGCGACTGTATGCTCGCGGAGAGTCCGCGGGGGCAACGCAGCTTTCGCTCCCACCACCTCGTGCACCTTCTACATAGGTGTATTCCTACCTGCCTGCCTGCCTGCCTGCCTGCGGAGCCGGTGCCCGGTTGTATTAAAATGGTTTTGTGGTGAAATACACGACGATCGTGTGTGTAAGGCTGCAGCCTGACCGTCCTCGTCGAAGGTGGATGTAGGAGCGCGTCTGTGTATCGACGAGTAACGTGTACGAACGCCGTTGACATTGAGGCGGACAGTTGTTACTTTTACCCGGGTCTGCAGGTGTTGGTGTCGCTGCACCGAGAGAGGAGTCTCGGTGATGCCACCGACCGCGACATGTCGAGTAGGTTGCCGTGGTACGAGGTATGCGGTTCCACCTCGATTAGCCCTCCGCTTTGACAACGGGAAACAGACCCGGTCGTTAAACTCCGCCGATTCTAACGCCGTTTGTTCAGCCGTTCTTCCCGATCTTGGGAGAGAACCCTTTCAATTATTCATTACTATACGCGTTACTCCTCACCTCGCCACGAGTCGACGTTTCGCGCCTACTTTGAAGGAGATCGTACCTACATAGAGCTTCGTGATAGTTAAGTCGGTTCTACTGCGGTGCAATATCGGACCCTAATTTGACGGTGAAAATGTACGAAATTTAAAAAGAATACGATTAAGACGTGCGAAATCAAATTGAAATCCCAATAAATAGGAATTGGTTTACTCAAGCGTTTAATCGTATTTTCTTTATATTCGATCAGTTGATAGGGTTTTTCTATTCGCGAGAACGATGAATGAATACATTTGAAAAGCGATCCTTAAGTTGGGTTTCTTCTTAAATCTTCACGACCTGGAGGATCAACGTAGGATTTCTGGGTTCAGTTTCCCTCAATCGGGTCAAATGTAGACTCTAAATTTCTACTCGAGCAACAGCGCGAATTTATCGTCATCGTTGTCGTCTAAGTGTAGGTACACTTTTCTACAGGTAGGCCGATTTTATCCAGGTACACGTACCTGTAATACGTACGGCGATAGTTGTTAGAGAACCCAGTGACGCGCGACTAAGCACAGTTAAGCCGTACTGCCAGGGCTATTACCGCATACCTGCACCATCTGCATGTGTCGATGCTGGACTCCGTTCGCTGCACCGCCCGGCGAAAAATCGAAATCGCAAATTGTCCTAACTGTACGTAACGCTCTGCTCCGATTTTATACTCTCTGTCATTATTTCCTGGCACCAGGAGGAATTGTCTTCAGCCGTTGTTGCGCCTGCGGACCGTTCCGTGGACGGGCTGCCGTAGCTTTTCTCGTACAACGAGACCTCGTTGTTATCCACTACCGTACCTATTCTGTAATGCCCCCGTTACAATTTTACTCCACCGCTCTTCGCGGGGCCCAGAGCCGCGGCGCATAAGGAAACGACTTGAGGATTTATGCTTCTCCGTGGAAACTATCGCGGCATGCAGGCTGTACTGGACCCGGTTAAACAGATCGCTAAATGAACGGTTATAATTGAGACCGTATAGTATTATAATATCTCCGCCTGCAGGCTCTGCGGATATCCTGCAGGCAGCCGCTTTATGGTCTCATTACTAATGTGCGCGTACCTATAAGACCTGACTATTCGCTACGGGGCACTTCCTTCTTGCAACGCGATAATAACGCCGAGGAACTCGGAATACCGGCAATTATCACCGCAAAGACTGGACGCTCGTCATTTTCCTATCCGCCCGAGTATGGACCGGATGAAACCGCGAACTGATGTACACACGGTTTTAAAATAACCCATTCGTAAGAAATCCTGTCGCGTCGAGGATGGAGAAGAAAAATATATATATATATATATCACGGGAGATCGCATAGTTTGAGAATTGAAATCCATTCTATAGACTCGTTTTCAAAGAACGAACCAATCTTCAATTTACATACAAAAGTCTGACGGTCAATAAACCAAAACGAGTTTCGAACAGCCGTGAAAACTTCGACGCATTTTAATTTATCGCGACTATCAAAAAGCGTCAGCGGATGTGGTGAAAATAAAAGCACCGATGGTACTAAACCGCGCGATTACGCACGAGTAGAAATAAGACGTAATTCCATTGCATGAAGCGATATATTGATACACGCGGTATATTGATTATCGGTTGCGTGTCTAATCGTCGTCTCGTGCGGCGCGAAGCGTGGTGTAAAAGTGCTGGTATCGTTCGATGGATAATCGCTCGTTACACGTGCGATACGGGACTAAACGGCGCGAGAACGCTTTTCTTGTTGTTTGAACAAAAGAATTTGTCACCGGTGAATAAGCGTGAACGTTGAATATTGCCATTTCATCATTTTCTAAAAATAAATTCTCGGTGTCGATCGACAAGGTGGTTTCAAACTGAAAACAGTAGAACAACGCGATCGTTATTCGAGATTCGAGGGTCGAGATCAGCGCTGCCAACCCCTCGAGAAAATTCTTTGAATCTAAAAAAATTAGAGTCCGTTCAAGGAAAACCGAAAAGTTGTTTTTTTATCAATAAATGTTGTCGCTTAGACCAAAATCTGAAGATAAACTCAAGACTTCAAACGAAATCTCAAGACTGACAGCGTAATTTCTAACATTGGACTGTGAAATAGAAACAAGAGACTAAAAGTAAACCAATCGTAAAGTTTCTGTCAAAATATAAAAATATACCGATTACCTTGATAGTGTCTGCAATTTGCAAGTGCATTTATTTGACAAGTTGTTGGTACTAAATATTAAAAATAATAACACATTATATAAATAAAAGTTCCTAACATCTTTATACTCACAATTCAGACTGTAGGATGTAAATCTGTCTGTCTTACCTCGTTCGTTAATTATCATTACAGGTATATTTCTAGTGAAACTGTCCGTGTTATAAGGCGAAAAAATTAAATACATTATGTATTCCTGTTTATTATATATTCAGTTTCAATTGCGTTAAAAATCACTTGTGAAAATAAGAACTACGAAGAATTATTGTGGCACCATTAAAGCATCTAAAGCATTATTGTGGTGCCATCTGAAGAGAAATCAAAAGAACCGTCTTAGCGTTATTTAAAAAAATATTCGTCTCAGTATACTGGCAACGCTGTTCGAGATTCGAAGTTCCATGTTCGATATTTGAAGTTTCAATAACGGCCGGCAGATGGCGCCACCGCTCGGTGGATTTCTTGACGGCTCGAGAATGCCGAAGGGGGGATGAAAGTGATTGCTGGGAGCGACTGGCACCGTGTAGGCCATCTTGGAAAGATATGTCGTGTCTATGTAAACGTCAACAGGAGATTGTTTATCCGACAACAGACGGTCCGGCCTTTTGCCCTTACTAAAATCGCGCATCGTTGCGAATCGTCGTCACCGAGGAGGGTCGCGTCACCAGCGTCATTTCTGGAATAATCCGCCCGCTCGTATCTCAACAACACACGCATGATGAATCGGGGTGACGGTCTGGTGCAACGTCGCAGAATTGTAAACAGCGGAAGCGGGGGCAGCGGGGGAAACGGGCAGGATGGCTCCAACGAGCTAACCGGGAACTCGGACAAGTCCTCGGCGCATGGCGCCGACTCCGAGACTTCATCCCAGAAGGACCTGAACTGCAATCCAGCCGTTGACTCTGACTCCGACAAGGAGACGAGGCTCACCCTCATGGAGGAGGTCCTGCTACTAGGACTCAAGGACAAGGAGGTAGGTCTGCGCTGTTCTTCTCCTAGAGCGACCTAGGGCTCAACTTCGAGGTTCCTTCTTTCAGGGATACACGTCCTTCTGGAATGACTGTATCAGCTCCGGCCTGCGCGGCTGCATCCTAGCCGAGCTCGGTCTCAGGGGACGAGTCGAACTTGAAAAGGCTGGTATGCGGAGGCGCGGTTTACTCGCCAGGAAACTCCTCCTCAAGAGCGACTCGCCTACGGGTGACGTCCTCCTCGACGAGGCTCTTAAACATCTCAAGGAAACCGATCCTCCTGAGACTGTTCAGAGCTGGATCGAGTATCTCAGCGGTAAGCCGTTTACGCATCTGTTCTTTCTGATTTTAGCATTCGAAGACAAAAGTCGAGGGATTGATTGTCGCGTTGTTTCAGGCGAGACTTGGAATCCGCTGAAGCTACGATATCAGCTCAAAAATGTGAGGGAACGATTGGCCAAAAATCTTGTCGAGAAGGGTGTTCTCACCACTGAGAAACAGAACTTTCTTCTGTTCGATATGACCACTCACCCGCTCACAGACAATCTCGCCAAAACTCGGCTGGTCAAAAAGGTTCGCTAAACGTAGAGGGAGTTCGGCATAAAATAGTTAACGCACTAAATTGTGGGTAGTGGTGATAGCGCTTATCTAACACATCGGAAACTGATTAGATAGAGAAAAATCATTGTTTGACACTCCAGAAGCTGTTCGCTTACGTCCGGTCATTAAAACAATCAAATATGTCTTAATCTTTAGAGGGCCAGCATTTTTCCCTTGAAATTCGACATTTCGTAGAGACATGATTTATCCATATAAATAGTAATCACGTCCCATGGAGTTTCGGAGTTATTTGCTGACTCCTAAATGAGCCAGGCCGGCTCTCTAAAGATTAAAACAACTCTTTGTCTGGTACAAATTTTGTTTTAGCACCAAAGTTTCCACAAGTACAATCAAGTCGAGTGTCCGTTTTAATTTTCCCTGCCTTGCCCACAGATTCAAGAAGCCGTATTGGGTCGTTGGGTAAACGATGCAGGCCGAATGGACCGCAGAACGCTGGCATTGGTGATTTTGGCACATGCAGCCGATGTCTTGGAAAATGCGTTTGCCCCGCTGTGCGACGATGACTATGAGGTTGCGATGAGGCGAGTACGAACTTTGCTAGACCTCGACTTTGAGGCAGAGGCCGCGAAACCAAACGCGAATCCCGTCCTTTGGGCTGTATTTGCAGCGTTTACGAAGTAGCGAAATTTCCCCAACTGCCTCAAAGTATAGGGATCAATGAATTAATTTGATATATATGTGTAAATAGAAGGATCGAGTGTACGCGTGTCGTTCAGAGTCGCGCGTCGGTGTACATATGCACACCCAGGGAAATTATACCACCCTTACTTTCGTTAATAAATATTTATAGTCTTAAGGGCGTCCGACATTCATTTTCGTTCCGAATATCTCAATGCTTGATAGCTGAAATGTTCGTATTTTATCGTTCATGTAAACGTATCAAAATGAATGACAGGTTCCGGCCCGTATTTGTCCGTGATATACGTCGCCCCAACTTGGTTTCGACCCCTCAAATTGTCCAGCGAACCATTTTGGTGCGAGAGGTGATGTTTCCAAAAAAAATTCTAGACTTTTTTGAGAGAGAGACATTCGTTTTTATTTCCTGTATTTTTGAGCGTATTTATATTGGTATTCTTTTTTTTCTTCTTGTTTTGGTCACATTCAATAGCTGCAGCTTGAATTCACTTTTGCGCCAAGCGCAAGACCAACACTCATCTAATTCTTGATCATTGTAACAATGCCATTTATTAGGTATATAATTTCTAGGTTTTTTCCTCGTTTGGTTATTTCCTTTTGTTTTAGTAATTTTTAGAACGTGTGTCAATAGAGCTTATTTGAATTATTGGCGGGGTAGGTAAAACAATTTAGGACGGTCGTGTGAGTTATGATAACAGTACCTACATATTTTTTTTAGAAGCGAACGTAAGTATTATTTGATATACGTTGCAACAAATTTGAAGAGTGGTACATTTTATAAAATTCCTCACGGTAAATGATCTTAGTGGCTTATTTAATCTATAAACCGGAAGTTTCTTTGTGTTTTATTCGCGATTACGAAGTATTCATGTCCCGGTGTAAATGAATTGTTTCTATTACATTTCTCATCGATTATTCCAAATAATAAATGTCGCTCTAATTGTGACTTTCAAGCAAGCTTATGCAGCTAATCACCTGCAAAAAGTAAAACGGATGAATGAAATAAACATAAATCAAGTTAATCGATTTTTTGTAAAAAGGCATGCAGAGAGAAGCGGTCATTTGACGAAAAGATAATTGTATACTAGAAATATTATAACGAATCGCGTAACTGATGCAATCACTTAAATTGCTACGTCGATTTATATCTTATCAGCTGGAAGGGAAGAGAGAGGATAAAATTTATTTAAGAAATTTTAACGTTATTTCCCAACATTTGATATCTAAGTTATAATATAATGATTGTACAAACGTTTATAGGACAGAAAGGATATTATGTATTTACGAATAATGGTTACTTATTACTCTTTATTATTATAAAATATTGTATTACTACTAAGTGTAATAAAATAAATATTCCAGGTAGTACAAGATAGTCGTCAGCAATATCACGCGAGGTGTAAATTGGTGAGGCAGAAAAGGCTGTGTTATGTGCACAGGTGCGAAGTTTCGTTGGCAGGTTTCATTGAAATCACTCGCTAAAATTTGTTTACTCCACTCACGATTAGGCGCACCTAATAAACTAAGCCACTTGCTCCTTTTATTTGGAACTGAATTTCTCAGCTGCAAGTACTAGTCTTCATAGCTGCTGTTATAAGTCCGTACTTTCCAGCTCTCATCCACTCAGAATCCGTTTTGCCGAGAGACTGCTTCGTTAGGCTTCAACCCTACACGGTCTTCCGACTTGACTGTCCTCAGACTGACAAAATTCAAATAATCAGGAGCTGACAATTGATGAGCTCATAGAAATGTGTGAGGAAGAGCAAGGCATGGAAGAACCTCATTCTTTAGACCCAGTTCAATTGGAAGATCGTGTAAAGGTTGGAAATTTCACAGAAGGCCTCAGTTCAATTGAAAAAAGGTTACAAATTTTGGACAAACCGTCGCGCGTCGTAATGGTTGAGGTACGAACGGTTAGCAAGAACCGCACAGAATTTGAAAACTCTGAAGTTGATACCGCATTCGGCGAATTTTTTGTTTTCTAACTTTACGACATTTTCCAAATAATCGATAACTATTTTCCTATTTTTGATGTCATCTAAAAATTATTCCTCAAGTGTTGGTAACAGAACCCGTGCCAACAGCAACGTTGTCATTGTTGCGAGTAATGCCAAATTCTGCTTAGGGTATAATTCTCAATTACGTACGTATACTTCGGTACATAGCCAGCCAACTGATATGATTTTTAATTTCGAATAAATATATATTTCATAATGGGTGATTAAATTAAGGTCATTAGAAGTACGTGTAATACGCATTGATTACTATGGATGCGTTAGTACAGAATTCTATTATACTACATAGAATAAATTTCTCTTTTATTCGGACAAAAATGAAAATTCTGAGTTTTTTTGTCTACTTTGAGTGACGGCAGATTATCCTGCTCTGCTGCAGGTCTGATTATTTGCAGCCGCTGTTATGACACCGTATTTTGCTGTTCCAAGCCATTTCGGATCTACTCTTGCGATAGACTCAGCTTGGTTGGGCTTCAACCCCACACAAACGTCCGACTTGAGTGTCCTTAGACTGACGAAATTCGTTGGCAAAAATCCTCGGATTGCTTGAAGAATGCTCGTGGTGTGTTCCCAGTTAATATCTCCGAATAATTTTCTGTAATTCAAGTCGCCCTTGAATATGACCAGACTTGCTTCTGAAAGTTTAGCGTACAAGGCGGGATCCTTTTGGGGCATTTCTGAGAAAACAAACGGGCTGGTCCAGAAAGGCTCATCCTGTAAGTGAAGGCGGAAAAAAATGATGAATCTCGTCAACCGTTTCAAAGTTCGCGCAACTCTCGCAGATTCCTACCAAAATAGAAAATACACCGGTCTCTACGTGACCCTTCAGCAGCTCTCCAAACCGCGATAAATCAGGATTCGAAGAATTCTTCATGTGTTGGATGATCCATTGAAAATCTCGCGTGGTAACGTCACTGACGAACCAGGGAATACGTTTCACGTAAAATCGTATCCTATCTGCAAGATTGCGAGCGATCAAAAAGGCGGAGAGACTGAGATCGGTGAATAATTCGTAGCCTGCATTGTCCAGCACTATATCGACCGTTATCGTGCCGTTGGGCTTCTTCGCTCTGCAATTAACCAAGGCATTCCAGGCCAAATCGGTGCCGTCTACGAGAATGTTTTTATCCAGGCCACTTAGTAGTTCGAGCGGATTTCCGGTTTGACCTACCGCAGCACCATGGCTGAATGACAGATCGACCCTGCGCGATAAAATACGTAAATAATCATGAAACACAATCGATCCGTAAAAACTTTACACCCCGAGTTTACCTGTTGCCCCATAAGCCCAGTTTCAGGTGCTTAATAAATTGTTGTTTCTCATTCGCCGATGATACTTCCGGTATTCTGTCGATTTCTTGCAGAGTATGAGCAGCCACTGCAATGGCGCTTGCTGTTGAATCCTCGAAAGCCCGTCTTTTTTGTTTAGCGAACGGATCGTAAAATTTCAACGTTTCCCTGAATCACAACGAGTTCTTGTTAGCTTCATGAAAATTTTTCTCTCGAAAATTTGCCTATTGCAATTCCTTACGTGAAATGAAACGCCTCAGCGATCCTTCGATACACGTAGCATTCCAAGTAAACGTAGATAGTGCTGTAAAACCTTGGAATAACTCCCTCTATTTTAGTACGTTCTGCTAGATAATTGTTCCACACCCTGACCTCGTTAGACCAGGTATCATTTTCATTAGGTGAAAAACGCAGAGGTTTCAACTCTGCGTTTGTTAGTATCTCATTCTTCAAATTGCGAATGGAGCTCAACGCTTGATCCAAATCTTTCCCAGCGGACTGTGAAATTAAAAAGAAATTAACAACGAGATCAAATATTATCGCCCAGGGTATTGTTTACGAAGTTTCGAACGAAGTTTACCTGACCGTAATTCTGAACAATTTCTTCTCTATCATTGACGAGGGAATCGATGACTCGAGTTACGATCCGAGGTAGTCCATATCTGACTCCATGATAGGCGAGACTTCTGCAGATTTATTAAAAACACGTGATAAACCTTGAACGTATAACACACTTCCGTAGGTGTAACGTAATATATCTATATCACGTCGGTGTAACATTTTACAGTAAAGATGTATGTATCGTATCAACAATTGTTTTACTGTCAGTAAAATCACGGAACTTATGTAATACATTCCATGAAAAGAATTACCCAATTTCAAGAAATACAGAGCACGTCATATACTAGATAATCCGCGAATTTCGTAAAATCACGCGGGTCGTAAAACATCAGTTTTAAAGACTGGGAAAAGAATTTGAGTGAGATTATGTATGAACATATGTATGAACTGATGTTTTACGACGACGATGTTTTATATATATATATATATATATATATATATATATATATATCGAATGTCTGATAGCGACTTATAATCAATGATCCGTAGATGACCCCTATTACACGCATTGCGTAATACGTCGTAATAAAATATACATATATATATATATATTTAGAGCTATTTTGTCGCCCAAAATATTGACCACCTGACGTGTAGTACCACTCATTATTGAAATTCTCTTTAAGCAAATTAAAAAAAAAAAATTCCTTCGCCGGACTTTCTATAATTATTTAAACATTCAAATAATCTAATTAAGTTTTCACGGTGAATGCCCTTTGTATTTTTCCTTTTCTTTTAATCGTCTAAAAATAGTTTATTCGAACACTGAAATTTCGAGTCATGGTTCGTCATGGTATAACCGTTTATTACATTTTGTAGCATTGATTTCTCGAAATTTTTGTTATTCGTGTCATCATGACTTTATGATTACGTGAAAAATGAATTAAAAGTGCCTGCTGCAATATTAAATACTCTAAATCACTGCCCGATAAGGTATAGATTGTCGTTATTCTCTCAGTTAAAACAAAAACGATGTTTAATTTAGTAACTCTGTTTTATTATGGTTTACTGAATTTCAAACAATTCGAAAATCTAGAAGCAACACTTTTTCCTCGATATGAATCGTTACGATAACGTTGCTAACTTCAATACGATAAACAAAAACCGGTAGCAACGTGAAGTGAGAGTAAAAAAATTGACGATCACCTTTTGTACTTTGGAGACGACTGAACGCCGAACGGAATGACGGTGTCCAGCAACTCCGGTTCGTGTTCGAGTTTCAAATTTGGCGACGACAGAAAAACTTCCCCAGTTTCGTTCGACACATTTGCGATCAAACTCGGCGCCGCGACGCAGTTATTATCAATCAACAAGCCGTCGAAACACAGCAACAACAGGAACGTTAGGCCGCCGAGAATTGTCGGTGTGAGGCGTGAAGTCATCTTCGAACCGGCCTCAGTAGCGGTTGAACCACGAATGTGAGTTGGCGGCGTGCTGTGGCTTTGCATAAATCTCTTCGTTCCCCCCTCACTAAACAGTTATCTCGAACGTTTTCAGTGTATCGTGTTGTGATTTTAAGCGTCCTACCAAACTTTTTAGATGTCGGAGCAGTGCGTGAAGATAATTCGTCTTTACCCGGATGAAGAAGGTAAATCTGACTTGATATAATCATGTTGAAGTTAGTAACGTTACCGGAATGATTCGTGCTGATTAAAAATTGTTATTTTACGATTTTGTAAACTGTTTGAAATTCAGTAAACTGTGATAAAAAAAAAAAGAAACTCATATTTTTCAGGCTTAGTTCCTTCAAAGTCATTGCAAAAATAACGTTACTAACTTACAACGTCGTTTGGTATGATAGAATTGTTCGTTGCTCAGAGCAAAACAGAGGAGACACGAAACAGTGAGTTGTGAAATTTTTACTTTAATGCCGAATGTTTGTTGTGAATCAAGATAACGGGTAATTGTATAATAGCTTTATATGATTATCTTTTTACTTAACATCAAATGTTCCACTGATATCAAGTTTTACAATAAAATAAATATATTAAAATTGGGACGTGTAAGGTGCAATTTAGAAATTTGTGCTATTCGAGATGTGAAAAGTTTACACACACGCCAATGTACAACAACTGCCATAAATTTATACAGAGATGATTATTGTTTACAATCACGGGTAGTCAACCTTTTTATACATACTTTTGTATCTCTGTTAGTAGTAAAGTTTTCTAACCGCCTACAGATTCCACGGCAATGGTGTCTTATAAGGTAGGGAAATAGCTTTACTTTAAAAAATTTCCAATAACAATGTTTTTGAAAATTCAAGTAAATTGAAAAAGAAAAGGAAAGTGTTTCAGTGTCGGACAAAACCCTTACCGCGCACCATGAAAACTGGAACGTCCACTAGTGGGCGGTAGAGACCAGGTTGACTATCGCTGAATTTTACAATTTCAGTAATTGAATGTATAATTTGTAAAACAACCGTAAGTAGAGTGAGTTTTACGAGTAAATTATATGCGACAGCAAAATGTTTTATCCATAAACATGGATGGAAGTTTGATCGTATTTTGTGGAGCTGAGAAACCTTGACAACGCCGATGATGAGCTACAATTAAATTATTTTATTATTGAACTAAGGGTGGAGGGGATCAAGAACTTGTTTTACTGCAAATACAGGCGTCGATCGTTCCTTGAATGAGACCGTATTGCCCGCTGAGCATCCAGGAGGGGTCTATTTTGTCGAGATACTGGCCTTGTTCAGATTTCAATCCTGAACACGTGTTCGACTTGATGGAACGCAGGCTGACGAAATTTGTCGGTAAAAATCCTTCGGTCGCTTCGAGGAAGCTTGTGCTGTATTCCCAGTTAACGTCCCCGACCAATTTTCTGTAGTTCAAATCGCCCTTGACAATGAGTAGATTTGCTTCCGATAGTTTGGCGTACAACGTCGGACCCCTTTGGGACATTTCCATAAAAGGAAATGGGGTTGTCCAGAACGTGTCCTCCTGTAGAGATAAAACAGACTTTAGGTTCTCGCACCTGAAATTCGGACATTTGATTTGTACTCCTAGTTTCTTACCTCAATAGACCATGCTCCGCTCTCGAGATAACCCTTGATCAATTTTGCAAGCTGGTTTAGATCCGGATTCGATAGCCCGTTCATGCGCTCGATCATCCAGTGAAAATCGTTGGTAGTTACGTCGCTGATGAACCAAGGCGAGTCTTTCACATATATACGTATTCTGTTTGCGATATTGTGAGCGGTTAAGAAGGTGGCTAAACGCAAGTCTGTGAATAGTTCGTAGCCTGCGTTGTCCAGCACTATATCGACCAATACCTGGCCACCTTTTAGTGTTGGTAACAGAACCCGTGCCAACAGCAACGTTGTCATTGTTGCGAGTAATGCCAAATTCTGCTTAGGGTATAATTCTCAATTACGTACGTATACTTCGGTACATAGCCAGCCAACTGATATGATTTTTAATTTCGAATAAATATATATTTCATAATGGGTGATTAGATTAAGGTCATTAGAAGTACGTGTAATACGTATTGATTACTATGGATGCGTTAGTACAGAATTCTATTGTACTACATAGAATAAATTTCTCTTTTATTCGGACAAAAATGAAAATTCTGAGTTTTTTTGTCTACTTTGAGTGACGGCAGATTATCCTGCTCTGCTGCAAGTCTGATTATTTGCAGCCGCTGTTATGACACCGTATTTTGCTGTTCCAAGCCATTTCGGATCTACTATTGCGATAGACTCAGCTTGGTTGGGCTTCAACCCCACACAAACGTCCGACTTGAGTGTCCTTAGACTGACGAAATTCGTTGGCAAAAATCCTCGGATTGCTTGAAGAATGCTCGTGGTGTGTTCCCAGTTAATATCTCCGAATAATTTTATGTAATTCAAGTCGCCCTTGAATATGACCAGACTTGCTTCTGAAAGTTTAGCGTACAAGGCGGGATCCTTTTGGGGCATTTCTGAGAAAACAAACGGGCTGGTCCAGAAAGGCTCATCCTGTAAATGAAGGCGGAAAAAAATGATGAATCTCGTCAACCGTTTCAAAGTTCGCGCAACTCTCGCCGATTCCTACCAGAATAGAAAATACACCGGTCTCTGCGTGACCCTTCAGCAACTCTCCAAACCGCGATAAGTCAGGATTCGAAGAATTCTTCATGTGTTGGATGATCCATTGAAAATCTCGCGTGGTAACGTCACTGACGAACCAGGGAATACGTTTCACGTAAAATCGTATCCTATCTGCAAGATTGCGAGCGATCAAAAAGGCGGAGAGACTGAGATCGGTGAATAATTCGTAGCCTGCATTGTCCAGCACTATATCGACCGTTATCGTGCCGTTGGGCTTCTTCGCTCTGCAATTAGCCAAGGCATTCCAGGCCAAATCGGTGCCGTCAATAAGAATGTTTTTATCCAGGCCACTTAGTAGTTCGAGCGGATTTCCAGTTTGACCTACCGCAGCACCATGGCTGAATGACATGGCTTGATCGACCCTGCGCGATAAAATACGTAAATAATCATGAAACACAATCGATCCGTAAAAACTTTACACCCCGAGTTTACCTGTTGCCCCATAAGCCCAGTTTCAGGTGCTTAATAAATTGTTGTTTCTCATTCGCCGATGATACTTCCGGTATTCTGTCGATTTCTTGCAGAGTATGAGCAGCCACTGCAATGGCGCTTGCTGTTGAATCCTCGAAAGCCCGTCTTTTTTGTTTAGCGAACGGATCGTAAAATTTCAACGTTTCCCTGAATCACAACGAGTTCTTGTTAGCTTCATGAAAATTTTTCTCTCGAAAATTTGCCTATTGCAATTCCTTACGTGAAATGAAACGCCTCAGCGATCCTTCGAAACACGTAGCATTTCAAGTAAACGTAGATAGTGCTGTAAAACCTTGGAATAACTCCCTCTATTTTAGTACGTTCTACTAGATAATTGTTCCACACCCTGACCTCGTTAGACCAGGTGTCATTTTCATTAGGTGAAAAACGCAGAGGTTTCAACTCTGCGTTTGTTAGTATCTCATTCTTCAAATTGCGAATGGAGCTCAACGCTTGATCCAAATCTTTCCCAGCGGACTGTGAAATTAAAAGGAGAAATTAACAACGAGATCAAATATTATCGCCCAGGGTATTGCTTACGAAGTTTCGAACGAAGTTCACCTGACCGTAATTCTGAACAATTTCTTCCCTATCATTGACGAGGGAATCGATGACTCGAGTTAGGATCCGAGGTAGTCCATATCTGACTTCATGATAGGCGAGACTTCTGCAGATTTATTAAAAACACGTGATAAACCTTGAACGTATAACACACTTGCGTAGGTGTAACGTAATATATCTATATCACGTCGGTGTAACATTTTACAGTAAAGATGTATGTATCGTATCAACAATTGTTTTACTGTCAGTAAAATCACGGAACTTATGTAATACATTCCATGAAAAGAATTACCCAATTTCAAGAAATACAGAGCACGTCATATACTAGATAATCCGCGAATTTCGTAAAATCACGCGGGTCGTAAAACATCAGTTTTAAAGACTGGGAAAAGAATTTGAGTGAGATTATGTATGAACATATGTATGAACTGATGTTTTACGACGACGATGTTTTATATATATATATATATATATCGAATGTCTGATAGCGACTTATAATCAATGATCCGTAGATGACCCCTATTACACGCATTGCGTAATACGTCGTAATAAAATATACATATATATATATATATTTAGAGCTATTTTGTCGCCCAAAATATTGACCACCTGACGTGTAGTACCACTCATTATTGAAATTCTCTTTAAGCAAATTAAAAAAAAAAAATTCCTTCGCCAGACTTTCTATAATTATTTAAACATTCAAATAATCTAATTAAGTTTTCACGGTGAATGCCCTTTGTATTTTTCCTTTTCTTTTAATCATCTAAAAATAGTTTATTCGAACACTGAAATTTCGAGTCATGGTTCGTCATGGTATAACCGTTTATTACATTTTGTAGCATTGATTTCTCGAAATTTTTGTTATTCGTGTCATCATGACTTTATGATTACGTGAAAAATGAATTAAAAGTGCCTGCTGCAATATTAAATACTCTAAATCACTGCCCGATAAGGTATAGATTGTCGTTATTCTCTCAGTTAAAACAAAAACGATGTTTAATTTAGTAACTCTGTTTTATTATGGTTTACTGAATTTCAAACAATTCGAAAATCTAGAAGCAACACTTTTTCCTCGATATGAATCGTTACGATAACGTTGCTAACTTCAATACGATAAACAAAAACCGGTAGCAACGTGAAGTGAGAGTAAAAAAATTGACGATCACCTTTTGTACTTTGGAGACGACTGAACGCCGAACGGAATGACGGTGTCCAGCAACTCCGGTTCGTGTTCGAGTTTCAAATTTGGCGACGACAGAAAAACTTCCCCAGTTTCGTTCGACACATGTGCGATCAAACTCGGCGCCGCGACGCAGTTATTATCAATCAACAAGCCGTCGAAACACAGCAACAACAGGAACGTTAGGCCGCCGAGAATTGCCGGTGTGAGGCGTGAAGTCATCTTCGAACCGGCCTCAGTAGCGATTGAACCACGAATGTGAGTTGGTGGCTTGCTGTGGCTTTGCATAAATCTCTTCGTTCCCCCCTCACTAAACAGTTATCTCGAACGTTTTTAGTGTATCGTGTTGTGATTTTAAGCGTCCTACCAAACTTTTTAGATGTCGGAGCAGTGCGTGAGGATAATTCGTCTTTACCCGGATGAAGAAGGTAAATCTGACTTGATATAATCATGTTGAAGTTAGTAACGTTACCGGAATGATTCGTGCTGATTAAAAATTGTTATTTTGCGATTTTGTAAACTGTTTGAAATTCAGTAAACTGTGATAAAAAAAGAAGAAACTCATATTTTTCAGGCTTAGTTCCTTCAAAGTCATTGCAAAAATAACGTTACTAACTTACAACGTCGTTTGGTATGATAGAATTGTTCGTTGCTCAGAGCAAAACAGAGGAGACACGAAACAGTGAGTTGTGAAATTTTTACTTTAATGCCGAATGTTTGTTGTGAATCAAGATAACGGGTAATTGTATAATAGCTTTATATGATTATCTTTTTACTTAACATCAAATGTTCCACTGATATCAAGTTTTACAATAAAATAAATATATTAAAATTGGGACGTGTAAGGTGCAATTTAGAAATTTGTGCTATTCGAGATGTGAAAAGTTTACACACACGCCAATGTACAACAACTGCCATAAATTTATACAGAGATGATTATTGTTTACAATCACGGGTAGTCAACCTTTTTATACATACTTTTGTATCTCTGTTAGTAGTAAAGTTTTCTAACCGCCTACAGATTCCACGGCAATGGTGTCTTATAAGGTAGGGAAATAGCTTTACTTTAAAAAATTTCCAATAACAATGTTTTTAAAAATTCAAGTAAATTGAAAAAGAAAAGGAAAGTGCTTCAGTGTCGGACAAAACCCTTACCGCGCACCATGAAAACTGGAACGTCTACTAGTGGGCGGTAGGGACCAGGTTGACTACCGCTGAATTTTACAATTTCAGTAATTGAATGTATAATTTGTAAAACAACCGTAAGTAGAGTGAGTTTTACGAGTAAATTATATGCGACAGCAAAATGTTTTATCCATAAACATCGATGGAAGTTTGATCGTATTTTGTGGAGATGAGAAACCTTGACAACGCCGATGATCAGCTACAATTAAATTATTTTATTATTGAACTAAGGGTGGAGGGGATCAAGAACTTGTTTTACTGCAAATGCAGGCGTCGATCGTTCCTTGAATGAGACCGTATTGCCCGCTGAGCATCCAGGAGGGGTCTATTTTGTCGAGATACTGGCCTTGTTCAGATTTCAATCCTGAACACGTGTTCGACTTGATGGAACGCAGGCTGACGAAATTTGTCGGTAAAAATCCTTTGGTCGCTTCGAGGAAGTTTGTGCTGTATTCCCAGTTAACGTCCCCTACCAATTTTCTGTAGTTCAAATCGCCCTTGACAATGAGTAAATTTGCTTCCGATAGTTTGGCGTACAACGTCGGATCCCTTTGGGACATTTCCATAAAAGGAAATGGGGTTGTCCAGAACGCGTCCTCCTGTAGAGATAAAACAGACTTTAGGTTCTCGCACCTGAAATTCGGACATTTGATTTGTACTCCTAGTTTCTTACCTCAATAGACCATGCTCCGCTCTCGAGATAACCCTTGATCAATTTTCCAAGCTGGTTTAGATCCGGATTCGATAGCCCGTTCATGCGCTCGATCATCCAGTGAAAATCGTTGGTAGTTACGTCGCTGATGAACCAAGGCGAGTCTTTCACATATATACGTATTTTGTTTGCGATATTGTGAGCGGTTAAGAAGGTGGCTAAACACAAGTCTGTGAATAGTTCGTAGCCTGCGTTGTCCAGCACTATATCGACCAATACCTGGCCACCTTTCTTTTGAGCCTTGGTCAGCACGTCCCAGACGAAGTTCGAGTCGTCTACTAGCAAGTCTTTTTCAAGAGCATTTAAGAGCTCGAGAGGGTTTCCGATCTGGCCATTCTCAGCTCCACCACTGAGCGACAGGTCACATCTGAAAAGTGATAGGATGGACGGAGCTTAGAAGTTTCATATTAACACTGTGTGGGTGGCCACAAATTTCTGGAATAAAAATTGGATGACTTTTCCAGATTTTCTGGGACCAATAAGCTAGCTTTCCCTGATGATTTCCCAGCTCTCGTAAGTTACTAAAACCTAAATCGTTCAGCTTATTAATTCTATATTCGATTCAAATTCAATTCAAATTGAAGAAAAATATAATTTACAAAAAGAGTTAGTTTAAGCCAATTTATTTTCTCCACGACAAAAAGGTAGACTTGCTACCTCAAAAAGTAATTTCTACTTCCCATGATAGAAAACTGATATTTTCAATTTTTTTTTCGTAGCCAAATTGAAAATCCCCTGAGAATTCCAGTTGTGTGGCCACCCTGCTCTGTCGTCGACGAATAAAGAATCACTTCAGCTGTACCTGTTGCCCCATAGTGATAATCTCAGGAACTTAGCCAGCTCGTGTTTTAGCTCGGCCGAAGAGGCCTGCTGCGCTCTCTCGACCTGACCCAGAGTGTAATTTGCTACAGCAATGGCGCTAGCTGTAGAACCGTCAAAGGAGTCTTCTTTCAGTTTAGCGAAAGGATCGTAGGAGCGCAAGGTTTTCCTTAAAGAAAACTGGAGTTAGCGAAAAATGAACAACATTAAAAGTTCTATGCAAAGACGAGAAAACTTGATTCTTACGTAAGCTTGAAACCCTCTATGACTCTTCGGTACGAGTAGCATTCGGCGTAGAGCACCACCGTGTTATACCAAGTGGGTACTTTTCCCTCAATTTTTGTCCGCTCCTCTAGATAGTCGTTCCACATTTTTATGTTTTCCTTATCCTCAGGGCTTTCGTCGGGTACGCAAATCAATGGTATCAACGGCTTGTTGGTGACAATCTCGTTTTTCAGTTTACTGATGTATCCTATCACCTGCTTGACGTCTTCCGACGACGACTGTGAATATTGAACAAGACATTAGAGGCCGTTCGTCGCGCCGTTCAGTGGCCAGTTTCTCTGTACAAATAATCAGAAGTTCACCTTTCCGTACTTCTTAACGATTTCATCCTTGTCACGACTCAGCGAGTCTATCACACGTGTCAGAATCACTGGTACTCTATCATTGAACGTTGAGTAGGCGCCAGTCCTGCGAATCGGATCCAAAGGTCAATAATCAATCGACGTCGGTATTCCAGTGGGAGCAGGGTCGCGACCCGGACTTAGTCCAAGGTCTAATGATAAATTTTTGGTATTCATTTTATTCCCCAAGGGAAAGCCGGACGACTCGAGGCTGCATATTCACAGTGACTAATTCATAATATCAAAGAAAGTGAAAAAGGATCGCAGGTTAGATAAAAAAGCCTCCTCACCTCTTGTATTTCGCTCTCAGCTGCACTCCAAACGGAGTGACAGTGTCCTGCAGATCCGTTATGCCCTCTAGCGAATTTTGCCTCTCCGTCATGACGGCACTGCTACTCCTTTATCACCGGGCAGCGGAACACTGACCGAATGAAATCCTTGAATCGAAATACAGCAGACGGCTAAAGCCACTTGCCACGTGATGCGCGACGATCAGCGCAGTGTGATCAGGAGTGTGGTAACGGTAGTAATAGTAGTAGTAGTAGTTTAGTGGTGGTCGTGTTGGTAGATGAGGACGTCAATGAATCGCGCGAGAGTTCTGATTAATAGGAGAATAAAGAGCCCGGATTCTCGAAACTGTGACGTTACGTCGTCGCGACCTGGTCGTAAATTTATTCTGACCCCAGAGTCGTCGTTTCTGATTAGAAATTATTACGGCACACGTTTCAACGTATTTATTTTTTATTTTTTGCTTCCCTCTACGACTCACCTACGCGTTGCGAGATACCTAATATTATTTAACGACACTGTAATCAGACACTTTTATTATGCGCGCTGTCATGCATCAGAAAAGCAAAGCGTTGATAAAAGAATTAAAAGCGGTCTTTGAACGAAGTTCATAAAATTTTAAAGTCGTAGGAAAGATACAGTTTTATTACCAAACGCAATTCATCAATTTAGATTGTTGGCTTGGATTTTTTTAATTTTTTTTTACTCCTATTTTATCACACAACTCGTCATATTATTATCCCGTTGTAAAGATTATAAATGCAAACAACTGATCTGACTCGAATGGTTCAAAAATATTTATCACAATTATATTCTTATCTGCTTATCTCCAATTTTCGACGATTTATTCGTATTCATTTGAAAAAATGTGTCACGTTGAAGAAAAAACATTTCTGTCGATAAGTTAGATCAAAGATTCGTCACTCGTCGGTAAAAAAGGTTGGACAAAAGTTATCTTCAGTCTGCCAAGAAGTGGTCAAAAACGGTTAAAAGGTGGATTCCTGTCATTGTTTAATTTTAGTTCTTTAAACAATGTAAAGATGGCGACACGTCCCGATCCAGCAGATGCTGCCAACAGCGGTGATGCCAATGATACGAAAACGAGGCGGGATATTTGGTGCCTGCATAATTAAAAAATTTTTGAACAAATCGCTATCACGTTCCAATTTTATCAATAACCGAAAATTGTCTTGACGAATTTGAGACTACAGGAAAAATTGTATCAGTTCGTCCTGTATGAAATTTCTCGGACTTGATGGCATAATAATCATTTATCGTCAATAAAGATTTTAATTCCATGTGCTTCAGGTGGTGTTACAAGTGAGTGAAACCAGTGAAATCCGTATATTATTTTATACGGAAATCCACGTAAAGAGGACTTATTGATTTTTCCACGCGGACTTCCAACGCATGGATTGGACCACATTTGTAACGGCTCGACTACATCAAACGGTGAGTTAGTAAAATTTATTTATCCCGCCTCGCTCTGGTACGAAGACCCGAGTGGGCGAGTAATATTACTTTCACATGCACGCCACGGTTACTGTAACGATCTCGCCTCCCGAATTATATATGCGCATACATTCGGTAGATTTCGAAGAGCCGTTTACTCGCCTCTCCTTCGCTTTACGGCCCAAGAGATAACCGTGTTGAAAAAAGGGTTAATGTTAAATAAGGGAAAGGATGAAAAATTTGTGGGAGAGATTCCGGATTATGAAACACGCGTGATATCGTATATATCCAAGTAATAATTTTTCTCACTTGACGCGAATGTCAATCTTCGAAAAGTCAGCGAGATATTTTAAAGGTACTGGATCAGAGAAAGAAGATCCTGGAGAATTTAAGGGAGCGTGTGATAGCGCTGTTTGTATCTAACCGGATCTTACTCGTACCGCGGTGTTACAGCGAGGGTAATAAATAACTTTTTGCGGCTAAGAAGGGCGGAGGATGGCATAAGGAAAATAAGCCAAGTTGAGTGATAATTCAGGTACAGATGTCCGGAGACTTTAATAAACTTTGGCGAGAAGGCCGAAGTTTATCCACCCTCGCGTGTGTTTTGCTCCCTCCGCATCCCCCCTTATTTTCCTCCGCTGAATATTTGCAACAATTAACAATTCGATGCATGTACCCATTAGGATGGACCTTATTTAGGGTGTTGACGAATCTTTTCCGCCCCGCACCCCTGATCAATTTCAAATAATTCAAAAACAATTGCCTAATTTTTTCAGATTTTCACCTCAACTCTAAGATAGTCCGCATTGCGATCGAAGTTTCTTATGGAAATAATATTAACCAATTGTTTTCGAATTGTTTGAAGTTGATCAAGGGTGTGGGGCGAAAAAAATTCGTTAACACCCCGAACAAGGACCACCCCTAATATCCATGTATAACCGCGTGGTTTCATCTCATTCGCTTCATTCATTTCTTGCCTCCGAAGTCCGCAGTGATCCGCAGCTTTCAAGCTCTACTTCGCCGCTCCCTGTCTCGGTGAATTACGTTACGGGTACGTTGCAAGGGTTGCGGGGGGTCGGCGCTCCTCCTCCTGTCCACGCGCTGCGAGCAATGTTGCTAATTACTACATACCACCGAATGCGGCATAACTCGCGACCCTCGCATTCCAAATCCCGGCTTACCCGTCCGGGTGGTGCAACAGACGACGACGACGACGATGATGGCAATGGCCCACCACCCCGAATGCTTCCATCCCCCTCCGCATCCATTACAGTACCCTTACAGAGGCACGGTGTGTCTCTAATTGTAGATCCTACGTGATACTGATCGTTGCAGCTGTCTAAGAATGACCAAAAGTAATTTCGATTATTTTTGCTCTAAATCGCTTTTTGCTTTTCACTCCCATGAACTACGCAATACGATATAAATTTACGACATTAGAGTATGAATAATAATCGTTGTCTTACTTGCTAAGATACCTATTTGATATGTAATAAGCGGCAGATAAATGAATATTTTCACCTGAAATTGAAAAATATTTCATCAATGAAACTATAAATTATCAAACAGACTAGAAACTGAAATTGAACTGAAAATGTGGTTTCATAAGCACCGTTTAAAAAAAATACGAAATAATGGATTGATCGATTCGTTTTTACCGATTCCATCGAGTCGCGTTTGTTTGTTTTTTTGGACTTTATTAATCGATGCACAGATTATTCTAAGCTCTGGGAGCATCGCCGGCAAAGAGTTGCGACATTTCCGTCGAGTGTAGTTTTTTTCAGCATCGTAATAAAAGGAAAACCGACGACGAATCTCCGAGGGGATGTTTTTATTTTCTCTTTGTTTCTAGAACGAATGATAGAATAAACTTTTCTTTCTTTCTATTCAATTACCGTCAGACCGACGAAGCGAGAATATAATACGCCGCTGTGCATGGAGGCTAGTTTTTATACGGTACGTCTCAAACTCCTGTGCAGGGCTAATTGGTTAATGCAAATGACAAGAGAGGCTGTGCTCCTCTTGCTGGTTCTGCTCTCTTCTCTTCCTCTGCCTTCACCGCCACCGCCGCGAGCAATTCGTTACGGAAAAGTAGCGCGAACTCCGCGGGCAAGTTCCCGCTTGGGGCGGAGGGATGAAGAAGGTAGAAGCGGGTGGATAACTTTTCGAATAGTAGCTAATGGTAATTAATTTCATATTGTTAGAGAAATTTATCTCGACTTGCGGACTGCGGTTTTACTCGTGTATAGATATATCAGCGGCATTGTAGCTGAATCCGCTCCGAGCAGCATAAGCGGCTTCGAAGACAAGTTTTATCCTATATACATGTGATTCTAGTTAGTTAGTGCCGCTGATTTTTACTCGACTGTAGAAAGTATAAAATTTTATATCTTTTATAGACACGAGAAGAAGCAGCGAATCAGGAGCGTGCAGTTCTGTAACAAAACTAATATTTAACCCCGTGAGTCAGACATTATTGTGCCGAGTCAACTTTTATAACAAGATAGTATTGTATGGTTCTCGGGGTCTTTGATTACGAATTTGAAATCATGTTTCAAATATTCAAGATGGCGGATCTAATATGGCGGACGAAAATTTCAAATTCGGTCGAATCCGGTCAGAAAATTTCGCCATACTAAATTTTCAACATCTGATTTCACATTCGTAATCAGTGACCCTGAAAACCCCTGGACAGAGGTTTTTTTCAGGATTCGTACGAATTTGAAATTTTCGTCCGCGATATTGGATCCGCCACCTTGAATTTTTGAAATTTGATTTCAGAAAGGTAATCAAGCGGTCCTAAAAACTTATAATTAGGGGTAACTTTCTCGGAAATGCATTATTCTTTAAATTTTTATGTTTTTTCTCAATCAACCTGTTTCTATCAATAATAATTTACATTATATCGCAAGAATTACTCTCGAGTATTGAAACCCTATCAGTAGAATATCAGAAATAGGAAAAACCGCAAAGAATACTTACCACTATGATTCAAACGTTTCATCCCGAAACTGTAATATGGATAAAAATTATCGTCTCATCGCGTTTTCCTTCGAAATTTATTCGAAGATCGTATCTTTTGTCGAGTATGAAAATTGAATCTCACGCCAGTGAGTTAGAATTTATTAAAACCATGAACTTTTGATGTCAGATATCGTATCGAGCACACCTGCAACAACCGACAAGATACGAAGCTTATACGTGATGAAAAGCAACAAAAACAACGTTCACTTTGAGGGTGAATTATTTACTTGGTAACTCAGCCGGTGTCTAATCGTCAAAATTATAATCATTACATCCCTAAGAACAAGTTTAAAACTCCCGCAACTACCCGTCAAGCCCGTCCTCGAGGAATTACCGAGCTAGTTAGTTCGCGACGAGTAAGTAAGTCAGTCAGTCAACCGGCCGGTCGGTTCGTTCGGTGCTCGAGCAGGATGAGGAGGCCGGGGTTGAGGTCGCGGGGGTTGGACGAGGAGCGAGGTGATGTGTGCGGCCGGTGATAATGGGGTAATTGTTATGCCAGGACACGGTAGGCGCAGGTCGACCGGGGATCGGCACGATAAGACACGCCGCGAACGCACGCCTCTCGATATACCTCTGCCTACTTAACGGACTCGACTTACACCGGCGTGCAGATCGGGATTCCACCACCCCCGAAACAGTTTCCGCGGAAAGGCTCGTTTCGCACCCCTTCCGGTGGCCCGCGCATACACGCATACATATTCATATCCATGTGCAATATTCATACAGCCGACCATCTTTCTCCACACTCTGCTCGTTAAACATTTGGGATTCGTCTAATGGTCTTTAATGCTCCACGGTTTTATTCCCCCAGAGGACCGATGTGCGCCGCTCTTGAGGCACTCTTGATTTTCATACGGTTAAACCGTTACGAGTGTAAAGAAATAACCCTTTCCGTAAAATATGTATATTATTACAAAAGGGTGAAATCAACCCTTTCTGATCTAGTAGTCATTATAGATAAAACCGAATGGGTTCGAATCCCACTTCTGACACCAAATTTAACGCAATTGGAAGCTACGGAATAAATTAAACAGGTTCGCGAGCTTACCATGCGAATTAACAGATGAGAAAAATACTTTCATTGGAAAATGTATATACTATCCATTTAAAGTCTGAAACGAGACTGTTTTTACAATGGTATCGGTCGACGCAGCAAACTTAGTCTTCTTTCAACACACGCAAGCTTTTATACGTGTTTTATCTATGATGACCACTGGATCAGAAACGGGGGAAAAAACGAACGATTTCACCCTTTGTAACATTATGTGTATTTTTTTAAATTCAATTACAGAAGACTAGCTAATTATTTCGTAGTTTGACTCTTCTTGTACTATCCCACTATATTGATTCCTCATTTTATCCCCGTTTTTTGTAGGTATCTGATGGAGGTCTTGATATGTACATGCATAATGGTGGCACATATGACGTAGGTATATGTATACTAAAAACGACTCAAAAGGGCAGGAATTTTTCATTTACCGCAGGGAAACTGCGTGTACGCGAAATTTCCAATCTTGGTTACGTATCAACGTGTATATTTCCGATTCGTTTCGTCTTGCACACACGTACGCTGTACGTACTGATGGATATTAAATTTCCGTTTCACGAGAAGCACGGACTTGTATATACATATGCGATGTATAACTGTATACATTCGCTATGCACGCGCTTATACGCGGCCTCCGGGCTTTTTAACGAAATAAATGAAAACTCTCCTACCCACACCGCTTGTGCCGCAAAATTTCTATATCTATACCTATTATATGTAGAGTATACATATACGTATACGAGTAGAACGAATGAACGAATTGTTCACACCATGGTGAAGCTTTTCACCTGGATGTATTTTTTTTTCCAACTCGTTCTCTTTTCCCACTGCAATCAATGTGGGAAAACTACTGCGCTACGTATCTGTAAAATTTTAACTCTTGAAGTATTCTTGAATTATCGAAAAGTCGGAACAGGATGTGTTTCAGTTTATCCAGTGTTTCAGGATAATTGGTCACTCTGCAAAACTTTATAACGAGATAAATTTTTGTTCATCTATGTTTGTGAAAGAAAAAACATTTATCGTCATCAGCTTGAAAATTTTTCCCACTATTTATACTCCGGTGGCTAATTGACCCTCTGCGCAAAATTTCTTCAAACCTCACTATACATTTCGAGTATAATGCCTGGCCGGCCTCCGATTGTACTCGGGGTCCCTGCACGTTTAATAGTCCATGTTACAGCCTAAGGCGAAGTGAAATCGGGGGTTCCGGCGTGCAGGGAGTTCTGAAAGCCGAAAGGGTCTCGGGGGACGAAACCCCCGACCAGCCCCCAAGGGCCGGAGGACCGAGTTCCGCGAGACTTTATTATACGTACCAGGAGAGAGAGAGCGAGAGAGAGAAAGGAGAGGGGGTAGGAGACTGCTTGCAGGATTTAATTCACAGCGGACAATGGCACGTGGTGACCTCTGCAGTCTCCCCGGATCCACTCGTCAAAAACGTAGACCGTAACTTGCGACTGACGTATACCGGACTTCCGGTTTCTCCCGTGGTGTCTGCAGCTTCTTCGCGGAGCCCACAGACCGTCAGAGACCCCCGGGAACTCTCGTTGGACGGAAAACTTCCTGGCGCCTCACGGTTGCGATGCTCGCCGCTGTTGCAGGGGGATGTTTTCTTCCTGACCTCAAAAACGCGCTGACACGTCATCTCCGCCCTGTCTTCTCCGGAAACCACGAATCGCACAAGAATTTTGTACAATTGAATTGCCTAACGGCCATTGCGATCGCCTCGATGAACTCGAAACTTTTTCAATTCCAACCTGCACTGCGCGGGTATAAAATATAAGCTCGTAGACGTACGTTTATTTTGCTGCTGAAGATTCATTCGAGACCCTGGAGAGGGAGGGAAACGAGGGACAGGAAACACTGGTTTTGGTGATAAAGATGTTTTTCTCGCCTGGATAAAATCGATCTCTTCGGCATTTATTTATCGTCTTCTAAATTCACAACCTGCAGTTGGATAGAAATAATTGTACCTACATAAGTTGCGTAGGGAACACCGAAAGCTGCGGGGAATTAGCTGTCCGCTATCTAGGTATGTAGCCGCGGTAATCGAAGCCAGCCCGACCATCATCCGTGCACGGGTGAGTTTTAATCCCGGATCCGATCGCAGCCGACGAACGGCTCGCCGCACCCGGACAATGGCGGTGCAAAGTCGATGGACGCTACGATTTCTGGTGGAAAGTATTACCCGGATATTATGTAGACAGCCTCCGCCGACCGAAAACGACGGCTAAGCGGGCGGGTATCGCGAATTTATGTGTAGGTATACCGGACTAGGTGTGGAGTGGCGATGGAGAGGCAAACGGTGCCCAGGGTTTACACTTACCCAGATTTCAATCTCTTTCTCTCTCTCTCTCTCTCTCTCTCACCCTAAAAATAACAGCGCTATCGGGTCCGCATCACCGCTCACGTTGCACAGTAACCTGCATCGCGCACAGTAGGTAGGAAACGAAATTTCTCGATACAGATTCCCTTATCGATCCTTTACCTATAATTACTCAAGACCCAAACCCTCTTCTAGAAAATTATCGATAAACATTGAACAACGAAATGATTCGATCATCGATAAAGTCAGTCAAAGTAGGGATATACCCCCACCCTCGTACATTTTGTAAAAAGGTTTGTGTCTTGACTAACAAGACGTGAAGTGTCGGTAACGGAATCTGTATCCAAAACTCTCCTTGCATATCAACTGCGCGCTTCATGGTAGACTTCTGGTTTCTCCTTCAACGAGATCTCTCTTCGTCCGTGACAATCGACGCGTTCCAGGGTCGCCAACTGTCGATGAAATTTATCCTTGAGAGAAGGGAGGAACTATTATGTTTCCGTTTTCTAATATCCGGCTAATAGATGCGGATACGCGGTAGCGGCACGACAGAGAGAGAGAAAGAGAGAGAAAGAGAGAGAGAGAGCGAGTTGAGTCGAGTTGGCTTGGCTTGGTTCGGTCTGGTTTGGTTTAGTTTGGGCGACTCGATTTGCTTGGGTTGGGTTAATCCCTGGTTAGTATGCGGCCGACGGCTCGCCTATTACAACATTAGTGGCAATGCGTCCTGCAAATATGCCATACAGTTGTCTGTTGGTATACAGCTTGTGGAGAACGCAAAGCGGAGACGTGCCGCAGACCGAGATTATCGCCTTAACGATTTTATTAGGTTATATACATGTTGTCCGTTATCGTGCATTTTCACGGAGACTTTGGTCTTGATTGTAGTTTCATTGGTAATACACTGCAGACGAAAGCGACGTGCAAGAGCAATGTTCTTTTTCGATTTTTTTTTAGGTACACATGGTACAACATACATACTTTGGATCTTTCTTCTTCAAACAAATTTTTTTCATTGAATCAAAAAGCAAAGGATTCGTGGTTTTTAAAAAAACAAGTATATGCCAATTGTTTATTATTATGACATTGTACCTGTCTGTGCGGTGGTGTATAAATCGCATCGTGCGTACGCGGTATTATATATACTTAAAACACTGTGACGATTAATGCACGATACATAAATTAAAACATGTGCGGAATTCTCCTCTCATCATCATTTTATTATACATAGTTGAATGAGTGTTCAATTTTATTTCTTTTTTATTCATAAGAGTCTGTTTCCGGCTCTTGCAGTATAGTCAATTAACAACATTCAACTCAACGACGCAAAGCAGTATATTTTTTTTGTGTTTTTTTATGGTTTTTTTTTTTGTTTTTTTGTTTTTTTTTCGTTTGTTTGTTTGTAATTTTTATATAACATACAATATAGTGATATCGTTATTCAATATTTGTTTTTGTTTTGTGGCTTTTTTTTCAATAGTTCATTCTTTTTTTATTAATTTCCACTTCGCTTCGTTTTATATTACTTTTATTCTTCGCGATAGCTGCAATTTCCATTATGTACTTCTTGCTGATCTTCCAAACAACGTAGTATAATAATAACCAGGTTAATTATCAATACCATTAATATTATATAAATATTATTATTCGTTTAATCTAACAGCTTTTTACCCTCGTGTGTTTCTCTTCGTTTTTTTTTTCTCAATAATTCTTTATTACTTTTATACATATTTTTCGATGCAAAATGTTCGGTCAGATTATACCTATATGTATGCATATGCAGATGATGTATAACGTATGCATTTGTGTACAGCTTAGTTATTATGTACATACATCGGGATCCTCGTCGGTAAACTGCATACGATTATGCTTTTTAATTTTTTCGTCGTGTAATTTTTAGGGTGGGGTTGAAGTTCCGAATTTGAAAATTTTTGAAACCGCCTGATTCCGAATTATTTGGTGGCGAAACTTGAAGTGAAGAATTCAAACTTTGAAGAAAGTTCCAATAAAGTAAAATCTGGTAGAGCAAAATTCCGAAAAATAAAGTTTTGATTGAGAATTTTCCGAAAAGCAAAATATACTCGCACAGCGTAGTTTACTCGACGAGTGGGTGTAAAAAATAAGAAAAACCGAAAATCAGAATGACCAGGATTCCGAACGTAGATATAACGAAAATCCAAAACAAAGAAAGATCAAAGGGGTGAAATTTCACTGAGCCAGAAATTCACAGAACTAAAAATCTTGGATCGTTCGGAATTTTGATGTTTCAGATTTTTTAATTTTCTCACTTTCTTTACGCCCTTTCAAAATTTTGGCCATTCAGAATTTTGCACTTTGGAACTGTGAGCGTCGGGTTCTGAATCGTTCGAAACTTTAATCTTCCGTTAAGGTTTCGTTTCATTACTCTAAGTTTCCCCGGCAAAAAATTTTGATTTTGGCACTTTCGGTACTCTTCAAATTCGAAATTTCAACCCCACCCCTAATTCTTCAAGGTTCTACAATCCTGGAGAAGTTACAACGCTAATGCAATGCGATTCGATACTTGAGTAGAAATACACCGTGTTAAATCAGACCCGAAACCTCATCGACGAGTGTACAACGTCGAACTGAAGACAACCTATTACTACTGCTACTACTACTACTACTACTACTACTACTAGTCCTCCTGATGGGTTTAATGGCTCAATGCTTTCGGTAGGATGACTATTATCACGAACCGTTGAAATCCTCTCGAGTACTCGGCTCTTCGACAGGTCTGATTTCACGCGGAGTGTTTCTACTGGCGTCGCAATTCCTAACATTTGCCCGGCATACCGAACTGAACGTTTGGTCTCGGAATGAAAATCGAGCCGATAAATATATTTTTGTCAAGAAGGTTATCCAATAATAGAAAGAGATTTGGGAACGGGTTTTCTTTTTTTTTATTATTATTGCTGTTATTCTTTTCAGATGGTATAATTCTTACGGAATTAGTTAAACGTGTGAGTGGGTAGATTTTTTTCGGTATAACCAAGAGACAGAAGTTGGTAACGTCACGCAACGAAACGTCAGGAGTAAATTATCACTGTGCAATTTCCGAATGACTTTGAAAGAGTTGGCTTTTCAAAATACATGCGAGCGTCTTTCGTACATCGTGGTTTACCAAATTTCATACGATTCTAAAGGTGCGAAGTAATAATCGTTGCATCGGTACATTAACGTTGCTAACTTTATTTTCATGCATAACCGTACCTCCGAACTTGAGAGAGAGAGGGAGAGAGAGAATTTCCCGTCCCTGGTCACTTTTCGAACTTCTACGCGGTCTTCAGATTCATTCTGCGCATATTTATGCCCTTGTACACGAAGGGACCACTGCAGCCATTTCGCGGTTGGCAAACAGTGGACGGTCCTTGCTTGCCTCTTCGCTGAGTCGAGGGACAACGTGGAATATTCATAAATCAAGTGCGTTCTGCATATGGACTTTGCAGTGAAATATATGTTGTGTGCTGCTGCTACAGCTGTCGACCCTCAGAATTTCTACACCTTTTTGGCATTGTTATTATTCAAAACGAAATATCTTATCAACTTTGCCTATAGCTGATTTTTTTCAGATCTTCATCTCATCGCGACGTGTTTAATATTCTCAACGAGACTCGCTTTTGGTTGGGAATATACGTCTCATAATACCTAAAAATCATAAGGATAGGTATACCTGCGATTCATATCGCTTTTGATTTTCTCACTACGAGGTGGTAGGAAATATTAAAAAAATGTTTTTACGGTGGTTTTTTCGTTTTCGGAACGTAGAACCTTGATGAAATGTTTCTTTTTCTTTTTTTTTTTTTTTTGTGGGCTCACTCCTTTGTTACATCAGTAATTTGCATTATATGTATGTATAATATAATTATATACCTGCAGCGCGTGATAATGGAAAGAAAAATAATTTATCCGCTGTATTATGTATATAATAATACCTATTATGTATAGTACAACGCATCGGAAAATATACAATATTATTCAGCGGAAGTGTGGTATTAAAGGTTAGGTACCTATTGTTTATACTTATGTATATATAATGTATGTATACTATATATGTATACGAAGAGATGCGGCTTAAATTTTTATATTTATACACAATCTTTTTTTTTCTTCCTTTTTTTTTTGCACACTGAAAGCGTTGGCCGTTGTTGCACTGCGGTTGCACAAATTTTGCATCTCGTTTTTCTTTTTTTATGAATATTATTTTATTTATCTACTCGTTGTCCGCGAGTTATATTTTTTTTTCTCCCGTACAATCAGATTTTGTCCATTGCACGGGTGATTATTTGTTGTTTTTCTGTCCCCCTTTTTCCCGTTCATTCATTCAGGTGGATAATTTTTTTTTACCGTTATTACATATAATTTTGTTCATCAGATCTTCTTTTTCATCTCGCGGTTTTCAAATTTTTGTTTCGTCAAAGTACGGTTTTTGCGCGATTTTGGGTTCTTTTCTCTTTTTGGTTTTTATCTTGTATCTCGTTTTTCGTTTATTTGAATATTTTTTTTTTTCTTTCCTTTTTTTTTCTTTTATCTAGTTTTGTCTTATAACTTTAAACGGCACTAGCTACTCAGTCAGTCTTCACAATTTTCTTTTTTTTTTTTGTTATATTTATATTATAATAATTTCGCGTTCTCTTTTATTATTCATTTTGTAATGTTTCAAATTGAGTTCGTGTAATATTACAATATTGGGCAGTAAACATGTTTTATTTTTAATATGTATTTTGTTATCTGTCAATATATATAATATTGCGTATGTGATTACGGATAATTCGTTAATTACGGCCGCGTTTATCGGACCGCTAGCAATCCTGCCGCACCCAAATACAGCAGAGCCAGACTGGACGCGAGCTCCGCTCCACTGCCACCTGAAAAATTAAACGAAAAATTAAGTATCTTGTCACGTTATTAGCAACTTTGGATGAATTTATAATATATGTGTTTTTCCCCGAAATATAACGTCTGGTACAAATTGTTGATTGAGGTAATACAAGCTTCCCGTTATTCGTTGGGGAATAAATGCGATAAATACTGGACTGCATTCACTCGCGGTTAAATCGGATAGGCAAACATGGAAAGAAAAAAGAGCAGAACTACGGCTGTATTATTTCGACTTGCCCCCTTTCTTTTCAACGAACCCTTTGACATCTGTCATCTATTCCGAGAGAATCGAGCTTATTTTTCGCACCCTTATTCTTACTCATCTATAATTTTACGAATCAGACGGTCATAAATGTGCGGTCACGGGTGGTGAAATGAATATTTATTTGTATCTATTCAAGATCTGTTGGTGCAACAAAATGTTTAGTTGGACTATTTGAATAAAGCGTTTTGACTTTTAGAAAATTTGAAGTGCTTAATATTTTCTAAGTTGTTCATTTCTTGATCTCGTCAGGTGGGAAAAAAAGTCGGAGATATTTTTTTTATGAGTTACGGATTTTTTTAGAGACGAAGCAAAATGGTGGTGGACTGGTTATACATTCCATCAATTCTCTACGCGAGCTGTTGCATAGATAGCAGGAATTATTGTCTGAATGAATTACCGTTGTCATCCGATGGCCACTTTGAGTTTCTCTTTCTGTCCGAGTCGCTTGATTTTTGCTCGGACTTGTCGATCTCGTTCAGATTTGATTGGAACTTGCTTCCTGAAATCATGCGAAACGTGCACGTTATAGGATATTCTACCGCTGAAGAACAAAAACGAATAAAAAAGTTGAAAACATTTAAAGAAGTGAAAATACACGACTACAACTGCATCGTTGGAATCGGGTCTGTCCATTGGTAGACGAACGTGTGTTACTCGCGTTACCGATGAACAAACAACGGGCGTCGAAACGCTGCTCTCGTGGGTGGGGTACGAGAATGGGAAAGACCAAAAAGTCGACGGGACGAAATCCCGAGAGTCGAATTACCGTTAGTTGACAACGTAGAAAAACCGTAAATACGAAAAGTTTTCTTGTAGAAGAATAAAAATTGAGAACGTAAGAATGTATAAATAAATTTATGCCGACATTTTTTTTTTTTTTTTTTTGAGATTAGGTAAGATATTAAATTGCGAAAATACCGAACAGTCAATAAGTTAACTTTTCAAATCTCAGACTCGTGCCCTTTTCGAAAATTTACGAAGCCGAATTTATTAATAACGACTGACCAAAGACTCGAAAAAACGAAATCCCAAAATTTATTTAGACAGAATGGACCAAATACAGAAAGATTTCAAGACATCGGAAACACATTTATTCTTTCCAACGTAAGCAGCTGCAGCTAACAGATGGCGTTACGCTTTTGAAGTGACACGTGAATGTGGAACGCGATTTAATGTAACAATGTCTTGAATAAATTAAACGTACGGGAGAAAAGTTGCTCCGTTTAAATGTTATTAAAAATATGTCGCCTATTCCTTTGCGTTTTTTTTCTTCGATGACACGGACGATCGTCCGATACAATGAGATAATCTTGATAAAACTAACGTCGAATTGACGAATTCCATAAATTCGGAATTTCACTCTCAATTTTCAACTTCGTAACTTTCATTTTTCCTTATCTTCACATTCTCTGCTTTGTTCATTCGAAGTACCGACTGTGCTGAAAATAGTTTGTCGACTAATAGAACTTTCGCTTGAATGAACATTTGTGAAAACAATTATTCTCTGTGTGATTGATCGAGAATTCTTATTCCGGTGCACTGATCATTCGTTACTTTAAAATTCGTATATAAAAAATGTCGAGTCTCCGACCAGTCGACTTTTCGGTCTTTCGTGATTTTAGCCTCCATCCGCTGCCACTGGTGCATCTGCGCCGTTGTCTAGCGGGCAGGACAAGTATTAAATTAACGCAATAGTCGAGTAGGTACTACAAAGCTACACCTGCATTTAATTACGTAAAAAGGTTCCCGAGTCTAGAGGGTAAACCAACTCCCGTTGAAGTCACGGGGAGGGGCGCGCCTTGTTCGACGGTTGGTCGATGGCGGCAGCGGTCGCCTCTGCGTAACTCAACGCCTTTGTTCCTCCGGCGCAATTTCCCCATAGCAGACGACGCCAGGGTCCAGCCTCCGCGTCATCCTGGCCACACAGTCTTGGCACAATGGGCTATTTTGGTAAGGTAATTGGCGATCAAGTTACTACATGCTGGCGCAAGGCGCCGGTACAACACGCCGCGAGAAGATCCGCGCACGCCCCGCTGACCATCCGCTGGACAGACGTATGCAAATCTTGAGCAAACATTAGCACCACCACCGCCGCCGACCGGACCGTACCTTGGGTTTGGACCCTGGTACTGGTTGCGGGTCGCCGCCTCTCAACGACACGGATCAGAGGGGTGGGATGGACGAGGATGGGGTTTTGGACCTCGGGGAAGCTGCCTCGACGCACGTAGTTGCTTCCTGCTGCGTTGCACCAAGCCTTGTTTGATAATCCACCGATTACGGAGACGCTATGTGCGTTAGAGCGGTGCTCATATAGAGCAGATGCTGTGGGACGAGGACCAACCCGGCAACACCCCTTTCCACAGTGTGGATTCAAGCAGGAACCGGTCTACTAAATCAAGAATTTAACCTACTGAACGCGATCGTCGATTAGTTGATGTCTGTTATGCCTGTCCTTTTACGTTTCTCAAAGTGTGTATCAAGTGTCAGTATCTCGAAAACAAATTCCAATTCTTGTAGCATCCCGAACGGTTTATTCTACAGTTCTATACCGGTTTGAATGACAGTTCCGTTGAATTTGCCCAGAAAAAAATATTTTCGAAAAATGAGATGCTGACTTCGATCGCTGGACCTGCAAGTTATTGATATCGTGAAGTTCTATGGTTTCAATCAAGATCTACAAAAGTTCTTGGCGTTTTTTATAGAAAAACAAATTCCAATTATACGATGTGCTAACTTCTCGTGACGTGCCGTAGCATATCAACAGATTATGACAATTTGACCTTACTACTTTGGTCTGTCCATGGATACATAAATTATCCAGAAAGTACGTGACTTTGTGAAAAGAGGAGAGTTTCGAAGTTGCGACGTACGTCAGGGTCCCTGGACAATCTACTCGAGCTTGTTAAACCGAAATAACCATGATACCCAACAATAAACCAATTTCGATACAACTTCGGTATGGACGGATATTTCAACAATGCTTTTACGTTATAGTCATGTGTACGTGCAGAGAGCAACCGAGAACAGAAATGAAATCACCGAAGTATGGAGAGCACATCATATATACTATCCCTCCATGAGACAAGATCCAACGTTTTGCTCCGCCGACTCGAATTGCCATCAAACAAAGCTTCTACAGACGCACAAAGCTTGACTCGCTAGGGTTCCAAGATAATTTATGACCAACCAAACCACAGTTGCACCTTCCGACTTAAATTCTGATCGGTATGAAGTACCGCGTGACGTCTGTGTGGAACGCAACAGATCGTCAGAGGTGAAAGTACTCTAGGTCTACCCTGCAAATCGTTCTCAAGATTGCTAATTGCAGCATCAACTCTGTACACGCTTTTCATCCAATTCGCGTACCTGTAATCTCCGCAGAGAACAATAAGCTACGGTACAAACGGTACCCAGAGGCAGAGAGAAGAAGTGAACGCTCTTCTTGAGATTCGCAGGGTATGACAGCGTACTTCTCGTTGGGTGTAATTTGCTCTGGTAGCTCGTCATTTACGCGTGTCTGTGCCCCGTGTTTCTATGTGTGAAGGGTATAGCCCGGTATGATACGAAGTGGCGCGGATGCGGCTGGTTAGGTTGGAGACGCAAGAGGCAAACATTAATGCTCCGGCAGACCGCAGATGTTGCGCCAATTACAAACCTTATACCCTGTACCCTCGACGGCCTCGGCGTCAGGCGGCGAGCTACGTCGTCAAGGACGGAAAAGCGGAGGTTGGAATAGAGGAGAGGATAGGAGAGTAGAGGAGAGGAGAGATTTCGGAAAACACTTGCACTTGGGATTAAATTTAATATAAGGCATAAACTGCGCTCTTTTGGATAGGGGGAGGAGAAGGGCAGCAGCCCGATATTATTTCCCGAGCGTTGTTCTTCTTCTTATTCTTCTGCTTCTAAGTTTTCTTTTTCTCCCATCGCTCTCGCCGCCGTGAGCGCGAGGAGGCGCATTATTAGTTCTGGCGTGTTAGCATACATGAAATATTGATGTTACATCCTCGTTCCGCGACGAGACGCGGCTGCAACCCCCTCCACCCCTCTTCCTTACCCTACATTTGGGAAGGAGAGGACGCGCCAGTCGGCCCCCGATTGCCTTAAAGCCACTCTTAAAGCTGCGTATAATACCGCAAACCCTCATCCGTGGGAGCGCTACTTAACCCCCGGGGTTAAGGAGCCCCGAACCCAAAGAGGAGGAGGCACCGCCACCCCACCACGATGCCGAGAGCTTCGACTTACCCACTTTCGCTCCCTTTTCGTTCTGGATTGTCAGAGAGCTCGGATTCCCGTAAACCGAGTTGTTCAGCTCCGCCGTCGAGTCCCAGTCTGGAAAAAGAGAGTGAAAGCGTTTGTAGTAATTGTTCGGGGAGCGAGCTTGATTATAAGTATTACGTTGAATCGCGCGAGAGAGAGAGAGAGAGTGAGAGAGAAATGTGGGAAAAACAAGCACTTCTCAAGCACTCGCGATGTTATGGAAGTGCTTTTTAGGAACGACGCATGGTATGTTACATATCGGACGCTCCATTCACTCGCGGTGTGGGAGATAAAGCGGCTTTCCCGACTGATGACCGCTAGACCGTGGGGTTGATATCTGAAAAAATCCATCTCACCTTTTCTGGACAACTCGGTCGTAACTGGGCTTGGGCTTGTGCTGGGTGGGTCCGAGACTGGAACAAACGAGACGACGGGTTGGTGATAAATAATTTATTTTTTTCATCAACGTTTCGCGGCCTCGGGATTAAGGGGGGATGACCAGAGAAAGAAGGCCGCGTTGAGAGAGAATATCTCGGAGCAGCAGCGGGACCTGGAGGAGGAGGAAGAAGAAGAAGGAGGAGGACGAGGAGGGCGGTAGGATGGGGAAACACCGGAACAGGAGTTGTTATGGATCGCACCACCTGTTACTAACTTCACCCTCAAACATATTAGCCGGCACCACCCGGGTGGCCAAACTCCCCGGCCATATTTTATCCGCGCCTCCTTTTCTCTAGGACCACGTGGTTCTTCCGCTCACGCCAGTTATCTTGGACAACGTTTCGTCCTTAACCGTTGGTCTAACGTATCACATGTGCGACCTTTGTACCTCTTGAGGGGTGACATGGCGATGAAAAGGGATATCAAGGTCTGTTCATACTCCTTTAACAAGAAAGGTATCCTAGGTCAACCGTCCGATTTGATTTCTTTTCTAACGCGTTATAGTAGACTATGAACTAAGCGATACGTATTTTTTTTCCTCTACCATTAAACACTATGAGGGGGTAGAACCACCCTCCAAAGTATGGCATGTCAAAGGGTTTTATTTTATTTATTTTTTTTTAATTAAGAGAATTACCATTTTCATTTCTCATTGTGATAAAACTTTTCCTGTTGGATTGGCAAAAAATATTATGTTCGTGTCGGTGAGACTGCCAAATTGCCTCTTGACATGCCTTAATTTGGAGAGTGGTTTCACGCCCTCAAAGTGTTTAATGGCAGATAAAACAAAATACGTGTCCCTCAGATCTTAGTCTACTATAATATGTTACGGAAGAAACCAAATCGGAGCGATCGACCTGAGATACCTTCCCTGTAAGATGATGAACGAAATAATGTACGACGTGGTTTTCAGGTCCAGTAGGTATCGAATTGACCCGAAAAATTTCACCCCAGTCTTCGAGCCTCGGGTACTCCATACCAATCCTCATCGGAGAGTAATAAAAAATGTAAATCTCGATCGTTCCAAATCTTGGAATGAAATATATATATATATAGGCGGAGACTGCAGATCGGTGTGTAATTTAAGCCGGATCCCCGACGGAATTATTGCGATAAATTTGCCAATTTAAAAAAATCGAACTAGCAGTCGGGCGACGGTGGATGGAGATTGGAGTTCCCGTTTTTACGGGGGGATGAAGGAAACGGAGAAAAAGGAAAGGAAGAAAGAGGGTCAGGTAGGGGAAACTGGAGAATAATCGCGTTGCGCAAAGGACAAGGAATCGGGGTGGTTGGACGATACATGGGGAGATTGTACGCGTCGTATAAGGAAAGGAACACCTATATGTATACAGGGAAGGGCAGAAATTCATTCATCACCTCGTGCAACGTTCGCCTCTCGTTTTGTGGAGGAGAGAAGGAGAGTGGCCGACAGGTTCGTCGTCGTCGAGAGAGAGTAGATGGAGTCGAGTCGAGTCTAGTCGAGTCGAGTCGAGTCGAGTCGAGTAGAATCGAGTCGAGTAGAGTCAAGTCGAGAGTGGAGTGGAGTGGAGTGGAGTGGAGTGGCTCTGAGCCAAGGTGGCGGTGAGCTGTCCAAGCGTCAGCGTCGTTGAGTTTGGCGGTGACTTTTCACTTTTGATTTATAGCGTCGGTAACTTTTATTTTCTTCGCGAGAGAGATATTAAAATCCGTTGTCCCTACCATTTAAGTTCTCGCTAACGTCCCGCCACCCTTTCCAACCTTGATTGATGATTCCGGAACGGATGCTCGGGACTTTTCACCGTACGTATCGACTTCCGTCACCCCTTAATACCAACGCAACGCGCCAATTTTTATTTCACCCCAAAATCTCAGCCTTCAGCTTTTCCGTATATTAGCAAGGTGTTGAATATCCCTTACAGACTTCGGTATTGATCCTCGGTTTCAAATCGGTGAATAATATTTTCACTTTTCGTATTCGTAGCGAGACAGCTTATCTCGATACTTGGAAATGTTATCTCTGACGACCTTGGACCGATCTCAGTGACTTTCGGAAAGTCTGAACTAGTCGGGCTCAACTATCGCTATAAATGAGGCTTTCGACTTCTAGTTGACTTTGAGAGATTTCCGCGCAGTCCTTGTAGTGATCCAAATCTACTTAGCCCGTCATACCGACGAGTTAACATTACTCGATCTATGCAAATCTCCAAAGGACTATACACGGAACGATAATGGCTTGTCGTAAATTGCAATGTGTACGTTGCCGTGCAGCGCACTCCCAAAGGTGAATGAATACGTCAGGTGATGTCAGGGAGGTTGGAGAAAGACCGTTGGACCCGTGAGCAAATAACAAGCTGCTTATTTACCAGTTTAAGTTTGACAACGCCGTAGGGCATTTACCTCGCCCATTTCGAATTCTGCGCTCTACAATCTAGAATCCACATTGAAGGCAGCTCTGCTCGACGACTATGGTTCGAGGATTGGCCAGCCAACCAGCAGCTGCGACTGTCGCGGTACGTGTTTCGTCTCTCTACGTGCACGTCGCACGCCTCCGCGTTTGTGTGTTTCCGTGTTAACGTTACACCACATAGAGAGCCATTTATTTGATCGAAAGTTTCAGCGCGCTCTCCGCACGGTGCAAACATCAGTTTGCCGAAGCGAAGGGGAGTTTGTCCAAGCCGAAAGTCCCCGGGCGTGTATAAGGTACCGATCAAAGGGTTTATACGTTTGCTGAAAAGTTCCTGATTTCGGATGTCGCGAAAATTTTCCCTGACAATTGATCAGTTGGCGTTACACTCGGGCCGGAGGGGAGAAAAGGGCAAAAACGGATTTGCGTGAACGGCTACCTCGTGGACCCGGGACCGTTTGAAGTTTGAAGAAGTATACACAGCGGTGTCTTTCTCTCTTTCTCTTATCCGGTCTCCTCGCCCGACCTCGCGACTCGGGATCGAGAGGAACGAGGACGGAGAGACTTGTTAAAATCTTAAAGACGCCTTAATTAGCCTAATAGCATCAGCCCTGCCTTGGCGTCTTCGTTTTCTTCATCGCTCCCGCCTGTCTCCGACATCAATCCTCTCCCCCTTTTCTCCTTCTTAGTGGCACCGCTATTCGCGTCCATCCATCCAATTTCTTCCTTTTCGTTGCGGAGGTACTCCTTTGAAGGAAGCCGGGGAGGTCCTCGGAAGAAGCTATTCAGACGTTAGCAAGTACCAATTAGAATATTGCCCCCGACCTTAACCTCTCTCGGAGATCTAAAGTCCTGCAAGGTGCAAAGGCATGCCCCCAGGTGTTATTCACGAGGAAAGGAAAGCAGCGTAACGAAAGACGATGTATTATGTATAATATACAATAACACGAAAATCTGAAAGCCCCGAGATGAGAGGCGAGTGAAAGTGTCGGAATTAGATGAAGGAGGGGCTCTGCCTGACGTCCGTTTCCGTTTGCGATGGGATCATGTGCTCCGGAAGAAAGATAAGAAAGAGAGCCAAGGGAGAAGAGGCGCAGGCCCTGCCTTTCTCTCTCTTTCTCCCTTTCTCTCTCTCTCACTCTCTTTCTCCACACCGGGGAGGATCGTTAGTTTCTCGGTCGTTACTCGGGCGTTTGCTGTGCAGATATTTGTAACTTTGGCACGTCTTCGAGAGCGACAATGTGGAGGTGAAGAAGAAGCAGAAGAACAAGAAGAAGAAGAAGAAGAAGAAGAAAAGGAAGAGGACGAAGAGGAAAAGAGAGTTTCCAGCGGGCCCTGCACCTTCGAATCGTCTTTAAACTTTCGGCGCTTCACCGAAGACGTATCCTGAACCATCGCCACTGAACCCCCTTCAGCCATGCATCCTTCACCCTCTCGCTAATAGCCATCTTACGAGGCAATTAACGACGATCAGAGAGGCATCGTCGCTGTTCTCTCTACGGTTCTACGATCCGGTAAATCCGGTATCGAGCTAGTAGATGAAATCACGAACGTCTGTTTGTTGCTCCGGTATATCAAAATACACCAATTACACGGAATGCCGGGACGAATGCTCGCAGGCATTTCGAAGAGGATAAGGCACGATGTGCGAGCTTGGACGAGGAAACGTCGCTGCGTTCTCCGCGTTTCTGGCCCTCCTGCAAAGTTAACTGTGACAAAGGTTGGTCTTTCGGACACGCGAGGTTCCGGTTTGGTTACAAAGGTGGACGCCTCTCCTCGTCGTTGGCATCGCCTCTATCTTCCTCGTCGTCCTCGTCGTCCTCGGGCGAACGGGATCCGGGGGTTGGTCGTGGGTGAAGGGTGGTGAGCGAGGGCTCGGAAGGAATTAGTATGCGGCGGCTGTCACACTTCCGCCCCCCCCCCCCCCCCCTCCCTCTCCCTCAGACCCCCATCCCCTTCCTACGCCCCTGCAGCCCCGGACCACCTCGAGCTAGACCGTTAATTTTCCATCCCGTGACTCCAATCAATCTTACGGGGGCCGTCAGCGGCTCTCCTTTCTGCCCAAGGTGGAACGCTCTCTGTACCCAGAATTTAGAGTTCAGACCTTCTCTTCTCCGGTTACAGCTTCGCAGTTCGTTGGAAGAATTTGAATTACATGGATACATGGAAAAAGATATTACTGCGATAGTAATTTTTTTTTCTCCTTCATCTCTCTTTTCATCTATTCTGGGTACTTTTGTCTTATTATTTTTATCGTTGTTAATTGGAGGAAAAAAATTACGCTGATATATTTTACTATGTAACGTATGTTTTCAATGGATTATTGATATGATGTAGCAAACGATTCCAAACGATTATTTTTATCTTCAGGTACATGAACGTGCACGCGCTGCAGAGGGCAGATGAGTGTCGCTGGTGGTTTAATGAAAAATCGAAAGTTAATATATGTGGGAGGCCGAGGATCGGGATCGAGGCGGATGCCTGTGAAACCCGTGCGATGTATATATAGACGGGTTCGGCTAATCTGAATTCTGTGAATATTGCAGCCACACGTCAATCTTTCGTTTAATAATTACGTCAGGATGATCGCATCGTGTTTGTGCGCTTATCTTATGTACACCTGTGTACATACCTCTACATACATGCATATAGGCGTACGCGAATAATATTGTATAATCCGTGCTCGTTGCTCGGGCGGGTGCTAAATGATGCCGGTGAGCTGTTATATGCAAATATTCATCGAAAATTTGTATGTGTATCTTATACCTCCTCCCCCGCCCTTCGCTACGAGCTGCGAATTCCAAGAAGCCCGAGATCTCGGGATCTTTGCGCACGTCGGACGGGGAAAGGAGGGGGGGAGGGGGAGAGTGAAAAATTCCGAATCTTTATTATTTCAGAGACCCGCTGTAACTCCACCTTCTCTTCTTCTTCTTCTCTTTCTTTTTTTTTCTCATTCCCTTTTTCTTAACGAGTCGAGATGCGCCGCGACGTCGAGCCGACGCGACGCTACGCGACGCGACGTGACGACGGAATTACCACTTTACCGAAACCCACTCATTGCCAAATCCCGTTCTCGATCTTCTCTTCCCCCGACTCCGACCACTTTTAACGTATTTTCCTGCGTGAGAACGAGTGAAAATGAAAGAGAAAACGAAAGAAAAAGAAAAAAGAAAAATACAATACAATAATGCGAGACTACAAAATCGCGACAAGGGTACGCCTCGGTTATCCTTCGTACAGACTTGCGCTTTATAATCTGTAAACATGTACATATATATGTAAGTTTGAGACTAATCCAAACTACAGCGCGACTATCAGAGGTCGTCCGCTCGGCACACCTACCAAGCCAGAGACAGCGGTCGTCATGCTGATTAGTCGAAACTGCGTAATTCAAACAGAAACACGCAAAAGGCTCGTAGCGCTTGGCGCTAAAGTTTATAATCAAACAAAGTTAATAATTATAAGTACTAGTTGTTGATTCAGGTAATCCTGGGCATAATTCCATATTGTAATTATCTGAATCGTTTGAACATATGTAAATAGTGTAAATATATTGCAGTTATTACCAGCATCAACCGCAGTACTTTATTGGAAACAAGATAGCCCTTAACTACGAAAGATAAGGGATTGACCTATAAATCAACAACTATGGCTGTGGTTCGAGCAAAATTCTGCTTTGTCTCCGAGGCATTAGACGCTAGAACCACCATTTTGAGAGTTCGCACAATTCAATTAGAAGGAGAGGACACGACTTATGAATTTCCGGAACACTTTTCAACGAAAGAGAATCATCCAAAACTCTTCGAAACGAAGATCGTGAAAAATATAGTCAAGAGTGTTAAAACACGGGGAAAGTTCCGGAAGGTGTGGATTTCGCTAGTAGATGAACTTGAAGGGCAATACTTAGATGAAGAGGGAAATGTATGTTACGACGGTATTTATTTGGATGAATGTCGAGCGTATGGTGATCCCAGTCCCGTTCCCACCCATAATTTTGAAACCTTTCCGCATGAAAAGATAACGTCACGAGTGAAAAACATGATTCTGGAAAAATTCTCAGGAAAAAACCAGAACGCGGCTATTTTTATGGATCTTTTCGTGAGCGAGTGCACCCGTTTAAAATGTAGAGAAGAAAACTACGCAGAGACGTTGAGATTTTTTTTGGAGGGACCGGCCCTTGACTGGTTTCAAAGCTTTTTGAAAATAAATAGGATTACAAGGCCATGGGAGCATTGGAAAAATTCCTTTTTAGATACTTTTGCCGTGATAGGGTGGCCAGAAATAAAGTATGCATACGAATTTCGTTATTTAAATGGTTCGCTTTTAGAGTACGCACTAAAAAAGAGAAATCTGCTTTTAGACACAGATTCTAAAATATCAGAAAACACTCAAATAAATTTAATTGTTTTGGGCTTACCAGCAAAAATTCAAGTACACATAAATAGAAAAGATTTAGATACAATTGATAAATTAATGTCGCTCATAAATCAGTCAGAAGGTCTTGTAGAGAAAAAAATCAAAACAAAAATCCCAGAGGAAAATAAATCAGAAAAAAAACCATGCTCCTACTGCAATAAAAAAGGATTTCCAAACAGGTATCACTCAGAAGATGTGTGCAGGTTAAAACTCTATGATAAAGAGAAAACAAGAAATGATAAAATACGTATAATAAATAACACGAACATTGAAGAGAGCGTAGCGTCTTCTGACGAATCAAAAAACGGATGGCGACCCCACTTATCAGATTAACAATAGGTATCGAGGATACTCCAGTCGTTGCGGTATATGACTCGGGAGCAAACGTATCGATAATAAATTATGATACAGTGGTAAAATTAAAATTAAACAAAAAAATAAGTGGGGTAAACAAACTCAATACATTTGCAGGCACTACGAATACGTTAGGCTCAATAAATCTAAGAACAAAAATTTTTAATATTTCAAAAACAATATGTTTTTATATTGTAAAAAGTGTCTCTTTTCAGGATGACATTTTGTTAGGTTTAGATGCAATCAAAGAATTTAAACTGTGTCAGAATGAAAATTTGAAAATTTTTCAAAATGATACAAAGAAATGTCAGTTACATGAGAATAGGAAAACAGAATCTATGTCAACAAACATAGCGGTAAACAGTGAGATCTATTTGGAACGCGTGTGGAATAAACACAAACAGCTGTTTACAGAGGACAAGTTCAAAGTAGGCAAAGTAACAGGCTACGAGGCGCCAGTAAAGCTTACCAAAAATAAATATATTGCGCGAAAACCGTACAAATGCTCTATAGCGGATAGCGAAGAAATAAATTCACAAATAAAATCATTACTGAAAGTAGGTTTAATTGAACGCTCGACTAGTCCGTTCGCTTCCCCGGTAACTCTTGTTTTGAAGAAAGAAGAAGGGAGAAAGTCACGGTTATGCGTAGACTATAGCGAACTAAATAAAATAATTATACCAGAATGCCACCCATTCCCAATCATTGACGATCTGCTAATGCAAGTCCGGGATTGCAAATTTTTTACAAAATTAGATATAAATTCGGCCTTCTGGTCAATCCCGATTAGAGAAAAAGATAGATATAAAACCGCGTTTATAACCCAAAACGGGCATTGGCAATGGAAATGTTTGCCTTTCGGCTTAAAATCGTCTCCGGCAATTTTTCAGAGAATTCTGAGTGACGTATTAGCGAAAAACAATCTCGAGAAATTCGCGATAAATTATATCGATGATATTTTGATATTTTCAAAAAATTCTTCAGATCATTCACGTCACATTAACGAAACTCTCATCGCCATAGAAAAAGCGGGTTTTAAGTTAAACAAAAAAAAATGCACATTTGCAAAAAAGTCAGTTATCTATTTGGGACATGAAATAAAAGAAAATAAGATAAAACCTCTAAATGATAACTTAATAGCAATAAAAAAATTTCCGAAACCGCAGAATCAAAAAAATGTGAGGCAACTCTTGGGAAAAATAAATTTCTACTTAAAATACATACCGAAAGCTTCGATAGAATTAGAACCACTACATAATTTACTTAGAAAAAATGTAAAATTCGAATGGACACAAGAATGTGAAGACAGTTTTAAAAAAATTAAAAACTATCTCAGCTCTGAGCCGATATTGGCAATTTTTGACCCGAAACTTCCTATATACATTTTTACAGATGCATCCAAAAAAGGAGTAGCAGCAATTTTAAAACAACCTCAAAAAGACAATTCTATAAAACCAGTCTTTTTTTTTTCAAAAAAACTAACAAAACCGCAAGAAAACAAACGCGCTATATTCTTGGAAGTCCTGGCGATAAAAGAGTGTATTTTATATTGGCAATATAAACTTATAGGAAATAAATTCACGATCTTCACAGACCACAAACCGCTTGAAAACTTTAATGTAAAAAAGAGTAAAGATCCTGAACTATTAGCATTATTAAACTACATCTCAAACTTTGATTTTGAAATCAAGTATAACCCAGGCAAAAATAATGCAGAAGCAGATAGCTTTTCTCGAAACCCAGTACTAGATGAAAACACAAGCAGTGAAACGGCTATAAAAATAGTAAATTTTTTATCGATGGAAGAACTGAGGAACGACCAAAAACAATTACATATAAAAAAAGAGGATAAAACAGTAAAAAAAAATAACATTTGTTATAAAATCTTAAATAACAAAGAAAAAATATGGGTGACGGAAAAGTTAGGTATTCAAATGATAAAAAATATACACAACGAAAGTCATATTGGAGTAAAGCAGTTAACTCTGACTTTAACCCCAAAATACTATTTTAAAAACATGCACAAACATATAAAACTTATTTGTCGAGCATGCGACACTTGCGTAAGAAATAAATCAAGGTTCGGAAATTTTATTCAACCCCTTTCACAATTAGGTCCAGCGTCGGAGCCGTTTCAAATAATATCCTTGGATACAATAGGAGGGTTCAGCGGAAACAAATCACCAAAAAAATACTTGCATTTAATCGTAGACCACTTCACGAAGTACGCCTTTGTATTGATCGCAAAAACACAGACAGCAAAAGATTTCATAAATCTAGTAAAAAAAGTTCAGAAAAAGGGAAAAATAAAAGTACTTCTAACTGATCAATACGCGGGAATAAACTCAAAAGAATTTAAAAATTATCTAAAAGCAGAAAACATAACAAACATTTTCACCGCGGTAGACTGCCCCTTTTCAAACGGGCAAAATGAACGGACAAATCAAACATTAGTTAATGCGATTAGGTGTAAAATATTTGAAAAAAAAGACCGGCCGTGGTCAGTCATAGCTGAACAGTGTGTAGAAAACTACAATAACACAATACACAGCACAACAAAGTTTACACCGAATTACCTTTTAAATGGAATTGATAAATCCTATCTCCCGTCGGAACTTAACGAAAACAACTTAGAAAATTTAGAGAAAAACAGAAAAATAGCATTTTTAAATGCAGAAAAAATACATAATCAAAATAAAGTTTACTATGATAAAAATAAACGAAAAATAACATACGAAGTCGGTGATCTTGTTTATATTCAGAACGGAAGTCGTTTAAATAGGAAAAAACTTGATCCGGTCAGAGTGGGCCCGTTTAGAATAAAGAAAAAAATCTCTGACTTACTGTATATTATTGACTCGGGATTTAAAACACCAGAGTCAAACGTTTATCATGCAAATAAAATGATCCCCTATTTCCAGACTCCTGACTCCTGAAACATAAGTCTGGGAGGGGGGGGGGAGGGGGGGATGTAAGTTTGAGACTAATCCAAACTACAGCGCGACTATCAGAGGTCGTCCGCTCGGCACACCTACCAAGCCAGAGACAGCGGTCGTCATGCTGATTAGTCGAAACTGCGTAATTCAAACAGAAACACGCAAAAGGCTCGTAGCGCTTGGCGCTAAAGTTTATAATCAAACAAAGTTAATAATTATAAGTACTAGTTGTTGATTCAGGTAATCCTGGGCATAATTCCATATTGTAATTATCTGAATCGTTTGAACATATGTAAATAGTGTAAATATATTGCAGTTATTACCAGCATCAACCGCAGTACTTTATTGGAAACAAGATAGCCCTTAACTACGAAAGATAAGGGATTGACCTATATATATACCCTCGTCTGTAAGAACAAAATTTTTCACGGACTTTTAACGCTCCACTCGAAAACGATTACGCGTCTTTTTTGTCAAGGCACTTTTTATTCTACGGCCAACGTTTGGTAGAAAAATCCCAGAACGGCACTTTGCGAGGGAAAATATTTGTAAATAAATAGAATAAGTTGGAATAATTCCAGCTACCCTCGTCTTCGTTCATCGTCCCCTTAATCAATCTTCATCACTCCTTTTGCCTTCCTCCATCGTTTTAATCTAATAGATTTTCTTGACAGTCCTGACACAAATTTATTCCATAGTTTCTTTTATTTCGGAACCTGCCATCAAGTTCCTTAAAACCTATTAAATAAACCCCGATTCTGTATAGTCTTTTTCTGAAGTGGTTATACCTAGTCTGGAGGCCGGAAACAGCGATTTTTCAACGATTTTTCATCAAGAGACATCTCAATTTATTGCTACAAAAATTTATATACATGCTGGGTTAACTTTGAAATTTAATCTAATATTTTTTATTTGTAAAAATAATGATTTTTAAAGTTGTTATATCTGATCTCCGAGAGGAGCTCTAAAAAAGATATCTTGCGGTGAGCAAGATATCTCTGGACTGGATCATCCGAAATTAAAAAACAAAAAAGCTTTAGTCAATATAACGTATCATCTGGTATTTAATCCAAGGAATGAGGAAAATATTAATTTTTAGCAAAACGGTGGTTTCTCAAAAAAAAAAAAAAAAATTTGATTTTCCATGAAAAATATTCGCCTTAATCTGTTTACAAAATGGAGAATGTTTATCGACGAGAAAAAACCTTCGACTAATGACTGAAAGATATATTCATGAAACTTGGGTAAAAAAATTTGAGACTGATCGGTTCAGCCGTTTCCGAGAAATCTTGCTCACCGACTTTGAAAACCTAGTTTTGAGAAAAACGCATTCAAAGTTTAAAAAGCACTTTCAAACGCTCCGGGGTGTCTTTGCAAATGGCGCGTGACTTCGATAGTATTTATCGGATCGACTCGAAATTTTCTGTTCATAGACTTGAATATATGTACGTTCCGAAAACAAAATTGGAAAAAAAAAAAAAAACCATCTTTAAAAAATCCTGACTAGGTATAACGCCTTAAACACAAATGACATGCGATTATATAATTTGAGGAGGCAGTGATTTTAATTAAAGCAGCTAAAGGCGGTTCTCATGTTTTCTTATTTTTCTTTCAACATATTATTCTCATAATTTTCTTCTCGATTATTATTTGTCTCTAGCAGTGAAACGATTTCACAAGAAACGAGACACCCTAGTTACCTTATTATAAATTTTCTGACAGGTACGATGATTACTTTTCAGAAGTTCTCCGCTAACGCAACGAGCGAAAATACATACCCACCTGTAATATAATTCACGGATTCGCGTATTCGTTTATTTTCCCTGCAGGTGCCGCCTCTTGCATCGTTCAAATACCGTGTTATTTTATTATTTTTTTTTTTTTTTTTTTTATTTAAAATAAAACGTAATCAAACAATTACTCTCCGTCAAGCATAAACCACGATGACGTTGCAACCGATATTCTTCGATAAAAACTTGCTATCCAAAAATATTAATCCGTATACCTAGAGAGAAATTGATTGCGACGGTAATTTTTAAACTGTTCGTGCATAGCTGTATATAAAAAAAAAAATGGGATAAACGAACGAATGAAAACTTTGGTAGCCATAATCCGAACCCTCGGTCTCGGCCCTTTAGTCTCCGCTGATATCGGACCTTCTCCGAGAGTCTCTCATCTCCTCCTCGCTCCTGTATAATTCATGGGATCACCGCAGCGCGGTGTGTACCAGAGACCCCCTCGACTGCAGAGGGGCGCCCCGAAATACGAGCGGCATCTCAATGCTGACCGACGCCAGATTAGTCCGAGGAAATTGCCAAACTTCTTCTACTTCTTCTTGTTCTCTTCTTTCCAACCCCCCCCCCCCCCCCCACCCTTCCCTCTTTCCCCTCTACCCCCTCCCCTCGATTTTCTTTTCCCTTCTTTTTCCCGATCCTTCCGAGGAAAACCCCGCAGAGTATGAAAGTCAATTTCTGAAGCCGTGCGAGCTGACCGAATCGGACATCGACTACCGGGGGAGGAAAAAAAAAAAAAGAAAACTCCCGCTAAGGGTGTTCATATCCTGCCACTCGGCGGTGCGGGTCGTACAGATTCAGAGTGTTTTTTAATTAAAGTTTGTTTTTTTTTCGTTCTCATGCTCTCGTGTTTGCCAATTTTTTTTTTTTTTTTTCTTTTCTTTTAATAAAAATTTTCCCTCCCCACACCCTCCCCCAGAGAAATGGAAGAATATTTTAAGGTGAAAACCCACCTCCTCGACAACTTCCGGCGAGAAAAGCGCGAGGTTTTACCGGCGGGTGGAAAGGGGGAGGTATACAGAGGATATCGAAAGCAGGCGCGAAAGGTACAGAGAGATCGTTATATTAATAACGCTAATTAGTATTTGCCAGACTCGTTCGTTCTTTCGTTCGTCGAATGAGTGAGTTGGTTGGTTGGTTGGTTGGTTGGTTGGTTGGTTGGTTGGTTCGCTACCGCGTTTTCATAACGGTATTTCACCCCGTCGTGCCGGGCGATATGCCCTTAAGGGCTTCTATTTATTAATGTCAAGAGTGAAGTCTCGAAATTAAAATGCTTTTCTTCGTTCAAAAGATTTTAGCGAAATTAAAAAAGCATTTTCTCCCGTGCCGGCCAAGGGGATGGGGATGAGGAGGGTTCAAAAGGGGGGAAGGTGGGGGGGGGGACAAGGCTGTCGGTATAACCCGAAGCCCCGTGACGCGGAGATGGCTTCTTAAGCTTATTCTTCTCCACCTCCTCAGACTTTACCGCTAGGTACTCACTCAGTTTTATTTATTATCGTTATGCCACACTGCCAGGAGCTGCTTTCGCCGAACAGCAAACAACCAACCCTTCCCTCAAAACCTCGTTGCACTCGAGTCTAGCCGAGAGATTTTTTTTTTTTTTTTTTGTTTTTACCCCTCTTATTTCTTTCCTCCTTTGTCATTTACTGGTTTTCCCACCCCCTCCCCCTTCTCTCTTTCTTTTCATCCTTCGTTTCGTTAGTTATTCCGCGCGCCCCGAAAATATCATCATCAAATATGCATTGTATGAATACGAAGTAGATATCCGCTGATGGGGTGTCGTTGAGCACAGAGCAGAGGTGAATAAACGTGAAAAAACATCGGGAAAACACAACCGTTGCCCGGGGAATGTCTAACCTAGTCTCGGTTTTGTACGTCCGTCCTGGTTATTCCTCCTCCAGATCCTCCTTATCTTTCTCTTTCTCTTTCTCAGGGATAGAAGTACGCAGGGTAATGGGGCGTGAATGTCAAACGGGAAGGGGATTGACAAAGCTGGTGCTCGAACCTCTTTTATTTTTCAGCTCTCACCCCGTCGCGACGCCGCGTGTGTACAGCTCGACTCGCATCTAAATGGTAATATCCTCTCCACTCTGACCGACGGAGTGGGTGTCTCAAAAAATCACCCCCTACCGCCCTTCCTCCCTCCCCCCCAGCCGCTGTAGTCCCGTATTGTTGCCATCCGTCTACTGTTCGTACGTATTTAGTCTTGTGCACACCTACCATGTTCTACACGGTTCGAAACAAAAATGTCCCGGCAGGTTCGTTAAAATTTTTAGATTGATTTGAACAATTTTTTAGTGTATGACTGACAAGGAGACCTTACATGACTTGAACTCAAAAATCCAAATGGACAGCCGTTTACGAGAAAAACAAGTTCAAGTCTAGCTGGGGATACTTTTATTTACTGTTTTTAATTTTTCGTTTTTCTTTTGCAATTTTTCAGTCCATTCTCAATTTCTATGTATTACTTACATCATAGATTTATGAAAATTGTATGGATACTTAAGCATTTAATTAACATTTTCTTACGAAAAAACACGCTTTTTATAATTTCTTTTTTTTTTTACGATCTATCGTTTATAATACGTGCTTTTTATTCAATTTGTAGATATTCTATTTAACTGTCGTTCCTGTGACTTCAACTCGACTGTTTCTGACAGTAATGCTTCGGATGACTAAATTTTACTCTGTACTTTATTAAAAATTAACTGACAGATATTGAAGATAATTTTTGTTTAATTTCACGCGGAAGATCGATGAAAAAAAAAAATGCAAAATTATAAAAAGCGTGTTTTTAGAAGGAAAATACTAATTAAGTGCCTAAGTATTCATATAATTTTCATAAATTTATTATGTAAGTAACGTTGGAATTGTGAAGGGACGGTGAAAATTGAAAACAAAAAAATAATAATAGCTCCAAGGTCTCCTTGTAGGTGAAAAAAAGAAAGCAAGAATTACAAATTACACGCTCTTATGACGATTTAAACGTAAGAATTACAGAAATTTTGTGTATCAAATAACACGAATATAAAATCGATCTGCTGGAACATTATGTTTAGTTAAATTTTTCTCACCGCGTGTATGTATTGTGACACAAACGGTACTTTCGTACTTGGCTATCGCTTCGATGCCCGATTTCATCGGTGGTAAATTATACTCCGGACCCTGCTGCCCAGTTTCCACCTGACGTGAACGACCGTCAAACAAATGATTATACACACCTATATGCCCGCCATGTGAATACATACGTATAATGTATATACGTACACCTAGATGTGTGTGCTCGTAATTTTTATACGGACATTTCGGTTACGCGTATAAATAAATTTCGTTGTTTGTCAACCGGAATGCAAAACAGCCGCCGACGTTTTTCCCCGCTCGGTATTATTTAGTCCTGTTTTTCTTTTATCAGTTTACGATTTGCAAAATTTTACAGTTTGTCAAGTACCACGTTATTGTAACGTGAAGATCGTGTATAATTCACGTACGATTATTCTTATATTGCATTCTTGTTACTATTTTTTCGTTCTCATCGATCATCGATGAGACTGATTTGTGTTTTCTGAAGATCAAAACCCGCAAGGATCTGTGTTCTTCGAACGACGTGGACCATTTTTTTTTCTTTTTTTTTTTTTACTCATTCAAAACTTTTCGGGTCTGTAAAAACGTTGATCGTTGACGAAACTGTCACGGTACGTACAATAGAAGTGAAAGTTGTTCATTCGTCGTTGAAGAATTAAAAAATTTATTTCACTTGAGACGAAGAATAGGTAGATTATATAAAGTAGGAATTTTTTCCATCCACGAGCGAGGAACTGTATCATTAAACTGCCATCCTGTTAAATAATCCTGAAAACGCCGTTAGCCTCGGTAATAAAACATCCGAGATTTGTCCACCCCGCGAATCAAGGGGATGCAATCGTTGTAAGTAAGTGTTGAAGTTCGCGTCCCTTGCCAACGTTAAGTCCGAGGGTAATATCGCAGCTGTCTTATCAGCCCAGAGGAATTAGGGGGATGAGGATGAGGGTGAGGTTGAGGGGGCTGCGTGAGGCTTAATTGACAAGGTGAAAGCTTGCCCCGTCGTTAATGAGACGTAGCGCTACCTAATTATTAACGTACCTACCCTTCGCACTCGAGATGAGAGGAGCGGAGAAAAGAGGCGAGGAACGGAAAGGGATGAGTCGATTAAACGAAACAGTCAGAACGCACGCAACGATAGCGGAGAACTTGTCCGTGCGGAAGAGCGAGAAGGTGGAAAGGAGGACCCCTTTCAACGCCCAGCGTCAGCACATCCGGGGTCGGTTGATCAGCCGTGGCTCTCCAACTTCCGTTGTTCTCCCTAATTCCTCTTCCACCTTGGCTTCTTCCTCCTCCTCCGCCTCCTCCTCCTCCTCTTCTTCTTCTTCTTTTTCTTTTTCGTCTTCGTCTTCTTCTTACTCTCCGGAAGTGAGTCAGGGAAGCGTGATAGCCGGAGGCTGGATAAAAATCTAGCAATGCAGTAGACAATCCAGGAGTGTTCCAGGGGAAGGTGAGGGTGGGAATGGGGGCGGATATTCGTCGTTGGAATCCGGGATGGAAGCACCTTAGGCATTGCTAGATCCATAATTGATTGGCCTGCAGCTCTCCGCGGTACCGGTTTATACGTAGAGTAAAAGAGGAGAGGGAAGAGTGAGAAGAACTTTCAGGAATAAAGTTGAGCGCAGGGCGGAGGGAGGAGGGGAGGAGGGCCGAGCTTTTGCCACGGTGAAAAGTTTCCCTCGATGCCCTCAGGGCTTATAAACTGTACAATTTTTACACCTTATACACCGAGGGAGGATGGAGGAGGAGGGAGGTACCCACCTAACTCGGATTCTCCACTTCTTGCAACCACCCTGCAACGGTGGTCGTGTGTAGTTACCTGAAAATCTTACAGGTATACGGCTACTCTAACCACCAACGTCGGGAGAATCGCTGCGGAATCGATAATATTCGTCGGTACCTGCTGCAATTTCATCCCCCCTCCCCCTGCCTTTTTCAACCCCTCATTCGCCACCCCTTGGGAATATTTTGCCAACTTTTTCACAACTATATGCTATACAACTATCGACAATTCGTTATTAAAAACCTTGATACTGCAAAAGACGAAACGTGTTACCACTTCGTTGAAACTTTCGTCTTCGGAGGAAAAAAAAAGAGACAGAGAGAGAGAGAGAGAGAGAGAGACGTTTATTCGTCCTGGGACAAGTTCCCTTGGGCGATGTAACATACGTGTGACACGAAATGTGCAGTAAAACTCAAAATTGAAATTAAAATTAAAACTCGAGTTGTAGGAATAACGCATTGAAGGGAGAAAACAATAGATAAATATAAATAGAACCAAATTAACGAATAAGTAGAGAAAAAATTATTAAATAGGTAAATAAATAAATAAATAAGGTAAAAATGACGAGTATAGTAAAAATAAAAGTAAAAATCATACAAGCTAGAACAGAAGAAAATTGATAGGACAATTTGAAAGAATGAGCATTAAAAATTAGAATTACAATTCATTCACATTGGTACAAGTCCTCTTAGACAACAAGAAAGTTGACGTAGTAAAACATGAAACGTAATATTACAAAAATAACGCGACAATGAAATAACAAAGTATAATAAGTAAATAAAGAAAAGATGTAATAAATATGCAGCACAACTTTGGGCACACGTATATACATGTATATTTTGTAAGAAAAAAGAGAATTACTATCATCATGTTACAACGTGAAAGTTGTATGAAAAGTTTTGAAAAATTTTTTCAAATTGTCTGAGTTGATTCGCTTGAACTTGCAGTTCAGACAATTTATGATAATGGTAAATGTAAAATTCGCGGTGAATTTGTTCGCGAACAAAGTATTATGAGGCATACCTTTACAAAGAAGGTAAGGGAGGGGGATGGGGATGGAGATATGACGTTGCGACGTTTCTGGTAAATCAAGGTAACGAGGAAACGAGCCGTGGTTATTGTCGGATCTGGTGGAGCGCGTTGGCGAGTAGCGAGTTTCTCCTTATAATACAAATGGCATCTTCAAGCACTGCATACCTCGACTTTGCCGAATAAATTAGCGCTGCCCTTCCCTTATTTTGCCCGCTCTCCCTTGTTCCCAAAAGCTTGAGAAATCCCCGAGGCCAAGGGGAGGAGGAGGTGGGGAAAACCGCGACTGACTGCAGGATAGGAAGAAACGCGCGGTCTTTGCTCTCTCGCTTTGCCGCTGCGGCCCTTAGGCGGTCCTTAATAATAAATTCATATCTCTACGGCCTGCCTGCTTCCGCCTTCCCCTAGTCCCTCTTTTTTCCCTCCCTCCCCTTCTCCTTCTCTTTCTCTTTCTCTTTATCCAACTCCGTTTGCCGCCGCTGCCGCGTTCGGTCCGCGACTACAAATCTCCTTTTTATGCCGCTTAATAAAACTCGTCTGACATATCTCTGACTGCTACCACTTAATTTCGGGTGACTCTCCCCTAACTCGGCATTCGGCGCCGCTTATTTTCCTGCTCCTTCTTCTTCTACTTCTTTTTTTTTTTTTTTTTTTTTTTATTCTTCTTTTTCTTTTCCCTCTCCCCTCACCTTCCCGACCTCTTACCTTCCTTTATTGCGGACTGTGACGGCAAACCGGAGAAATTTCAAAGCGAATGATGTTTGAAGAAGATTAAAAGAAAATAAAAAATAAATAATAACGAACGGAAAAACCTTTCAATTTTCAAACCGCAGGTAATTCTCTTAATTATCTCGGATCTTCCCGGATATTACCGAGCCCTGTATCCATCCGATATCGTCACGACGACTCGCGACAAATTCGTTCGTTCAACTCGGGCAGGATGGCAGATCGCTTATCCTATTCAAATTTAAATTCTTATCTCCAAGATATGGAAAAAGAACGAACGAGGAGGAAGAAAAGAAAATTTTCCGTACAATTTCCCGTCTCATTGATAGTTGGAAATCGGTATTTTCTCGTACTCTCTTATCGCAATAATCGAGGACTTGTTTTTGCATATTAATTCCGAGAATAAAAACACAATTATTCATCAAGATGCAGAGAAAACTTTTCTCTCATCTGAGATAGGATCCTGAGTGTTTTCTTATTTTTTTTTTTTTCTTTATATATATACGTCGTGATCCTTACGTTAGCACCGCGTCCAGTAACAATGAGAGCTGATCCTTTCCCTCAGCTATAATATCACCTCACCTTTGCGGTCCATACCCCAGGTTTCATTTGCCGCTGGCCGTTTCGGACTCGCGGATATTATTATTTTCGTTTTTTTTTTTTTTCTTTCTTTCTTTCTTTTTTTCTCTTTTTGCGCGCGGACCAGGCCTTTTATGCTAAACGGTGAAAATAGGGTGCGGGGGAAGATGTGTGCCGAGGGTGGTGGGGGCAGGGGGAGGGGAGGCTTCATTTGAATGCCGCTAATGCGAAAAACCGATGCATGCTAATGGAGAGGGAGAAAGGCGGTGAGGTTGGGGGGTGAGGCGAGGGAATTGCGCGCGTTTGCACGTGTGTGTGTGTGTGTGTGTGCGTGCGAGAGAGTCAGCTCGCCTCGCCTCGCCAGCACGTATGCCGTACAACCCTTTACGTCATATGCATACGTTACGAGCGGCACATTTACATATACGGCCACCTATGCTAATCTGTTATGTATGTATACGTCGTGTACCTGCTACAGAAGCAGGCTGGTTAGCTGCCGGAGGGGCGAGGAGAGAAGCGTTGCGCACGATTAGTGCGTACACCCTGTATAACCTGTGTATATATGTACAGTGTGTAATGTGCAACACAGGTTACCGTATTTATGTATATTTATTGTACGTATCGTTGGCCGCGTTATGTGTCGTCCCGACTATGCAGATACTTACTGTACAAACGAATAGTCCCGTCCGTTTCACCTCGTGGATTTTTCGCCACGCATTTATAGGTGCCGAAATCATCTTTCTGTAAATAAGGCGATGCGAAGAAGGTTTAGACGGATATTGTACACTGTGGTTGTGAAACATTTACACATACTTTTAATTTTTTTGAAAGTTGGATGGGATAGGTAGATTTGCAGTTTTTCGCTAAAAAATTTTTTACCGTTGCCTGAACGACGCGTTGAAATTTTGAAAAACGAACATTTTCGGGGATTTCAAAATTGAGATATACGCAAATCCTTTGGTACGTCGGAACAAAACTTCTTGTCAAATCAGAAATGTGTGTGGATTTCTTTTTTTTTTTTTTTGCGCACGAGATTCATTCTTCGGTAAAAATATCGAACGAAAAAAAAGCCAGTAAACGTCAGGTTATAAGGATTCTCCTAAAGTTTTGAAAAAAAATTTACAAAAAATTAATAATAATAATTTGATTAGGCGGTATTTAATATTGGGTCACATTCCTCCGGTTTCGGGTTAGCGCTTATCCGCTGTAAAGGAACGAGAGAAATAAAGACCAGTGAAATATTTTAATATTTGAAAGTTAAACAAATGAGTTTCCTACGAATTTCAACATGGATTTTACCGTACTAAAAAAAATCGCACGCATCTTAGGCTTCGCAAAAACTTTTGTTTCGTCGTAGAAAACATAGCCAACGAAGGATTTAAGGATATTTTAATTTTGAAATTCCCTAAAACAGCCATTTTTCGAAACTTCAACGTTCTTTAGTATAAAATTTTTTTCATCCCAGAAAAAGTGGAAAAATCTCGGAGAAGATCGAAATCTAAAAAAAAAAAAAAAAACGCTTTTCCGAACCACTCTAGGGTAATTTTCAAATTATAGGATCTACCTCAGAGACAGTTTTCAAAGCTGACTAAGAAAATTCGGGCTAAACATTTTTCAAGTACTTACCGTTAAACTGTGAATGGTCAACTGCATGTGAGTTTTGTATGACGGTTTGTCGGGAAGAGTAACCGCCCTGTGTTTCTCGCTGTCGTGAATCATGTGTCCGTCCTCGCGGGTCCAGTAGTTTAGGGATGTCGGGTGTGCCTCGGAGTGACACTCGAGGGTCACCGAGTAGCCGAGGGGTGCTCCGACTAGCTGATGAGGTATCCACAGCATCGGCGGAACTGTAACACGATTGCGGAAAGTGCGGATATAATAACCTTGATCGCGCTGTCGCACAGGAGTTTCGGTATTTTTATAATCTGCCTCCCGTTTTTTGCTCTCTCTTTAACTTCCCGTTTTTCGTCTGTTTTCAGAGACCAAAGGAAGTTATTGCTGTAATCACCCGGACAACGAGAAGGTGAGTTATTATTGAATCTCTACATTTTGAAGTTTAGACAATCACCTCCGATCATTTTGAAGAAAACTCTAAAAATATTCCGATTTCGGTAGAAATTGGTAGACGGAGGTTTTTTTGGATCACCGATAACGCATCCAAGGTCAGACTTCCAAAATTTGTAACAGTGGATCCATTGTAATGGTTCGAAATAAAAAAGAAGTCGTCATATTTCCATGTAATACGGTATTCGAGGGCCTTGAAATCGTTAATTACGAATTAGAATTTATAGTTCGAAATTTGAATCGGACATTATTCTTTTTCTGTTTCCATAAACTTGTAAGCTGCAGTGTGAGAGCGGGAAGTTCGAGGGCTGGTTCATGTCCAGTCTAAAGCCGCTTGTTAAACTGCGTATACAAGTTATCAATTTCAACATCTGAATGTCGATTCGCGAACAACCGCCGTCGACTGTAAAACCGCGTCGACGACGCGGGAATCGATTTCCGCAGAATCGAGGTGACTCGTCGGTCTCGCAAGAGGCGCACCTCGTCTCTCGTTTTTCGTTTCACGGGGCCCGCTGTTTCATCTCGGCTTAGCAATATCGGTTCGATGAAAGCTAATCTAATTTCGATCAACGGACAGAGATAATGCGATAATACATTTTGATCCACCGTTTTCATTCGCTCTGCATTAACAACGCATGCCGCGTGTCTCTCTATTAACCCAGCACTTTTTCACTACTTTTTTCATCCGGTTAGTACGGCACTGTGGTAGGCAATTTTCGTCTCACTATTGACGTCCTGCGGGACGGACTGCAGCCGGTTCTTGGCCCGAGGGTGAAAGGTGAGACGGAGAGAAGAGGGAGAGGATCGCGAAACCGATAGGAAAGCACGTAGATGTAAATGACTCTGTAAATAAAAGCTCTGGTCGTTCGGCCTCGCTTGCCGTTGCTCTTCCTTTCCTCCTCCTCCTCCTTCTCCTTCTCTTCAGCAGACCAGGACCTCCTCCGCACGCTGCTTCTAGCCTCCAGGCTCTCCGAGGAATTCCTGTTTAGAGCCTCGCAGACCGTTGAGAGAAGGCGGAAAGCTCGGTTCCAGATCCTCGAAACTCCGTCCCTCCTCCTCTTCTTCCCCCTCTCGCTCTCACTCTCTCTCTCTCTCTCTCTCTACAGGTACCGACTATTGTACTCTTAAAGTAGATTCCGTTATCAACTCCGGGGAATCCGAACGAACGAATAAACGAACGAACGACGATACGATAATTCCGATCTAAAACGACCCTCTGCGTCCACGCTGTTGCAGTCGAGAGAGCGCGATAACCGACATCCTCCCTCTCCTCCCGTGTTTCCATCCCTCCCGCAGTCAGGATATTCATACCGATTACCCGCCCGAGCCGGCAACTGTATAACCATTCTATTTCCCCCATTATCGAACCTTATCTACTCAATTAATCGACGAATGAAGACTATACCTATATCGCTGTAGTTCAAACATACGTTCTCACCTCTCAATCTATACTTGAAATTAACCCGTTCACTTTGAAATGAAAATATTTACTCAAAATGATATTTACTGTACGGTGCGCAATATCAACAATCTCTTAATCATTGTAATGTTTTTTCGGCGTCGTAGGTCAATCGAGAACTAAAGTCTCATTTTTAATTTCGGATTTTTGAAGGGGGTGCCCTCCTCAGAACTGTAATTAGCTTATTTACAATCACAAAAATTGGAGTCAACAATCATGATACAACCGTCCAAAGAAAAAACAACTAATCATCTTATACTCGCATTAAGCATACGTGAAAGAATGAACTTATCAGGGTCTTTCGGTAATATCGTGTCAACGCACATGTACGTATTAACAAGATTTTCAGCAACATCGACAACCATTACCGGTAATTAAAAACGTGGCCTTAGAGAAAGAAAGGAACAAGGAGAATCACAATATTTTTAAACAAGAAGGACAAAACCTAATGTAGAGTAAAAACTTCATAGTTATTGTCGATAAAAAACCGATTATTCGGATAAAATGTCTTAAAATTATCAAACTCAATCGTAACGTGGATATTATTCGATGCTATAGATCGGTCTGGAGTGTATTTCGATCACTTTGGAGAGAGCTGAGCGAGAGAGATGAGAGAAAACGGGGCGCGGAGGGAAAATTTTGGCAGCACTAGGTGTCTGCGGGCAAACAGTCGAGAATTATTTCGGATATCTTAAGCTCCGACTATTCGCGTGGAGTTGGTGAAACGAGGTATGGTGGAAAGGGGCGGGAGGATGGAGGAGGAGATGGCTCTGGATGGCGCGTAGGGGATCTGACACCTTCTTAAAATGCAAAACATTTCGTCCGAGAGTGAGAAAGGGGAATATCCTTCGCGTCCTTATTGCTGGCACGAGTTTCGCGTGTACCGAGAATTCGGAATTCTCTCGCCCGCGGTGACGGGCGACATCACAGCGTGTCGGTGCGGAGTATGGCTCTACGGTGTGGTCCCACACCTTGACTGGAAGATGAGAGGAGAGACTGGCTCCCTCCCTTTCCCTGATTCTGGTTCCCATACCGCACGCCTTTTCTGATATAATACGTACGCCCTGAGCCGGGCGTCGCGATGCAGCGCATCTATGACTGTTGCACCGACGGAATACCAGATATCAAAACTCAGAATCAGCATTCACCGCGTGCCGATCCTCCGGTCCAGGCTCGGTACTCCCAATGAGATGATCACTCGAGCCATACGATAAAAGTCATGCCCGTAGAAGTTCCGCAGACGCGGAGTGTACCTGCATATACGCTGGGGTGGTTGGTTTTTCAACTTTTTTTGTTTTAAGGTATCACTCGAGAAATTTGTGACAAATGTTGAAAAAAAACTTTCGTAAGTACCTGGAGGAGGTAGGAAAATATTCAGAGGTCGCTACCGAGTACTGGAATTTTTTTTTACTTATTTTTATGTTTATACACCTTACGGACTTGAATAGACATTATATTATTTGTTTTGTATCGTGGTTCAATTAATCGTTCACCAATCAACAGCAAACTGCGCCCAACAATTCCGCAATTGGCTGTTCTCGTCTTTTATCCGAAAGATTAATCGTCTCGGAGAAATTTGGATAACAGTTTTTGTTATCGAAATAGAAGTATCGCATCACCTTGATGTCCCTGTTTCGTTTTCGATACTGATTCTTATGAACAATGATTAATCGGACCACTATACGAAAAAAATATACTAATATACATACAAGTCCGTAAGGTGCAGACATAAAAATAAATAAAAAACATAACAATAATTGCTGCTTATCTCTAAATATTTTCTTACTTCCTACAGGTTGTACGACGGTATTTTTTTCAGTATTTGTCACGAATTTTTCGAGTAGCACTTTAAAAGAAAAATGGAAAGAAAAAAAAAACAACCACCCTAATGCGTGCATATTTAGCACACCTTTCCTCGACGTTGCAAGGAGGAAAAAAATGTACGTACCTACATCGTGTCGAAATGAACGTACATACATACCTATGCACACATGCATGTTATATATTTTTCCAACACCGCGGTGAATTGTCTGTACAACCCCGTGAGTGCCCACCCCACCCTTGAGCGATAGTTAAATAATTTGCCGTCTCGCGTTTCTCAACTTGTGGAATTGAATGTAACGAAATGGAGGAAGAGTAACAGGAAGAGGAACAGGATGTGGAATTATTAACGAAATCCGCGTGCTTGGTGGGGCACCAGCTCTCTCCGACATCGCGTAACGGTGAGTGGGAGAGAAGAGAGAAAAGGGGCAAATGCACAGGCGTCGAACAATGCGGTGCGTTGGACGGTAGCTAATTCAGCTGGAAGTTAAACAATGTTAAAATGTAGCACGATCGGGAGGCTAGCGAATTCACGGCACGACCGCACCTCACCGGAGTTCCGGACGTCGCGGAGGATTGGTTATAGCCGCTGGCTAGAAAACCTCGCGTTTTCCTCTTTATACCTCCTTTCCTCCCTCTCACGTTCCCTTCCGCAGCGACGGCGACGACGTCCTCGGACGCGTTCGTTAACCGGGGGTTGGGACTCGACCTGCAGCTCACCTCCTATATCATCTCCTTTTTCATGCTCCTCATGCTTCTGCACCACCGCTGATTCGGACCGCAGACCAAGGCCGTCACCATCCCCCGTTCCATGCCCCCATCCCCACCCACCCCTTGTCACTCCGCGTTTCAACATTTTCCGGGTTATTGGACTGACCCGGAATTTTAATCTCATTTAACGCCGAGATATCTAATCCCTACCCCTCCTGCCCCTCCCATCGCTCGCTTTTTCTACCACCCATAACCGACATTTTCGCGCTTATACTCGTCGGATGGGAATTTGATATAGTCGTTGAGGTGGTACGGAAGGTCGGAAAAATGAGAAGGAAACGCGAAAAGATTGGGGGGGCGGGGGATCTCTTTTTTTTCAAACACGGTTTAATCGATAATACCGAGAAGATTTTTTTAGATATTTATAAGCGATGGAATTTTTTTTTTTTTTTTTTTGCACTCTTGTCAATCCCTCATTCGATAAAATCGTGACCCTCTGATCCGATGTTGGAGAGATAGAGAGTGAGAGAGAGAGAGGTAGGGAGAGAGAAAGCGAGAGAGAGAGGACGAAGAAGGGCGAGGGAGATGAGACGGGAGGTGGATGGGTATAACAGATTTAAGCCATTGAGCCGCGTCGAGGAATGCCAAACGGAAATAGCTGACTGAATTTTCGGTATCCATATATACGTACACACCGGTAAAGGAATCCGGGTGGGTAAATTCATCTCCGGCTGATTTTGATTTCTCATAGAGTAACGCGCGTGCCTCGGTTTCACCATGATGTCAGCAGATTTTCACATCTACGGTATTAGGATTAATAGTATACATTATGTAACAAGGAAATAAAGCCGAAGATTATTCCCGCCGGTAGATTTACTCCCTTAGTAAAGAGAGGGAATAATGCGCTTTATACTTTCGTCCCGATTCGTAGGGCAAAAAAGTTAACGTTACGAACGAGTCGGGAGTAAACAAAATAATAGGGTGAATCGGATGACTTTGCCAAGGTATAATCTAACCAAAGCAAACGTAAATTCCATTTTCACGGCGGTCTATAACGGACGTCTCGATATCGATATGCGTCAGTGGGCATCGAGTGCAAGAGCGAGCAAGCATCGGTGCACGCGCATCTTGCGGTATTGTGTGGATGGCTTTTGAGCTCGTCAATTCTGTACACAGTCTGGAGTAGCAATGGGATGATAGCTGGATGCCAACGTGGAGGATAGATTCCTTTGTCGCACTCGACATCCTTGAGACTGCTGGCTAGGTTGCAGTCGCAGTTGCTGCCTAGGGGCTGCAGGTGTGTATCCACCTACGACGAACTCCGATGGTACGGGAAGACATGCCGCACATGCATATACGCGCAACCAACTTCCTATGTCGCGTCTGTACGTACACATAACGCGATATGGATGAATGTGTAATGCTTGTTGCGGATGTATGTTTCACCTTCGTTTGTACATACATTGCGGCGGAATTGGCCAACAAGGAGAAGAGATAACTAGCGCGAAGAAAACAGGTTCTAGTGAGTCTCTCTCTCTCTCTCTCTCTCTCTCTCTCTCTCTCTCTCTCTCTCTCTCTCTCTCTTTCTCTCTGTGCTACTGCCGTTTCTATACATCCGTGTCTGTACTGTACATGCGGTTACTTCTCAGAGCAGAGAACCGCGTGCAACAGCAGTCGTCGAGTTCCAATTTAATTGATGGCGGAGTCTCGAACTCTCGGCAAACATCAGCTGCGTCGAAGACCGACGTTTGTTCTGCCTGATTAAGGGCTGAGCAAACAAACGTTAAGAGTACAAAGCTCGGTCACGGGAAGGATCGGAAGAGGGAGGATACCCGGTCTACGTTTGGCCGTAGGGTTTGGAAAAAAGTGGATGATGAAAAACGGAAGGGAAAACGGGTAATGGAAGAAGAAAACGAAAGTAAATAAACAAAATAAATGAGAGAGATGCTAATTAAGGGGTATCGAATAACGCTCCGAAAGAATATTGCAGGAAACAACAGCGTGCATAAAAGTAAACAAATATCCTCCTCCGATCTCACGATTCTTCTTCAACGTCACATCTTGGCGTCTTGGATTCTCACTGTCTCATGCCGGGTGCACGAAGGGAAACAAGGAGTCGAGTGACCCGCCACTTTTCCATTGGTATCGCTAACGTCTGAAGCGGTATCGATCAGGGATTTCGCCGTGCGCAAAAGATATCCGCAAAATACCTGGCCCTGCCTATCTTCCCGTCGTCGGTATCCCGTATAACCATGTAACGCAGATTCCGGGGTGCGAGAGGAAAGAACCGGAGGAAAGACAGCCGGCCGTCTGCCGAAGGTGAGTCAGAACGGAGGTATTGTCGCATTAACATTCCTTTCGTGTGAAGAGGGTGCCGAGCGAAGTGCCGCGAGGAGGGTAGGATTTGATTATGGAGGGTTGAACGGGGATGGGAAAAGGGTGAGGGAAAGGGAAAAGGAATCGGGGGGGCTTACCGCCGACGTCTACGTGTTCCTGTCTCTTTCCCTCTCTCGCTCCCTGCTCGTCGCTTCTCGTGCATCTGGAGCAGAGCTTTACTTTCACTATCTGATGCTTCTTCTCCAAGTCCTTTCGAGGGATTCTCGAATTAGACTCATCCTTGCTACCCAGACCGTGACTGGGACGGGCGCATCCTTGAACGTTGCTTACGTTTGTAAAATTCCTACTCTCGTTTTTTCATCCTATCGGTAAGGCCTGACTTCACAGGTATGCAAAAAACTGCACAGGTTTTTTTATACCGTTTTTTTTTTTTATAGATTTTTACTCACTGAAACCGGGAAAAATACTCAAACAATTCCATCACGTCAGGTTGTTTTCCTTAACTTGTGTTTGTAGTTTCATTTAGAAAAGAAGAAAAGGTTTCATAGGCAAATGCGAATGAACATTAAACGTTGAGTACACTTCATGAAGAAATTGTGCGTTTAATTTTATAAGAAATATAATTTATAGTTCATTGTAACGAAATGGTGGTCTTGTCATTACTTTAATGCTTTTTTTATGCAAACACCTCGTATTTTTAAAAAATACTGTACGTCATGGAGGGAAATGGAACTAATTTTTGGATTCACTTCAGTCCTATGACGCGAAAATGGGAATTTGTACAAATTACGGTGAACGACTGAAAGGTCATAGCTGAGGTGGGGGCGTTAATTATTATCGATCGATTGACAACCTTTTACCTCGCGTGAGTGGCTAGACTCTTACATTACATCCATGGAAGAGTTTCTTGGATAGTCTTGAGTTCGTTGAGAAGATGTGCCCGTGGTACTTCAGAAATACTTTCACCCCTGTCGCTGCAGCTATGGGAGGGTAATAAGGGAGGGAAGTCGTTGACTCAACCAATGTATAAGGGATGAAGATGATCCCCCGGCAAGTATAATTGTAAAATTAGGTTTCATAACGCTGGGTAAAATTATCGAAGAAGAAATTGAGTTCCGTTCGTTCGTTACGACGTTGACTTTACATTGGACAATTATATTATACCTACGAACGCGTGTACTCTGAAATAGACATCAAGAAAGACGACAGCGGGTGGATTATTCGCTGATTAACCTACCGGGTCATTAGCGTTGTTGTAATAACGGAAGTAAGAAGAGAAGAAGTAGGAACAATGTTATTATTACCGACCTCTTTCAAAAGGAAACGATCGTCACGATTAATGGTCAATGCTTTCAACGTTTTTATCTTTGTATTTATTTTTCTGGAATATAACCGAGTAGAAATTAACAACCCTTGATCGCAAAGTTCTTTTGTCATCGTACATATTGCAGCGAGAAAGATTTAATTGCCAGCGAAATTTGACAGTGTATAATAATATCAGATATACGTATCTAGATACACGTTGTTCGACAAATCATGATAATGAAGTTGGTAATTTTACTGTAACGATGCATGTTTAGAAAAACACGTTACTCTTCAGCTATTGCAATGTCCGAAGTTTAGCAAACCACGATGAACATGACATACTCTTATTTTGAAAAATCAACTCCTTCAAAACCATTTTAAAACTGCGTAATGTAATGATTTTTTCACCCGATGCTTCGTTACGTTAACGTTACTAACTTCAGCCTGGTGACAAATTCGGGTTTTCATTCTCCCTTCCTCTTGATCACGTTTATCCGAATCCTTTTACTCCTGACATGGGTGACGTGATATGGTTGGACTAGGACAACGTCGCGTCGGTTGGTACATTCCTACTTGGCGGTTCTGCGGACGCTTAAAAGGGGTCCTTGGTCTTCCCTCCGGTGTTTCGAACCTTGCGGACCAGACCACGCGACTCAACGCGGAATCAACAGGCTGGCAAGAGAGAGGAAGAGAAAGAGAGAGAGAGAGAGAGGAGGAGGGAAAGTTACACCGTAGTGCGTATAGCATCCCGTTGAGGAAAACTCTCAACGATCTCGGTCGCGGCGCTTTTCTCTTTCTTTGTCTTTATGTCAAGCTTCAGCCGCATTCTATTCCTCACTGTGCTTTCACTTCCGCAATTCCATTCACGTCACTCGGACAAAAAATCCGGTTTTTACGACACGATTTTTGATCGCGATTATCGTATGTTTTACGTCGATAAAACTATGCATGTATTTAGCTCCTACTTTAAAGGAGCCTCTACGTAGGACTTAGAGATAGTCAAGTATGTTCTATTTCAATGCAATATCGGACCCTGATTTGACGCTGAAAGGGTCCTCAATTTACTGATTTACCAAATTTAGGCTCAAAGTAGGGTATGTTTGGAACCTCCTGCTCGCTTGAAACCTTCCTTCAATGCGCAAAATCCTAACCCGCTGATAAAGATTGAACGATTCTGATTGATTATGGTAGAAATACAAAAGATACGATTAAAACGTATGAAATCTAATTGAAATACCAATAAATGGGAATCGGTTTACACAAGCCTTTAATCGTATTTTCTGTATATTCAATCAGTTGAAAGTGATTTTGTATTCGTGAGAACGTTGAATGAATACATTTGAAATGCGATACTTAATTTTGATACAAATGTTATCAAAACTCGTCAAAATTATGTCGAAATAGCCCTTGGATTATTCATTGTTAACACTCGAATGTCGCTGTAATAATTATATCTATATATGAGGAGTTACAGGTTCAATGGAGGATCTGTAAAATTGAATAGTGTGAAAATGGTTTCAATCGTCTACCGAGAACGTCAAAGTAGGATTTGATACTTTAATTTTCAGGAGTTGGAGGTTCGATGTAGGCTTTGTCCTTAAATTTTTGTACGTAGAGGGTCAATGTAGGATTTCTGGGTTCAGTTTCCTTCAAAGTAAGTTTATATGTATTTCGGCTTCGGTCGAGTCGAGCTACAGTTAAAATAACGGGGAGAGGGTTGATAATTGATCAGACAGAAGGCGACATTGTGAGATTGTGAAAAAAGTTTCAAAGATGCTACGTAGTTTTGTCAGATTTCAACAAACCAACACGCGAGGGTTTTTTCCTATATCTTATTCTTCATAACTGTGCTCCGTATTCGCGTAGTTCAGTCTCTGACCCCACATTTTGGTGTTCGAAATTATTTAGTGACGAAAAATTGGTCGATCGATTAATAGCAGGACGCTGCACAGAGAAACCCGTTATGAATAAAAGAGCGCGATGTCCACGCGGAGGAGTGAAACTTATTTATTCTTAAATGCGTTGGGCGAGGAGAAATAAAAATGAAACAGGGAGAGAGAAAGCAAGAAAGAAAGAAAGAAAGAAAGAAAGAACGGAGTCTCTACATATCCCATTACGTCGACACTAGCTTTGAATACAAAAGTTAGATTTTATTCTCCTCGAGTCTCGCATGGCTCGTCGTTCGTTCCTCCTCGAGTTTCTCGCTCTTTCTATCGTCTTCTTCAATGAAACGACGACTCACGCAAGCCCCCGAGTATAGGTATCGCCGTCTATTCGACATACGACACGTCGCCCTGAATTTCAAGTCGACTCGTCTCGACGCCATTTCGCCATCGTCCCGGCCACAGAGCGAGGGGAAGAAGAAATAGGCCACGACGAACCGACGCCGAGATTTCCAGAACCATCTATATTGTAATTTGGAAAACAGGTCTTGAGTTTTCGCCCGTCAACTCGGTCCGATTCTGGGATAGCCGTTCACTTCTTCTTATCCTCGAATTCGCAACGAAGCGTAATTTTATCCACCGGATCACTTGACACCGTACACGTCGATGAATCAACCGTGTGAATCGAAATTTGCGCAAACAAGCCAAGCGTCGATCATGCACCAATTCGCACACGTCGTATACTACCAATGTACGACACTTGAAGTGGCGCGCTTTTTCTCACCCTGGATACCAAATCCGTAAGGAAGATGGAGATAGAATGAGAGATTGGTGGAAGTAAGGCAGCCATCCGGTAACAGGGATGATTATTTTAGCCCCTAGTAATTACTTCCCCTCCGTTTTACCCTTCTTTCCATCGTTTCTCCTCGTCGCCTCGGCACAACGTCTGCCACAAAGAGCCCGGGCAACATCTTGCTGGGATTAGACTCGGAGGAGCCGATAATACGGAGGTGGTTGTAACGGTCCCGCAGTCAAAATCATGAAAGGGACTGAGAGGGAGGAAAAGGAGGAGGGAAAAGTTGTTACGGACCGGAGAGACACGCTCTTCTTTGCCCGGTCGAACGGTTCGATGAAGGTGTCGGCGGTTGGGGCTGGAGGTTCGTGGTTTGGGGCGCCGAAGGTAGCGAATGAAGAATCGGCGATAATAACAGTGGGTAGCAACGCCGAACGAGGAGCCCGCTAAGTGATCGTAAGCCTCATTGTGGCTCCGGCACCCATTTCCCGGCCATTGTCACCCGCCCCGTGATCTCGTACTCCTCTCATCGAGGAATCTATTTAGCAATCTTGAATTGCCTCGCGCCGTGACGACGACGAGGCAACTAAAATGAACGAGTACCTACGCTTGTACCTATAACCGGGAGTGAAAAAGGAGGAATGCAATGTAACAGCTGGGAAGAAAGAGATAAGCTGGCTGGAGAAGAAAGTCGGTGAATGCGGTTGGATGTGTAAGGTAAGGGTACCGGTTATATCGACCCTGTCCTGATTATTGAATTTTTTTCGTTGCATCTGATTGATCCTTAGAGACCATTCAAGTATTAGTTAACGCTAAAACAGGGGTAGGATATTCAGAGAAACGTTGGCAAATGTTATCGTGTAGTGGTAGGCTTTCCAGACAAGCGTTGGCTGACATAGAAAACTCGAAGCGCGTCCTCAAAGCTAACACACCGCCTACTTGAGAATTGTGAAAAAGTGTTGTTTAAAACGATGTGTTAATAATGCACGAATTGCAACAACGTGTAATGCATGCATTTAAGAAGATAGACGATATATAACGTATTTCATACTGAACAAATAATGAATTCACGTTTTACTGAACATTTTTAACGTGTATTAACAATTAATAATAATCAATATTGATTAAAGTTGGAATGAATTGATCAGGATGTGAATGTAAGTGGCATTTCTGCCATTTCCAGGCAATGAATCGATTTGCCAATGAACTTTACAAAAAGTGTTAGCTAATACTTGAATGGCCCCATTACTTATAAAATTACGAAAAATACAAAATATACAGTGCTTAATCCTAATCTGATCGAGAAATTCACAATTTGTGCCGTAAATTTAGAATTTTGGAAAATAAGAGGTTCGATAACTGAGTCGAAACGTGTCAATAACTTGTAGACTTGCCTTACTTGTATCGCAGGTACTAATATACGTATGCAAGCATGCGGAAAAAGAAATTATGTTACATGTACGCGAACGGGAAATTTTTATATTTTAATTGAGGAAAAGTTGCGGGAGATGATCGCGTGAGCAGTTGAGCGGCAGTTTGAAATTGGATAAAAATCGTTAGTTATGTACTTGATCGGGAGTTTCGAGGGGGGAGACTTCAACACACCAGCTGCTGAAAGAAATTGGATATTTAGTCGTTTTTAGGCCGCGGGGAGCGCGAAGAGGCGACACTTGCCAACTCGGCGCGTAAATCTCGCTCGAATTCCCGCCCCCACTCTTCCTCTCTCTCTCTCTCTCTCTCTCTCTCTCAACCCCTCGAGATAAAGCTACGTGGTTCACCCCCTCTAACCTCCTCCTCCTCCTCCTCCTCCTCTTTCCATGTCCCGCGAGAGGTTCTTTCGTGCCTTTCCCGAAGCCGGCTAAATTATCCCCCCGTCTTCCGCAGATTATTCTGTCAGTCAAAACGAAATTAACAAAAAGTATAAGGAAAAAAGACGGCCGGAGATGGAGCGAGCAAAAGAGAGTGAGCGAGTGAGTGAGCGAGCGAGTGAGAGTGCGAGTGAGAAAGAGAAAACGAAACGGCAAAGTTTGGAATCTCGACTCTGCATGGAAATTCCGTGTACTACATAACGGACACGTAACCTACGTTGTACAGAAGCGTTATGCAAACGGTCTGCTGACACTTGTGCGTTAAACGCGGGTACTCTAACGTCCGTTTCATCGTTGGCCAAAGTGTGAAAAAAGTAATTGAAAAAGAGGAGTAAAAAACAAAATATAAATAGAATAATGGAAAAAATTAAACCCAACAAAAATCAAATAGAAACTGTATAAAATCCATCGGCTTTACTGCCGTGAAATTTCCTCGTTCTTAATCCTAATCCTAATCCTCGTGTCGTTTCTTATACATATAAACGTAAGCATGAAAGCATCGGTCGAGTATCGTCGGCTGGATGAGAATGCGGCAAGAAAGCTGAGGGAAATGGGGTGGTGGATTTTTAGTACACCTCTATCCGTTCGGTGATAATATCTATTCATCGCCAATCGGGAAATATCGTTTGAAAGATCTTTTACTTTATACCGATTATGGTGGCGGTAGAATCGAAGCGCTCTATTCAGAGGCGAGAGAGAGGGAGAGAGGAAGAGAGAGAGGAAGAGTGTGGGAGAACGTGTTACAGAAAGAGAGGAGGAGTTAAAGGATGCATGGAACGGGAGGTTTACTTGAATTCAATTCAATATAAGAATTCACTTCATGACCTTCTCTCTCTCTCTCTCTCTCTCTCTCTCTTTCTCTCTCCTTCGTTCAACCTAACCAGCGCAAATCCGCTGATCGTTGAATTTAAACCCTCCGGGGGATTCTCCGGGAATTCCATGCACCCTCGTACCTACGCCAAATTTGCAACAGTCTTCGTTCGTTAGCAGTTTCAAACGGAATTTAAACCCTTGAATTCAACCCACCTGAGCTACTCCACTTCAGACCTCAACTTACTCGATGGAAGTCGAGGTGATCGGGATTTCTGAACGCGGTATACCGGAATTCAACCTCCCGACTTCAAAAACTTTCTTACTGATTTCTCATCTCCTTTCACCCACATTTTATTTCATTGTTTCAACGGAGAGCGCAAATTCCTTTGATTAAAACGTTGCTATTAAATCCCACAAGTTTTCAAACATTTCAAATTTTTACTGTAACAATTGTTCAGCGTTTGCTTGTTTTTAAAAATATGTTTTGATTATACGAGAGTGAAAATCAAAGGAACCACAAAATACAGATTAATTACAAATTTTTAATTCTTCTATTCCTATACCCTGTGTGTATATGACAGCTATCTCCGCGCATTAGAATCATTCGTTTTATCTTCTTCCTCTTTTCGATTTGAAAACGAAAATGAGTGGGTACTTGAAAAAGTAAAAAATAAATAATTAAATTCTCAGGCCAAGTACGAACTGTACTTTTCAACTTTATTTTGATATTCGAAACGACAAATTGACGTAGATGAAACAAATGATCGGGAAATACATCGAGATGTTGTACAGAGGAAAACGACCATGTTGAACAAAAAAACTGTATCGAGGTTCCCTGATGAGAGGATTTACCGCATTCATGTTCTGAACACATCTGAAAATCATCCAAAAAAATGTTACTTTCCTCGAGAAAAAAAGGCGTTTTGAGTTAATACTTCCGTTTCAAAGTGAACGGATTTAACCATCACACCGACCCCTCTCAACGGATCGTGCTTTTTCAAGGGTGACGAGACGTCAGGACGTCGCGTGTAACGATAATCACTGTGACGCTCGGTGGGTAAGCACGCGGATTGCGTTACCGACATGATTATCGTCGTCCATAGGTTGGGGGTAGCAGTAAAGGAGGGCGAACTCAAGGGTCGGAACTCGCACGCTTCTCGGTTATGTTCGTCACTCGTCCGTCAGCCGCACGAGTTTCCGCCGCGCCTTGCGTCCTACTCCGAAACGCGTACCTATGCCCAAGGGTTGATCCCCCGGGTCTCGTTTCCGGTGAACAGCGGTACACGTGTCCAGTCACTTTTCCACCGATCGTCGCGTCGATGCGAGGAAGAATCTCGCCTCGTCTCTCCTCTCCTATTTTTCGCCAATTTCTTTCCCCTCTTTCTTCCGTCTTTCTCTTTTTGCGGAAAACCGCAAGATTATATTCACCGTCCTGGAAGTCTGTCGCGTCGAGATAGAGCCGAGACGAAGGGGGGCCTCCACGAGTCTTTATGGGGACGTCGGTCCGCCGACTGGAAGATATCGTCCGTTTCACAGGAGAAACTACTCTCCGGATCCTCGACCTGCCATCCTCTTCCGTGTAGCGACTTCCGCCTTCGCATTCCCGGAACCGCTCCTCCAGGTTCTACCATATCCTCTCACCTATCTGCTCGACCGAGCCAATGATCGGCTCCTCTCGGGACGTCGTGTCGCGATCAAACAGCCTTTTCTCTCTCCCACGGTCTTGTGCTTTTGTTTCTGGTTTCGTAACACTTCTCTTCTCGCCGTGCGGAAGAGGCGAAATCCCGATTATTTAACCCTTTCAGTCACGGTAAAATGCTCAGCGTCACAACTCGAGTATTTCCATGTCGTAGCCGCCTTATCGCGGTTTATTATTAATTCTGACTTCATATTTGTCATCAGCGACCCCGAAAACCCCCGAGTAATAAGTTTCTGCCAGAATCATCAAATTTTACGGTTTTTTTTTTTTTTTTAATTTCACATCCGCTACATTGGATTTTATAATTATTAAATTCTGACTTCTGATTCACCGAGTAAGAAAACTCAGGCCGAAACATCGAGTGCAAACAGGTGTAACAGAAACGGTTAATTATTAACGAAGCGAAGTTAGTAACGTTAATGTGTCGAAACGTTGAAACAAAAATTACCATTTTGTACCTTTGCAATAACCGAAGAATTTGAATTCACCAAATTCAAGTTTTACGATGCTGTATTAACGGTTTGGTAAACTTTAAGTAATCCCGAAGTTGCAAAATAAGGATTTTTCTAAAGATGCATCCTTACAATAAAGTTAAAAACTTAACCCTGGTAATTATCGCACAACGTAAAACTATCAGCGCAGATATTGAATAGATTTTCTGCCCCGTTTCTCCTCTAATTTTCAATCCAATAGATATTATACAACGGAGAAAATGCATCGAAACGAGAGTTTGAGAAAATTCAATGCGGAATTGTAATTTTTAACCATCTCATAGATTTCAGCAGACGGTGAAGTAGCGCGTGTTAGATTTTCTACCCCTTATCCTCCTTGCTTCAATTTCCTCAATCCCGTGTCATAGATCATCGTGATATTGAGAATTCTCATTTCTCCGTTCTCTCAAAAGCTCGAGGTAGGTAATATACGTATCTCCGACTTGTTCTCCAGTTTCTTCTTCTCTTTCCTTTATTCCCCGTCTCTCGTTCTCGCGTTTCTCCGTAAGTCTGACGGTATGAAATGAAAAAATTGATCTACCCTTCCAGAGTCCTCTCCGTTCTGAGATTCGATTTCTTCTTTGTTTGTCACCCCTCTAAATTTTCACAACCCTTATCCGTGCACAATGGTTTATGGATTAATTTCTTTCACCCCCTAAGTTCTTTTCTCTTGCTTCTGCCTTGGCTTTTGAGCCACGATCTGCAACCGAAAGTCGGTCTAGGTATGTCCGTAACGGAATGGGAGGTGTGAAAAGCGGTAACGTAAGGAAACCTGTATCAAAAAATAAAAAAATAAAAAAAAAAAACGAACAATAAGAAAACGAAAGAAATGACAGAAATGAACAAGTATGGGTAGGCAGGTACCCACGGGAAATAAATCACCGCCTGCTGAACGTCATTGGAATCGACTCTCGATGCCAGCCGGGTTGGAATGAGGGGATGTGCAGGAGAGGGATGCAGGGTAGGTGGAAGAGTTATTTATCGATTTGTTTAGTTATTTTTTGCCGTGAGTCGCGAAGAGTCCCTTATAAATCTCGCGACGACGCCGAAATCGGTTCGCACGATTGAGCATCCGTTTGAAAGCTCTCGCAAGCTCGTCGCCGACGATAAAACCGCGTTGCGCACTCCTCGCTGTTCGTTCGTTTTTTCTTTATTCTCTCCGCGGTCTCGTTTTTGCAAACAAACAAATTGTGAATTACAACGTTATTACAACCTGATCCGGCGAAAGTTTCAATAAATACTTTGAAAATAAATAAATAAATAAATAAATAAACCTCGCGGAAAAATTTTAAATTGAATTTTTTCAACCGAGTTAACAACGCATTTCATCAACGAGTTTGCAAATTTTAATTATCGCAGCGCATACACGATACACATTAATTATTGTATCTTCGGGGCGAGGTGGGAATAAAATAAAGATCGAGCATTACCTTTTTTCGCACGACTCGTGCCGCAGGGCTAGTAGACGCGATTCTCTATCCACGCGTGGTGTGGGAATTAGAGGGCGAGTAATAAAGCCCCGGGTATGGCTGTGAGAATGTTACGTATTATACCGAAGGCATAGCACGTATACATTGGTATGAATATATGGGGAATTCCATGCGAATCCAACCAACGTTTGACCCTCGCCATTTTTAATTTTGTTCAAAATTTATTCTGCAATTTTCCCAACTCTTTAAGAGTACCCTGAATTTTCGTCAGATTTATTATTCAACTGGTTAATATTATTGCATGTTTTTTTTTGCATTATTGCATTATTGCTGTTAACAATTATTTACAAATATTGAAAGTCATTTCGAGAAGGACGTTTTTTCGAACTCTCCGAAATTGTGCTCGGTTTTCTATTCTGTTTTATCACTTTTGATTATTTTGTATCGACTAAAACGTTGTTTAAACGGTTTGAATATTCCGAAAACATTGTCAAAACTTGTATTTTTCACTTACAATATTTCTTCATCGGTTTCATTATGAAATAGATTAAAAAGTTGAATGTGACAAAAAATTTACAAATATCGTTCCGTAATGAAACATGTCTAGACATGTTCCAAGTGAAAAATACATGTTTTGAGAATGTTTTTGGAATTTTCCATACGGTTCAGACAACGTTTTAGTTGACTAAAAAAATTTAAAGTGCCGAAAAAGAAACGGGATACGAAATCGGTCCGTCGAATAGAAAATTTGAAAAAATTCAGGATACTGTTTCAAAGTTGGTGTACAATTACTGAAATTTTTTTTTTTTAAACAAAATCACGAATTGCGAAAGTCAGACGACGTTGGTCGGGTTCGCATGGAATTCCCCGTACGTAGATGTATGCGCATGTAAAAATCCATCGTCCCCAAAGTTGTAAAAGGCTTGCTAAAGCTGCTGCTACTCGCCGTTTCGTTCACCTTGTGTAGACAGACGCGGCGGCGGAAGCGAAAAGCTGCACGGGGAAAAGGAGGGTTGGCTAATTCGTAAATGCGAGAGCTAATGAAATTTAATCGAGTTTAAAAACGAAACTCGTCGGGCTTTTTTGCCCCCCCCCCCCCCCCCCCCTCCAATCCCTATTTCCACTCCCCCCTCGTTATCACCCTCCGCAATCCCGGGGACATCGTGTTTCTGCGGCTTTAGGTATCCCAGATTCCCTGAATATTAAGCTTCGGCAAAGCTTTCCGACAGGTATCACACGTCATTATACCTATACACGCAGGCAACCCTCCGATAAACGGATATATCTAGTCAAATTTCATCGTTTTATTCGAGGGGCTGCTCACTCGCGGATTCGGTTACGCGACGATTTCCGAAAGGAATCGATTTCTTGTGATTTAGACTCTGATTCCCGTGATTTCCGAATCAATGAGATTACCTATTCCAACGATTAAAAGTGATTTCTAGGTTTTGGAAATCATTGATTTTTAGACTCTCGAGAAATGAATATTGATTGATTGTTATAGATTAACAATAATTAATTTACGATCGGAGATACGTGGATACTCGATCAATAACAGAGATTATTAAAGAAATTAGAATAATTCTTTTATTCTCTGGTAAACATTTAAAAATTTTTCATTTGTAACAGGGGATGACATCGAGAATGTATCTATGCCTATGAATGTATCTATACTTTAAGAAATCATGAGGAAATCAGGAATCATGCGACTCGAGTGATTTCCAGCGACCTTTAGCGATTGCCTGTCTGATTTTGGATGAAATGGTTCAATGATTTCTCAAGTGAGCAGCCCCTCGGTTTTGTTCGCACGATTTGTCGTCTTTTCAAACACATATCCGTTTATGTGGATAACGGATCATGTAAACACAATTTATATGTATATGTATACACAGCTTGCGATGTTAGTACAGGGTGATACTGTTTTTTTTGTTAACCCTTCGTTGACATTTAAAATAAAAAATGTACAATAATTTTCTATTTCAAACAATTTAACTTCATATTTTCCGAATTTCAATTCTGCAATCATACTTAGGAATGCTTAAAGCATGCCCCTGAATGCTTAAACTAATTTTCTTTTTCGTTTCATTCTTTTTCGTTCTTTTTCTTTTTCATTATTCCAGTCAAATTTCTTTCGCTGTCTTTTTTTTTTTTACAGCGAAGAAATATAGGGGGGGGGGGGGGGGGAAGAGTATCATTATTTTTACATCCCGTACATGCAAGTAGCAGTTTAATTTCACCTGATAAAAGTTTTTTGATTCGCTTGTATCGTAGACACAGCGGTGTTTCCAAATGAATTAATAATAAGTTAAGAAACGAATTTAGATCCCTAGCGGTTCTGTATCTGTTCTTTGTTCTTCTTCTTCTTTTTTTTTTCTTTCTATCTTCTTAACGGTGGGTATAAGGCAGCCTGGTGACCATGACCACCGCCATATTGTTGCTGCTACTTTACCTCACGCCTCACTTGATATTAGAAAAACCCGAGTCGGAGCGACGAGACGCTTCTTTCCGCACCCTTGATTCGAGATCTTTTTCTCTATTGTTTCATTTTGATTAATTTTTTTTTCTTCTTCCTTTTTATTTTATTTTTTGTTGTTTTTTTTTTTTTTTTTATTCGTTTTTCCACCATCGTTATCAGCGATGTCTTTGCAAAGCAGCGGAAGCTCAACTCTGTTGCCAAAAATTTTCGTGGAAAAGAGACTCGAGCTACTCGACTGTATTGTACAAGGCTATAAATATGTACATATCTATCGGTTTTTATACGCACGTATAAGAGGTTCCTTTAATATTACGTAATTTAATCCGTAACCGCTTCACACTCAAAAGTTTGAATAGATTGATCAATTTTTATCGGATGCGAAATGAATGAGAAAATGTTTCGACTCCTTTGAACGAAACATTTTCTCTCTCTCTCTCTCTCTCTCTCTCTATCTATCTATCTTTTCGAGGGAAGCTGAAAAAAATGTTTTTTTTTTTCTGCTACATGCGTGTCGAATGAAAAGGTACACGGGATTTGGAAAATATTGAACTTCCCTTTTTCTGCCTTTGCTTCCAATCGTACCTCCTCCCCCTGCACGCGCGCTTGGCGTTAATTCGAAGGTTGGTCGGTTGTTTGGTTGTTTGGTTGGAGATAGGTAAAAGTTTTCGCGAGGTGTGTATACGTGCGGAATACGCGAGGCGAGTCAGCTTATAGATTCTTGAGTGCACCGCTGGGGTTAAAGGGGGGTTTGGAGGGTGGGCCGTGGGGGGGGAGAAAGACGCGAGTAGAGTTTGGCGCGAAGTTACATCAGACACGTTAATGAGTTTTTCGGGGACGTGATAAGGAGCCGATCGACGAAGCCTCGGAATTAGAAACCAGAGGCAGAGACTCGATTTTTGGCGATGATGATGAACGAAGTCGGGATGACGATGATGACGGATGTGGAGGGAAAGATTTGCGATTTTGGATCAGATGCGAACGCGCGAATCCATCCTTCGTTTGTCACGTTCCGATTAAACTGTGAGAAATTGTCACACATCCGGGTGCCAACTTGTCGATTTTATAAAGGTTGTACTAAAATGTTAATTAATTTAAAGGAAATCTATTTCTCGAGGGCTGGTATAAAGTAGATCTCGATACGCAGGGTAAGGAGAGTGTAAGGATAAAATGCACACGTGGCAAACTCACCGATATCTAAGGATAAACGTATCGTGACGTGAATAATTAATAAACGTAATTCGGAATCGGGCGTTGAAATCGCAATTAAGGACGTTTAATGTCGTTCCTTAATTACAGGTAGTTTATTTTTCTTTATTGCCTTGGTAAGTGTGTCAATAATTATTAAAGAGGACGTAAATAACAAAATGCAACCTTTGTTACAGGAAAACCCAGCTATTATCTTATTATGTGAAGTCAATTTTTCTATACGAATAACAAACTCATTGTATTTATATTGAAATTTAGTTGACTGACGTTTAAAACAAAGGGTATATTGTGCGGAATGTGGCAGAGGGAAAGTACGCATCAAGTATATCGGTGTAGTATCGCGGCAGCAACGATCTGCGATGAAGTAAATAAAAAATTATCGACTTTCAATTAGACGTATTTTCTGCGCTGACATTGTATTGCCGAAATTCAAATTACCGTCAGTTAAAAACGTAGAACGAACATAGATTCGAAAACTAGTCTTGTAGAAAAGGCAAAATTAAAAACCCAAAAATGTATAAACAAATTCAACCGACATTTTTTTTTGAGAATGGGATGGATTGCGAAGGGCAAAATATCGAATCGCAAAAATACCGGAGTCAAACAGTCGATTCTTGAAATGTCAGACTGAAAAAAGATGTACCGTTTAAATGTTATTAAAAATATCTTGCCTATTCCTTTGCGTTCTTTTTTTCTTCGATGACACGGACGATCGTCCGATGCAATGAGATAATCTTGATAAAACTAGCATTGAGTCAACGAATTTCATGAATTTCGAATTCTCAGGTGATTCAAAATTTCGTCCATTCGGGATTCTGATCCTTCCGCATTTTGTGGATCGAGATTTTGCTCCTTCAGAACTTTGATTTCCGAAAAATAATTTTTTTTGTTTCTTGGCTGTTCAGAAGTATCAGCCGCCCTGAATTTTTAACTTCGTAACTTTCATTTTTCTACATATATCTTCAATCGGAGTGTCGACTGTTCTGAAAATACTTTTCCGGATAAAAGTGTGTTCGGTTAGATGAACTGTCGGCAAAAACAGTTATTTTACAGGGTGGTTTATCGAAAATCCCGATTTCGGTACGCTCATCATTCGTTATTTTAAAAATCGTATCAGGAAAATTTCGGATTTTCAACCAGTCGACTTTTTGGTCTTCCGGGATTTTCACCCCCAACCGAAAAACCTCACAGGCCTGCAAAGTATAAGCCTACACACTAAACTACCCTAAATGTAATCTATGGCCGTGTATAATTGCGTATAACGGGGTAGTTTTATCCCCATGCGTTTGACTCGCGTTTGCAGCTGTCTTTCCTCATTACAACAAAATTGCGGTGTTGTAAGAGAAAAGACCGGAGAGGAACGAGGGGAGAAGAAACGCTTCCGTATACAAAAGGATATGGAAAAAAAACACAGGATAACAAGTACGACAAAATGAAGAAAAAGGGAAAAAGAACCGCGTATAATATAACGAATGAAAGCGATGAGCAAAGAAACGGTATCAAAAACAAAAACGAAAAAAGCAAACACAAAAACGAAAAAAAAAAAAAAGAAAAAGAAAACAATATCTGGAAAAAAAAACCCATACAATATAGGAAGGTAAAAATCGGGATACACAAAGGATAAACAAAGGGAACAAACAAACCAAGGTATACATCTATAACACGTAGGTATACGGAAAAAGAAGACGAGTATAAGGAGGGAGAGAATTATTGTGTATACGAGAATCGCGCCCATCCGACGTTAACTTCAGGGCCGTATCTACAGGCATGCAAAGGGGGAAACGATTCTCTGCACAAGGATGCAAGGAGGGTTGGGTAAAAAGGAAGGGAAGTAGGTGGGACCCTTTATAAAGCCGCGCGGTAGTCGGAGTCACGTATAAGCAGTGACTCAAAACCTCCCCCCATCCCCGAACCCCCCCCCCCCCCCCCCCCCTGTATACTCGTTCCTCGTTGTTCCTCCAACCCCTGAATCCCCGTCCGAGAATCCACCTCGAGTAGCAATCTGTTATTAAAATCAGCAACGAGAAAAATCCGTGCCGTATCTCCCCGCCTCCTCCTCCCCCTCACTTCGGCCTCGACGCCGTCTCCATTCCCGTATACGTTTGCATACATACATAAATACCTATAACGCATTCGTACGTATTGTGTTGTACATAGGTGCGGAGGTATGTATATTTTACATTACATACACGCACACATATAATATATGTGATCGCTAAACACTTGGCGTGATGAGGCAAAAATTAACCCTCGTTCGAGCGCATATTTTTGATTGCGAGTATCGTTATCTATGCATATGAGATATGTAGGGTGGTTGTACGGGGCGGGATTGAAATTCCTAATTTGAAAAGTTCCGAAAGAGCAAGATTCAGTTTATGTAAGGAAATCAAACTTTGACGAAACATCAAAGTTTCGAAAGTTAGAAAATTAGAAAATATTGAAATGTGAAACATCGACGTTCCGAATGATCCAGGATTTTTAGTTATCTTTCTTTGTTTTGGATTTTAGATATGTTTACGTTCGGAATCCTGGTAGTTCCGATTTACGTTTTTTTTTTTTCCTATTTTTTACAACCACTCGTCGAGTAAACTACACCGTGTGTGTTACATATATTAATTTTTGGAATTTTATTCTATCGAAACTTGAATTTTCAGAATCATGCGTTTCGTAACTTTCAGCCGTCGGCTTTGCGAGCATTCGAAACTTTGTCGTTTCTTCAAAGTTTGATTTCCTTACTTCAAGTCTCGCCACCAAATAATTCGGAATCTGGCTCTTTCGGAACTCCAACCCCGCCCCGGTTATACACGTACGTGTGTGTAATTATATTGAAATAACTCTACACGCATACATATTTGAGTATTGAAACGGGACAATGTTGAAAAAGAGTAGAAATTACGCCCGACTATCTTGCAAACCACACACGGAGGGCCTTTCCTTTTCTCTTCCACGCAATTTTTGATTTTTTTTTTTTCTCTTCTTCTTCTTCCCCTTCTTACTTTTTTTTTTTTTTGCTAATCCACGTCGCGACTCGACATTCTTTACGCAAACGCGGGAGAGAGCCGCGCTCCTCTCCTATCTTCGGGCTTCATCTGCAGTCTCATCTTCTCCTCGCCCTCCACCCCCACCCCCCCTGGCACTTATGCCGCCGTGCCACCTGACTCTGCCGTGCCACCCCCGAAACAGCCCGCTCTGTCAGCCCGTAAAACCACCACCGCCCCCCCCCCCCCCCCTATGCTACCTACGGAATATAACACACGTTCACCCTCGCGTTAAACTGTTCAACTGTAAAACTGTGCAAAAAGTGTAAAATAAAATAAACGTTTACTCCAAAGCGGCGTGTTGTTATTATGAAAAACCACCTAAACGCCGGAGCGCGTCGAGCTTATATTGCCGCGGTGTAATCTTGATGCGCGGATATGTGTAATATGTATGCATAAAAAATAATAATGTATGCACCGATGCTGAAAAGAGAGAGAGAGAGAGAGAGAGAGAAAAAAAAGAAAAGAAAACGAAAAAACGTTCAACGTTCACGTTCCTCGAGACACGAATTGTAGATCGAGAGAGATTAAAAATTTTCGCAAATAATCACGATCCTTGGAAAATTGGAGCTTCGGTAGAAAACGAAATTATTAAAATCGTACCGCTGTATAAATTATACACTGATATTACTGATTGACTTTTTTTAATTATCATTATACCGTGAATATGATTTATTATTCAAGCATTTGAAAGAAAAAAAAAAAAGGAAGGAGGTAACGCACGCGAAATTTTTTTTTTTGCAAAACAAAAAAACGAAAGTAGAGCAGGTACGTGGAATATCTGTATTATTTTTGCGTCAAAAATTTTCGGTTCGCGAAACTGCTCGTGCTTTCATATATATGTAATTCATGTGATATGAGAGAGAGAGAAAATCAACTCCAACAATGTAACGCACACGTGCAAAGGAAAAACAAGCACGGTTCGATCAAGGTAAAAAAAAAAAAAGAAAAAAAAAATGAAAGTAAAATGCTGAAAAATAACAAAAAATGAAAAATTCGTTTCGCGCGGTGATTCGCCGGAGTTATTATACGCAGCGTTTGTGCAGCAGGCCGCAACGCGGAGACTTTGACGAGGGATTTATAATAATTGGTGGGACAATACGGTGGCGAGATCGAGGATGGAGGGATGGAGGGAGGATATTCGAGGCAACTCGAGATTTTTTTCCTCTAATCTTTTTTTCTTCCCGTTTCCTCTAATTTTTTTCCCTCTGATCTCTCTCTCTCTCTCTCTCTCGCCCTCTCTCCGTTTCTCCTCTTCTTTCAACCCTCGACGTAAAGTTGTATCGTCATCGAGGTGGCGCGGCGAGGAGATTCGAGGGTCGGGGGTGAAACCCCTCGCAGCAAAAGCGGGGACTGCTGGGAGTAATCTGTCGTCGCGTTTAACTAATCTACGTCAACCTTGCACGTAAAGGCATAAAACACGGCTCGGGGGCTGCGTTTGGTCCTCTATAGACGCGTGAAGATGAGTAATTCTCATCATCTCGCTCTCGCCCTCTCCCTCTCTCTCTCTGTCTCTCTATCTTTCTCGTCGCGACTACCCAGCCCGAAACCTGCAGCACCCTCGACGTTTATAATAATTCGACTTAATTGCCTACTGCAGACGCGTTCGCGCTTTAACGCGACGTCGACGATTATAATTGCCGGGATTATCGACCAAATTCATTGTAACATTTATCCGTACGGAGAGGCGGAAGGAAAAGAAGAGGAAGACGAAGAAGTAAAAGGTAAAAACATCCGTCGAGAATATGTCTGAAAGTTAAGAATCATTATCAATTGATGACAGTTGCAGGGGTTTTTTCAAAAACTCGAGGTTTCGAACACTGCCACCGAAATTTCCTCCATTTCCGGTTGTTTTGTCTGCTTGTAGTGAGCAATTAACACAACATATACACATCAACGCGTACACGAGTAACATAAACACAACAGTGTATCAACGCTCCGTACCCACTGTGTACACTTTAGTGCTTAGCGGATATTGCAAAGCTCTCGTTGTAGCTGACTTTAAGAATTTTTTTCCGAGAATCAGCTGAAAATTTCGACCCAAACCCTGCTGGAGTATGAAATACACATATTTTTCTGCATTGGAGAATTTTTTTTTTTTAATTTTTTGATCGAGGTTTCCCTCTATTTTGCAATTTTCCAATTCTGATAACAGATTCATTATCAGTGACCTCAAAACCCCCGAGTAACAAGTTTCAAAAGACTTATTCTTCGCTTCTTGATTTTTTGCTAGAAGATTGTTGACGCCTAGTCGTAATGTAATTATCGGAATTTGAAACCACCATTTTCAATCCCTTGTATTGAATTTTTTAATTCTGCTTTCAAATTTGGATTCAGTGACCCACAAAATGGTAATGTAGCAATTTCCGTCGAAATCGGTCGAAGAATATCAGAGTTATTGAAAAATTTACATATGTGATTCATTACGAGTTTTGGCACTTTTTTATCCTGTACATGTATCATCCATTAACAGTCAACCAGTTGAGAGGAACATCGAGAATGAAGGTTGACGGAGTCTCATAAACGCAAATTAGTAATTTGCCTGTTTTAACCCTTTGAATCATAGTAGTACCTAAGTATTTTTAGCATCCATTTTATATCGATTTTTTGTATATTTATAGAGAACTTTGAAAACTTATTACTTTGCAGTTTTTTCGCTATTTTTGATAGTATACTAACAGGTTTTTAATACTCGAGAGGAGTATTTATTACGATATAATGTAAATTATTATTATTGGAAACAAATTGATTGAAAAACAACGTCAAAATAGAAGGAATAATTCATTTCCGAGACGTTTTACATAAATTATAAGTTTTTGGGCTTTCTAATTACGAATCTGAAATCGGATTTACAATATTTAAGATTGCGGATCAAATATGACGAACAAAAATTTCAAATTCGATCGAATCCGGAAAAAAAACTCTGTTCAGGGATTTTTGGGGTCGTTGATGACGAGTTTGAAATCAGGTTTTGAAAATTCAGTACGGCAAATCCAATCAGTGACCCCTCAAACCCGTGCATAGAGTTTTTTAACCCTATTCGGTCAAATGTGAAATTTGCGTCCGCCATATTGGAATTTTTGAAATCTGACCCTGAAAATCATTGAATACTATCCTTCAATAAAATTTGACTCGGAACAATAACGCGTGACTCAAAGGTTTAATAACAAGAAAACAAGTCAAGACACCGGTCAAGGGGTATTTAGGGCGAATCGGGAAATCCAAGGAGGCGAAGCCGAGCGTTTCATCTTCAAGATCACGTATACGTCGCGGTCGTGACAGGACCACCCGAGTGGTTTCGGTTTTCTCGCAACGTCAGCGGAGATACCCAACCCCGTTACGTATATCCACGTCGAATAGAAGGAAAATATCGACGATCTAGGTACGCCGGACCTCATCCGGTACGTATCTACTGCGACAGCAAAAGAAAGAAGAGACGGAAACGTAAACGTAAGAAAATGAACAAGACGGACGGGGGCCGAGGAAACAGACTGATTTTATTCACGCAGTGGCGGACCAGCTGCGTGACTGGAAGCACAAAAAATCTCTCCGAATCAGTCCGCGTAATCAGTATTTTTGAAAATCCCCGTCGGGCTAGAAGTCGGTGTCCTTATCGCAACGAAACGTTGAATAAAAATTTAATCTTTTCAAAGTTCAGAACGATTTTGTAAATCATGTCCACCTTCTCCTCTGGTATAATCTGTACATGTAAGTGGGGAAAAAAGAGCCCGAGACGAAGGGTTAAGCGAGGATCGAATCGAGATCCCGACGAGTTTTCATCAGCAATTTTCCGCCGCAATGCAATCGCCGTGGTTTTAGGAAAACCCGGGATGAGAAATGACGAGGAAAACACTTGTGCAAAGTGGTTGGCACAGTATTTAGGAGAGTTTCGCCGTGTGTAACAATAACAATGACAACAATAACAGCAAGAACTGGGCTCAGTGCACTGCGGTGGCACAGTGAAAACGGTAATGGTCTGTTGCGGCTATCCTGAGCTCACTTTTACGCTCCGCTTTGCCCCGACCGACCCTGACTCTCCTCTCCTCTCCTCTCTTTTTCGTTTGTTCTGCCGGTGCGTGAGCGAAACGAAAGAGAAAGAGAGAGAGAGGATGATAAAGGGGGAAAAAGCAACAGAGCAGCATGAAAAAAGCGGAATAAAAGAAAAAGCGAGCAGAAACTCGGAGACTCGACTCACAAAGCCAGCTTTGCCACCGGCCGCCGCCTTTCTCCATTATTAAATTGTGTGTGTATTCTCGGTGGTGGTTCCTCACTGTATAGACACCGACTTTACCCACCTGCACCACTAGTCGAATCTTATTTGTTATATCCAGGATGCGATGCACTTGGTACCTGTTTCATTGGCGTCAGGGGTTTTCTCGTCGCTGCTGGGAATACGCGTTCGAGATGAGAGAAAATGAAATGAAAAAGAACGACAGAAATTTCTGAGGAAATTTGAAAATCAGGTGACGACCTAGGCTTACGCGCACAATATGTGATGTTGCGTGAGAGATGTTCGTTTTCTTTACATTCAAAATGCGATCGACCTTGAAGGGGCCGTGAAAAAGCGATTTTTCAAGAATTTTTCATCGAGAGATATTCCAATTTGTTATTATAAAAATTAATATACATGTTGGGGTAACATTGAACTTCATTCTGAGATTTTTTATTTGTAAAAAGAAACGAGTCTTTGCAAACGTGCGCGTAACTTGGAGAATATTTCGCGGATCAACGTGAAATTTTCCGTGCACGTACTTGAATAGATGTACATTACGAAAATGAAATAATAAAAACACAATTTTTGACAAATCCCGATTAAGGACAACTCCTTAAGTGGTCCTTTCGTGTCGAATTAGTAAATACACCATTGGTTTTTAATTGCTTATTTTATTTTTAACGCATTGGTATTTGTTCGAGATAATCGTTTGTTTGCCAGATGGCCAAAGTGTTTCCTAGTTTTTTGTTTTTTTGTTCTTGCCAAATGGATCATGTGTAACCCAAGTTACGTTCAATAAATATTGTAGCGCTACCGCCAAAGGGCTGAAACGTCAACATCTATGGATATTATTTATGATTGAACTCGAATGCCAAAAATAAAAAAAAAAATCTCTCGAATCCAATAATCCTTTATCATTTTGCCACTCACAGTCTACTGATACTTTGATCCTCTTGCTCACTGTTGGTGGAACCCCGTTGCTCGCTATGCAGAGGTAGGCGCCCATGTCTAGCCTCGAGATTCTGGCCATTTCCAAGGTGTCTCCTTCCCATTCGGACACTGGAATCAAATTCCGAATACGAAATTAGCCTGATGCATCGATTATCTCGCGAAATGGACGAACGGGGTCCCGGGTGGCAACCGCTAATTTTCGAACAAGCCCAATTATACGCTACGAATTATACATATTGCACGCGGAACAGTGTAACAATTGGCAGGGTTGCGATAAGTGCTGGTAAGGTTAAAGAGATCGACCGAAAAACGACATTTCAACCCTTTCGGTCACGCGATCCAATTCTTTTTTGGAACAGAAGTGCAATTTTACGTTTCTCGTGTAATATTTCGACGCTGAATGCGAGTCTACTGTAAAAAATTGAATAAAACTAAAAACAATCCCTAAATCGGGTGAAAACGTGGCTAATTATCAACTTGTTGTCAACAGTGTTCTTCAATGAGATTTATATGAATATTTATTTTTTGAGACAGTACGATCTTAGGCCGAGAATAGGTGCGACCCCTGATACTATCTATATGGACCTCTAAGGAAGATGAAAACTACCCCTAAGTATTAGATTTTATAAATCTAACGTTCGTTCTGAGATCTCTGCTTGTCAACCAATGAATTCCAAGCGTTATTAGTATACGTTTATTATAAAACCTCCGCTAACGAATAAAATTCACGACAATACCTCTTTTTTTCCATGTATTTATTTATAACAATTATGGATTCACAAAAAATTCCAATCATTCCAAAGTTTGATTATTTTTCTCTATGGAATATAAAAGAAATGATAAAAAAAAAAAAAAAAAGAAGTATGGGTTCCACTACAATAGCTTCTGTGATCGAAAGGGTTAATCGAGCGGCGAAGTGAATTTGAGAAGCACCTTCCTTACCGACGAGGTTTTTGCTTATCGATATCTTCGATCCGTCGTCCCGTTTCCAACGTATGCTTGGCGGTGGACTTCCGGTCGCCTTGCAGGTCAGACTGACGTTGGCACCTTCTCTGACTATGGCGTCCGATGAACTCAAGGAGTCGTCGATGTTCGGTGGTACTGAAAACACACAACCGTACGCGGTGATTAACAAGTTCGATACGTATGCGGCGATCGGACAGCGAAGATTCGTGCGAGAGGGGAAGAGAGTGCAGAGTGGAGGAAAGGCGAGGCAAGCAAGCACAAGGCTCGCCGATTCGCTGTTCCTCGTGCAAATCGATGTCACGCGGGGGAAGAAAGTCAGAGCCGAGACCCCGAGAGAGATAAAAAGGTGAAAAAGACAAGAGAGAGGAAAGGGAAATTTCCGTGAGAATCGAATAAAATTACAGAGGTAGAAAGAAAACGGAACGAGGGCCGGGGGAATCACCGATAAGGCGGTGGAAATCCCCGTTAAAAACTCGTAATCACTCGTGATAAGAGCGCCAGGCGTCCGGAAAAAATGTCTTCGATTCCTCCGCGCCCTCCGCGCCCTCGATTCTTCCACGGTGAAACACCGGAGGGTGAGAATGGTAGGGTGAAAATTGCCTTTACGGATGCAGCCGCCCCGCTTAAGTCGCGGACAAGAATTCACCCTCCGGAGGGGAAATGTAACCGCTGTTCCGTAACAGCCCCCCGGCTCCTGTTTCCCATCCCTTAAGCCTGCGGGGTCCACTTCGTTATGACAATTACAACCGGGGGTTGGCGGTGCCTGGACTGAAATTGCGCGGTCGTCTTTCGCCTTTGTGGAGCTAATGTGTGAGTAGCCAAAGTATGACTGAAGCTTTTCGTCCTCGGACAAGGATCGCGCGTGTTCGTTCAGTCGGCCGTTCTTGACTTGCCGATTCTTTGTTTTCAGAGAAAAAGGAAATGATGGGAATCATACCGAAAATTAAATGTTGACTTTTCACGAGATCTGTATATTTTCAAGTTTAGATAATCACCTCCGATCATTTTTAGATGTACGTATGTGATACATTTTTTTGTCCGACGATATCTCGAGAACGAGTTAACGGATTTCAATGATTTTGATTTCAATCGACGCGGCTTTTCCGAACTTAGAACTGATTATACTTTGGATTTGATAGTTTCAGCGCTATTTCAATTATTTAAATAACAAAATTCCTACGAGTCAGGATGGATGAATGGATTGGAATGAAAATTGATACAGTGAGGTTTTTTTTGGGTCGCTAATCATGAACCCAAGGTCAGAGTCCAAAAATTTGTAATTCTGGATCCACTACAGTGGTTCAAAATAAAAAAAGTCGTCATATTCTCGTGTAATATGGTATCCGAGGGCTTTAAAATAAATTTGCAGTGCTGTGTGAGAACGGTAAGTTCGAGGGTTGGCTGATGGCCAGCCTAAAGCCGTTTGTCCGATGTTGTTGATAGAGCGAAGAGAATCGCGGCAACTTTTTGGCTGCTTCGTCGCTGATCGCGACGTTTTCGTTTCACAGCTTCATCGCTCCCTGTATAATGCATGGTGTGCATGGCCGTGTAGCGTTCATGGTCTGAGCGTATCGACGCGGAGTACGTACTGCACAGCTGGTTCGAAATTGCACTGACGACTAAAAACCTTTTCCACGGGTCGTCGATGCGGCTGTGTCGCGCACGAGCCTTTCATTTCCATAAACGGGGAAAATCGTGAAGAGCATTTGTTTGTTCGTTCGTTATTCCCGCATGCAACCTCCATTCTGCCTCGACGTTGTTGTGGACGTATAACGTTATATGCTAACACTCAGTGTGCTAACACTCTCTATTTTTTCGTTCTTTGGCGATTTTTTTTTTCACTTGCTTCTTTTTTCCGAGGATATAACGCTTCGTCGAATTACGACAGCTACAATTCCGTATCCACTGGCGTTTCTTCTTCTATTTTTATAAATTACTTTCATCCGTTCTGATACCTGTACCGATTGGTGGGTGGGAGACAATACGTGGAAGGATCAGTTTTTGGAATGGCCGATATATCGAAATCTCAAACATACGAAAATAAAATAACGAAAGATGAATTGTTCGAAATAACGATTTTTAAAAGTGGCACCGATTAGTAGTTACTCTAATCGATCAATACCGGAAATTGAGATTTCAAATTTACTTCAGAATTTTTCATACCAAACTGCTGGTCGCAAAAAAAAGCTCACGTCAATAAAAAAAATTTTTAATTTGAACCATCACTGTCTGAAATATTATTTGATATGCTATTTTCGGGGCACCAAATTTTCCTAAGACCTGGTCAAATTCAGGGAAATCCAATCAAACGAATCAAAATTTTTTTACCTTTGTCAACAGTGGGGTTTTCATTACAGCAAAAAAATGTGGCACCTCTAGTATTGATATGATATTATGGGCTTGTAACGTCTGGTACGTGCGTTGTACATAGGAAAAATGCATGAGAAATGCATGAGAATTCGCAAGCTTTGGAAAGCAGACGGGTATTTTTATTGAATTTAAAATAGTCCATTATGTCACAAGGGAATAAAGTCGACGATTAATCCTCACGACCTCATATTTCCCGCAAATCCGTTAAGACGGAATAATATGCTGCTTTTGTCCCGCTTTTCAGGTTAAAAAAAAGTCAATATTACGGCTGAGTCGTGAGTAAAAAAATTATTTTAAGGTGTCTTGCCCCATGGGAGTATATACGAAATTCGATAATGACCCTGTACTAATGTCCATCCTAACGTATACGTAATTTACGCATGTATTTAGATGCGTAGGCGTTACGCCTGCTACCGTAATGCTCGCGAACCTCGTTGAGTCCTGGGTGCCAAAGGGCACCTTTGCCTTATCCGCATAGTCGCGATACGGAAGGATATGCGAGTCCTGCACGATGCCCATACGCACCTTTATACATGCGTTATTATACGCGGATAGCGTTCCACGGTCTCTACATATTCATACGTGTCGGCCCTCTTTAAAATTCAACCACCGACAGCGAAGCTGCCTGCGATACGTTGAACTGGGAGTGAACGAGCCGACCTCCTCCATCCCACAACATCCCATCCCATCTCATCTCATCCCCCACTTGTTGTGTTTGCTCTCTAACTGAACGGTGCTTCCGTGTGTAATGTGTCTCTACTCTGTACCGTAGGTATAGGCATTGTCTACGTCCATCTGTGAGTGCATTATTATACGCGTATGGGTTGTAACCCGTATAATAATGTCGAACAAGCGAATATAGTGGATGAGAAAGACTGGCGTCGGAGCTTTGTTATTTCTAAAAGTTTTTTTTTCTTTCTTTTCCCCCAAGCAGCAAGACGAGGCAAGGATAGAGTATTATTCAACTTTCTCAGGAATGCTATATTATAGCTATAAAAGTTTTGATTCAGGGAAAACATTGTATACGTAATATCGTAGATAGGACGTCAGCGAATCTAAACACCATACGGCAGATATGAGACAGTGATATATCATTTTTGAAACGGAAAACCGTGTCATGGTTGAAATAAAAATCTTTTCAACAGCCAAATCTCCGAGGGATTTGCGTGAATTTAGTGAAATTGAATCATACAGGAAACTGAGACGCGACGGGATCTATCATTCGGATAAAAGTTACCGATTCCTCCAGCGAAACCGGAAAAGGAGAGCGGTTTGTTATATATTCGTTAAGGAGGGGGAGGTATAGCTTATGCCTATTTTTAGGAGTTTTTTTTTTTAAAGAAAATGAAAATGTAGAGCAATTTGATTTTGGAGACTTTATTATTTATGGTTTCAAGAACATTTTAGAATGTTTTCATTGAAATTAATAACAAAATGGCGTCATGGCGCATGCAAGTAACGAACGACTCCGAACTCAAGGGATTTTGCGATAGCCCATCTCCTGACGTCACTATCCAACTTGTAACAGTTAGGAACAATTTTTTGAGTTAAAAACATCTTTTCGGTTCGAGTTTGCCAATATATACAATTAGGAACAAAAACTTTTTGAGCTCGAATCGATAAACAAGTTTTAAATATTGCGTCATCGTGATATCAGACATGAGATCAGATTTCAGAAAATTCTGCTCAAAGTGCGTTCATTTTCTTTAAAGAAAAACATCTCCCAAAATTAGGTATGATATCAGACCTCCCTTAAATACGCATCCCTGTATCTAGTGTATATGATATACATCGTGTATAAATGCATATTTACAACTGTTTCTATGTGGCGAATACATATACATACAACTCTATGTATACATGGATCGTTACGCTGCAGGCTGGTGCGGATGATGCATTATTCAGACATGGACGGCCACCGCGTGTTGTGGCGCGTTAACTTGTCCTAAACTCTGGTATACAAGCGAAAGGTGGCCTCTGGGTTCGGGATAGACGACGCGGGGGAGGATCGAGGATCGACGGGGTCGCGGATGAGATTTCGGACCGAAAGCTGAGTCGAATCTCGCCCCCCGCCGAGCTGGAGATAGACAAGTTATTGCGCCGCATACCATGCGGAGGGATTTCCGCAGCGTTTATTTTTTCTCTTTTTTCTATTTTCTTTTTCATTTTCATTCTCCGTCACTCTCTCTCGCTCCCGTGTTTTCTCTCTTCACTTTTCATCTACTTTATCCTATCCTTCGTTCGTTCGTTCGTTCCGTCGTTCCGCATTTCGTACTTTCTTTTTTTTTTATTTTATTCCCCCCTCCCCTCTTCTTATTCCGAATCACTCGTTGAATAGCATCTCTGAATCGTAATTGGCCACTTGACGTCGTGAATAGGGAAAAGAGGGTGAAAGGAAGGAAGGCAGGCAGAACTGGGATGGAAGACGGGACGCCGTCGGGGGGACGGGACAGAAGCCAGACCCCACTTTTCGTCACAACTAAGTTCCCTCTGCTACATCCACTCTCGTCTTTCTCTACCTCTTACTCCCCTGCAACGATGCTTTTCGGTTTCGCTGCAGTGCATCATGAACTCGTTTGTTTGATGCACGGGGTGACAGGGATCCTATCGGTGAACTTGAAAACCACGACGTAAGTTTACCAGTTGTCGACACGTTTAGACCCAATTATTGTCCCTTTTATTTTTCAAACTTATAAATCGATAGCGCAAATTGTCAATTTTTCGATGACTGAAACCAGCTACTACAGGGTTAAACACTACAAGTTTTTTTTTTTTGGTAATTTTAGAAGCAAGGTTCAAACTGATACAGCTAACCAAAAGAAGTCTATAATTGGGACAGGGTCGATAACTGTTACACTTTACCTCGTTGCAGCTCGTCGGGCGAAGAAGACGCCGAAAGAGACTTGTATAATTTTATTCTCAAAGTGGAAAATGTGTACGCCCGTGTATCGGGCAGTGATTTAGAGAACGTGGTTTTGGTACAATCTCATATGGTTATTGTAACGAATGGAGTTGTAAATTTTAAAAGAAGCGATTTCACCCGCGCTCCCGTTTTATGGCGACACTTTACTTATACACCCCGTAGGGTAAATCTGCTTCTGCTGGGTATAAGAAGAGGAGGTGGAAATACTCGCCTCGCGAGTATATCTTCAAGATCGTCTTCATTCGAGTTATTTTTCTTATCCCTCCTCCTGACCTCGCAAACTCCCTCAAAACTCACGCAAGCACACGCCCACCCGCCCACATAAGGACAACGACGAAAAGTCTTGCTGTAATCATTCTTTGATTTCTTTTTTGCTTTACGCTTTGTTTGCCTTTTTGAATAATTCATAGTGTCACGCCCCGGCGCCGCACCGTGTTGCTACTGTACATACAACACAGGCGTCAGGGAAAAAGTGTGTCGATTCCTTCGGTGTTACAGGATACCCGTATAGGTACCTTATGTACCACAGTAATACATACAATGATGTGTACCGTTGATTTTTCTCTCATGTCAGTCTTTACATCGTAAGCTGCAGTCTCACTTTAGACTAACAACAACGACAACACAGGTTCGCAAAATAATGTTTCATTTCAGCCGTATGGGATTTTTTTTTGGTAAATATTACGATTTCGAGCGTGCTGAATCCGAAAATGACTTCCATTTCCCTCCATCGCGTAAAATATTTTTGCAAAATACAAGGTGTTGGTATAAAAAAAAAGCACAACGACAATGAAAAAATGACCATTTTATTACAATGTACTTAACAATATTTCTCATAAAATTAAGCAAACAATTTCTATATGAATTTCAATTGCCATTCCGTTTTCATTCTTTCTGCCTATGAAAGCTTTTCTTCTTCTCTTTGATAATTCTCCGAACACGCTTACGCTTTCAATTTTCTCTTTCCTTGTTTGTATTTATTCTCAAGTCTCACTCTAATACACATCAAATGAAACGCTCCAGATGAAACTTTTTGAGTATTTTGTGCAGGAAAGTCTGAACCACAATTTGCTAATTTCAACGTCAGCAAACGTCTCGCCGATCATCCGATGATGTCACGTCATGGTTCCTACGCCCTACCTTGAATCCGACCATCACCTTTCCATCAGCTCTCTCACCTACGCCTAGCCGTGAGTTATGACGGTTCGGTATTATGTGTCGAGTCCCCGGTGGATCCTCCGCGTCTACGTTATCGTCGCGTCGCGGCGTCGTGTTGTACAAGGTCGTTTATGTGTACGAAGGTCTGCCCGCGTATTTGTGCCTTTCGCGCTGGTGGGGTGGTGGAGGGAAACAGTCCCGCGGAAACAATTAATCTAGACCTCTGATTACTCCTCCTCCCCACCCGACCCCCTCCCCTCACCCCTCCCACCTCTCACGGCTTCCCAACCCTGCAAACCACCCCCACCACCCCCGCCACCGTCGAGATGTCAAAACTCGAGATATTAATATATTCTCCCGACTGGCAGGGGCACGTACCCTCTTCTGATTAAATTATTGTTGTCTCGTCTTTTGGCCGGCAGATGAGACGCCCGCGTCTTTTGTTCTCCCTCCTCCTCCTTCTCCACCTCCTCCGTTCTACTCCGTGAGTTCCTTCTTCCCGTGCCGATGCCTACCTACTTTTATCTCTCTTCCTCTTCCTCGTCACGTGGGTGTCTCGCTTTGTTTATTTAATGTTACATTTTCTTTTCTTCCTTTGTTTTCTTTCCCTTCGAAATCTGCTACATAGCCGCTGTCTTTCTCACTCTCGTTAAAATTGGATCGTTGCGATTCCATTTTTCTTTTACCGTCACGCGAAACCAAAGCACGCGGGGCGGAGGGGATCTTGATCGGAACGGCGATGAGGAACCATGTATAGGATGTAACTCATTCTTCACTTACCTACGACGTGGAGGTAGCCGAACTGCGTCTTCGCCGTGACCGTGTTTATCTGGCACATGTACCTTCCCATGTCCTCCTGGTGGACGTCGCTTATGTGCAAAAACCAGGTACGGTGTTTGTCGTGCGTTACCGAAATACGCGGGTTCCTCGTTATCACGTGATTGTGCACCGTCAGTATCGCGCTCTGTTCGAAGTGCATCCAAGCAACCTGGAATCATAAGAATACGTGGTGGTACACTTTATATGATCCATGTGATGGGAACGTGGGATTATACAACATCCCTTTTTCTGATGGAGGGGGGGGGGGGGGGGGGGGGGGGTGAGTGAAATGGTCGAAAAACCCCTTGAATTACAGCGAGGAAAAATATCTTTTCTCAAGAGACGAAATATCTTCTGAAGAAAATAATGGCGCCGAGAGTTGACTCGGGTTTGAAGAGATCACGGTTTCGAGATCACAGGCACGTGTAGCTTACCGCTGATATCCTATAAGACGGTATGATTGAGGTGCAAGTGAAAAAAGGAACGTGTTAGATGGAAGAAAGGACGGAGGAAGGGATGGAGGTGGATGGTCGTTCGAAGCGATTTCTCTATACCCCTAAGTAAGATTAAGAGATTGGCTGGCCGGATGAGGCGTTGCGTTCCGTTTCGCGGATAGACGGGGGGGGTTAAACTTTTCGGACTCAGCAGGGGCGTCGGGATCACGGCAGAGGGATGGGAAATACTGCCGAGTATATATCGTGGCCAAAAAGTGTTTGGTAGAAGTTTGAGAATTCAGGACGACTGCAGGATACGGAATACTCGAGCTATGAAATATTTATGTTTTCCTGTTTCAAAGGAGAGTTCCTGATCTCGTTCGCCAAGCAACGCCAGCGGCGGCGGCGGCGGCGGCGGCAGCGGCAGCGGCAGCGGCGGCAAAAGTCCCCGGAGAAATACGGTTAGGGGGCGGAGGGGAGGGAGGGCTGCAAGAGAAACGGAGATATCGAGAACTGGATAGAGAAGAAGAAGAGAGAAGAAGCAGGGATGGAGAATCTCCGGCTCTTCGTTCGCGGTCACGACTGACTTCTGCGCTTTGTATATATGAACAAGTAAAGAGGGATGAAGATAAGAAAGGGATGAAAACTGGGTGCAAAACGTACCTATATACCAGCTGTAAGGGGGATGAACTTAGGTGCGGGAAAAGTGGCGTTGCAGGGTCGATGCACCCGGTTCAACGGGGGCATCAGAGTAAATTATCGGACAAGATCTGTGCGGTGGTGCAGCTACGGCACCCACCGAGGCTTAGGGGTTGTTTCCGCGTTCCTATGGGGGTGAGGGGGTATATGTCTGCGCGTGCATCGCGCCGTAAGGTAAAGCAAGAGGTATAACGCTCTCTTCTATAATTCGGCTGCAGCAGTGCCCTGATGGAAGGGGGTTGCAGGGAGGGGCTAAACTGGGCCATAGACCACCCCCCGCGGCATTGATTCTTCGGCCCCGCGGAGAGTTACAGTTTTGTTTACTACGAAGACCGGGCGGCCGAACGAGAGAAGAACCTCGGGGAGAAACTCGGGGGTGGAGGAGGAACGTCGCCGGCCAGTCTAGCTCCGGGATGCGAGAAGGTTGCGGCTCGGTATCGCGTCGCCACGCGTTTCACCCCTCCCCCCTCCCTCACATATGCCTGACGGGATAGGCGGGCGTGTTCCTCCACTACCGCACACGAATCCCCTTGGAGAGGAAACCGGGGGTGGGATTGCCGGGTTAAACGCGTTACACCACTTAGTCCTGTCGAGCTGTCGCGTTTCGCCCCCGTTGCTTGTTCCTCCCTCCCTGCACTTCCATCTTTCTCTTTCTATTTTCATCTCTCTCTCTCTCTCTCTCGCCCGGCAGTCGTTCGATTTTCTCGGTTAAGTTCCCGCTGCGTTACTGTCTTTCTTCTTTTCATTTTTGTTTTCCACTTTTTTCTGGCCCCCTTTTTCGTAAGATGTTTTCACGAAATATACAGTCCTTGTACGGTGTGACGGATAGATCGTTTTCCGAATTCAACCCTGTACGTGCAACGTTTCAAAATCGCGTCGAGTGACTGATGTATTTTTCAGTTCAAAGTGTATGTTTCAGGTCAAAAAAGAACAAACAAAAAACAAATCTACCTCATCAGCACCTACTCTGAAATTTCGAAAACACACCCCACCGCTCACAATCAGGCTACATTCAAAGCTCGTCTCCCTGATCGTAACGCATGTGTAATTAGGGGTAGTTTGGATCGCGACAAGACAGGATTAATTGATGTGGAGGGTTGAGGTTATGTTATCGTTGTTCTTGCCCTTTTAGGCAGACCGTTTTCTTCGTGTTTCGCCGTCATCGGGATCCTGAAACCAGGTCCTGTGTAACACTGTCCTCGGTTCCTCTCCCACTAGTCAACATGTTTTTACACCCCGAGTGCCTAGCGACGATGTCAGCGGGAAGGGGGGAGGGAGGGAGCAGACCTGCAAACAAGCTGATTTAATTTAAAAATCATTCGCTAAGTGCTTCGCCCTCCCTGAAGTCTCATCCCCACCACCACCCCCTCTCCCTATCCTCTGGCCGCTTTCTCCTCGGGGAGAATTCACAAATACATCCTTACGGCGGAGTACGCTGACACATACGTGCGCGTGTGTGTGTGTATACGTATACGGACCTGAATTTATCTCTTTATCTTTCTCCCTGACGAGAACAAACACCGCCTAACTACCCTCCCGACTTTTTATACGACCGAAATACCTACCTGACAAACTTGTTACCGGGATTAATTATTTTTTATATCACCGTGTACGTATCTGTATTGCGTATATTGTACATACGTATACGTATACTATACGTATCGTCTCTTTGTCGCAAATTGCGATGCAACGGATTTCACACGATTTATGCACGCGTAGGTACATACGATTCCTATATTTAATGTCGTGTACATGTACGTTGACTTGATTTATATTCACTAATTCTTTTTTTCCTTTTTTTCATTTATTTATTTATTTTTTTTTTTTCTTATTACTCTTACTTTATTCAAGTTTTGCTTCAATTCGTCCCTCGCATTTTTCATTTCCTTCGGCGAATATATCTGCGTGTAGCCGCGTATCCCGATTCTCGTATTCAGCGGGACGCCGGGATCCTCCGGGCAGCGAAGGATTCAACTGAGAACAATCCCGCCATTAAACCCCGGCTCTCTATTATATCTCTGAGCATCAATTGACGCTGCGGGGGCGTTGAGCCACCACTGCTGTCAAAGGGCCGATTCGTTAACCAATTTACCGGCTATCCACCCTTTGACTTCCTTCAAGGAAGGATCCGCGCACGGCTTACAAAGGTCTCAAAGGCAAGAGCAGGGTCCAATTGCTCTCAAGAATTCGAAATCGATCGTTCATTCTTCGAGAAATTATATACAAACTGTACAATCTGGTATTAATTGCCTGATCGATTTCTACCAGTCTGTAATCGTTTTGGGAAAATATTTATTGCCCCAGGGTAAAGAAACCCCATCTCTCTCTGTCTCTCCCTCTTTCTCTCTGGTAACCCTGAAACGATATACGTTAAAGTCTCGGAAAGTCGTTTTCCCGTCGCTGCGCGACGAGTCGTGTTGTCTTCTTGCTTGCTGGCGTCGTTTCTTGACGGCCGGTCACGTTCCCCGTTTCCGGGAGTGTATTAAATAATGAAACTTCTTTGGAACGCGTTTTATATAGAAGAGATAAAATATAGCCGATACACAGTAGTTGCCTAGGGTTCGGAAAATGAAATAAGAGATAGAACCTGCGACCGCGTAGCTAACAATAAAACAAAAAAAAAACAAACAGAAATTTATTATCGCAATTTGTATTCACAAAAATAGTCGGATAATTACAAATATACATTAACTTAAGTAAATTTATTACAATTTTTGAGGATTGTTCATAAGCGAACTTGAATCTAAATCTTCATATTTTTACAGTAGTCGGTAAGTTGTTTTTCTATTTTCATTTCTTTGTTACTCCAATCCTAAAAACTAGGTAACTTGTTTACCTCTGTTAGGGTTTACTAATATTCATGACGTTAACGTAAACTTTTGAAATTCAATAAATAAATAAATATTATCCGCTTCATCCTTACTATACCTGCAAAGCACATTTGTCTCTGTGACGAGGCAAAGAAGGGTTGACAATCGAGAGAACTTTCGCCATCGGTCCGTTCTTCTTTGTTACTTTCCGTTATTATTTTCTACAATGAGACAAGTTTAAAAAATGGTTTCTCCGGGGGCGCACCTGATAAAGTCAATGAATTTGAATCGACAGTATATATACATCGAGGGTTAACCCGGTGACCAAACCAAGCTTCGGTTAACCCGACAGAGAAACGGGGACATCCCTGAACAGCTGTCGCCTTTCGGCTTGAGTCAGGTCGCGGGGTTCCGCAAGGCTGGCTGGTAAGCGGAGTATGAAAACCGCCTTGCAATTTTCTACAAAGTAATTTGCGGGAATTTTCGCGACGCGACTTTAGGTGATTTGAAAATTGAGTCAAAGGCCGGTGGCCACGGGTTTGAATATGCATAGATGCGGTTCTTTTTTTTTTTTTTTCGTTGTACCTAATTCGTTTCGCGCCCTGATGCGTGGGAGGCTTTTGCATTTTAATACAAATATTATAACACCAGCGGCCGGGTTTGGAAAATATCTCTGAAAAGCATCGCGTGTATAAAACCTTGGTATATAAACCGAGTACGCGCATTTGTAACATAAAGCGAACCATGAATCCGGACGAATCTGTCCGCGGATTACGACGAGAGCAGTCCACGAGCCTCGGCTTTGGATCCGGCAATAAAACATCGGCCGATATCTCCTTCTCTCTCTCTCTCTCTCTCTCGGCTCTCTTTCTCGCTGCCCGCTTTGCCAATCGGTCAGCAGCAGGGGTTGACTTTATCTCCCTTTTTGGAACTCGGCATCTGCTCCTGGTTCCGCTCCTCGTCCTCATTCTCCTCCTCCGAAGACGCGGCGGAACTTTGCTTTCCCAGTCGCGGCACGCGCTACGTAATTGCGAGGGTGGCGGGGCAGGGCCGGGGGTTGAGGCGCTCATTAAACCTCCCCGACTACCCACACGGCATACGGGATCGGCCAATAAAATCATCCCTTGATCGTCCGGGCTTTAGGTGATGGAACAAATAATGGTTGGACATATTGCGCGCGGGGTGCGGGAAGCTCGATTGAAACAAAACGCCATTGAACGCGACGAGACCGGGGAACGAGAAAAACAATAGACGGCTGACGGACGACGGACGACACGCCCGGCTCTTTTTCCTCTCTCTCTCTCTCTCTCTCTCCCTCTTCATCCCCCTCCTCGCTAAACACCCGAATCCCGGTGACGTCCCTTGAAAAGGAAGTTGCTTTTATTAGTTCGACGCGTCGCGACTCGCAGCGCGGTAAGTCGCGTTCATGAGAAAAGTAGGGGAGGAGGCCGAGTTGGTCCAAGAAAGAGCAAGGAGGAGAGCTTCGAGTGTGTGGAACAAGGGGTAAAATTCCCAGTAGATCACTGTCACGCTGCGAGAAGCCAATATAAATACCTCGACGCCTTGTAGATATATACTATATTTGGTACACCAATAGTGCAGTGTTCCTCTCTTTTCACTTCGATTTTATTGCCCTATCCTCATCCAGTCCCCACCGTCGTTCGTATTGAGAATCGGACTGCAGCAGCGGAGAGTTTTCACTCAGCCTCAATTAAAAGTCAAGTTCCAAGCTCCGGCGTCGAGCTCGCAATTTTTTACATCCCTCGACGCAGCACAATCCCGGACATTTCTCCAGCGAGTGCTGCACTACAGACGTGTCTGTACATCCTGGAATTCTCTTCTTCATTATTCGTCTCTGAGACACTCTGAGCCTTATATTCTGTAGATTGGCGCCTCTACTTTCACACCCGGAGACGGAATAAAGAGAATAAGCTGGGCAGAAATATTTATAGACCCTCCAGATGCCTTCGTCGATGGGTATACCAAAGTGGAATATATGTATATCTTCGTGTACGTGTACGCTTTGGCGAAAAGCTCAGCTTACAACTGCAACATTTCGCTCTCTCTCTTGCTTATTTCGATTTTATTCTCTCTTCGGATCTTCGTCAGCTTGAAATTCAAATTGTGGGTGGAAAGAATAACAGACAAAAAATTGTAACTTCTTGTTTCTTTTCGTTTTTTTTCGTCTCTTTTACTTATAAATAGACGCTACACGCGTATAGAGAGAGAGAGAGAGTTTCTTGGAACTCCCTGGGTCAGTTCAGCGGTCGAGACGGGCCACGAGGTCGAGTCCCGAAGTAGCCAGCGTCAGCTGGTCGGCAGGGTTAGCGGTGCAGGCTGTCGCTTACAACTTTACCAATATCCAGGAGTAACGGACACAGGGATGATGGCAGAAAGGACAGTGGCTGCGGAAGGCGAGGAACCAACAAGCCTCGTCGAAAATAAAACGTGTATATGATACTTACACGTGGCGCACGCGTCAACTTTGCAACTTTGACGCTCCAAGTTACTTACTAAATATCGACTTTAACATCCGAGAATTCGGTTCTTGAAATTCAATGGGATCCAGCCCGCGGTTGAACGCTGAGAAATCTTGTTTCGATACCACGAATTTCTGAATGAGATTCCAAAGTTTTATAACCATGCTGTAGCCGATGCATAGACGCGCACGACGGATCCAAGATCGTCGATTTCGGATGGACCAATACCGAGATATCACAGTTTCAACGACACTAATAGCGCGAGCTTGCGCGACTCAGCTGCTCGCTAAAATCGTAATACCTTGAGAAAGGCGCGAGCAGAATCGAAAAGCCAGGACTCGTTGGACTCGCCTCGACGTCGACGATCACGTGTTCATTGGTGAAATGCTGCATCTATTTTGTCCGTTGCATATCAGGAAGCTCTGGTCTGGTTATATTCAACGAATAGCGTAGCTTGCGCGACTAACCAGCTAAAATCGTAACATCTTGGGAACGGCGCGAGCAAAATCGAAGAGCCAGGACTCGTTGGATTGGCCTCGACATCGACGATCACGTGGCTGTTGGTAAAATGCTGCATTTTACCCGATGCATATCGGAAATATATGGTTTGGTTCCATTCAACTTTTCACGCCATTTCACCGAGATGTGCGCGATGATGCCGCGGAATTATAACACCGTGACATGAGCAAGTACGCGCAGCGTGTGAATTACGTTCCATAACCTGCAAAAACAGCAGAGTGTAGGTAGGTGAATATGGGAGAAAGAAAACGGCGTTGCGAGTTCGCGTCGCGACGCGTCGTCGCGTCGCCAGCAGGATGGTGTATTTTTATATCCCGAGGTGGGGAATAAATTTCGTCCGGAATACCGCGCGCGACGAGAGAGCCGCGGTGTTGGCTGGCTCTGGTGCAGAACAGGAGAGCGCGGTGGGCAAAGTGAAAGCTAAAAGCGTTCGTAGGTATTTAGGATTGATAGCGGGTTGGTCACAGTAATTTATCGCCCCTCTTCCTCCCCTCGACTTGCGCCGCTGCCTCCCGGCCTCCCTTTCGCCTCCCAGGATTTCGATTACTTTGGAGTGCCTCGCGCGAATCGCCCGCTTTCTCATACTCCGTCCGATCATTCGCCCACCAAAACGAGATCGCGTCCAAAACACACACTCCAAGCTCCGGAGACGGGCCCCGCCCCTCCCTCACCGCCCTCGTCTCATCCACGTGTCGTTCGCGACTCGATCAACACCGGCCAGCAACAATCAGGAACTCTGATTGATTCTGGTTCGCCGCTTCTTTCCGAGTAGGTACCGAGTTGTGCACCGTGCTGCAGCAGCTGTGGTCACGGTGCGTTGATCCAACCAAAATCGATCAGAGAAGGAAATTCAATCGGCGTTGAGTTGGAGGTGAAGGACGACTCGACGTCGTTTTGACGAATCGCGCTTTCAGCGGGTCGGGAAGATTTTTTTTCCTCCGATATTCGAGCATCTCAACGGAAGGTAATCTTTGAGGAACTGTAGAGTTGGAAGAATTGACATATTTCTTACAGCACATTTTTATCTTCACTCACGTCTTTGGTATACCGTACAATTTAGAGTGGTCCTTGAAAAAGTCATTTTTGAATTTCACGATTCAATTCCAAATAATTCAGCAACGATTCCCTTATTTTTTTACTTTTTTATTTCAATTCTAACCCGTGCCCGCAAGATGTTGGATTTCCTCATTTGACCCTTTCGGGGACACAATAAATCCACGGAACGAATTTTGGCTGAAATTCGATGTAGGGGGTATCTTGGATCGTTCATTACGAATCTGAACTCGAAATTTGTAAATTCAAAAGGACGGATCCAATATGGTGGGCCAAAATTTAAAAAATTATTTTATTTCGATAAAATTCAGTACTCGGATGAATTTTGAATTGAATCCGCGATTTTGAATTTTGAAACTTCGAGTCCAGATCGTACTGAGCAACCCAGGAACCCACCCCCCCCCTTGACCGGATTTTATCGAAACCAGTTTGGTAGATTGAATGTGTCCCTAAAATGGTTAAAAGGGGAAATCCACCCTCTTGCGAGCACGAGTTAGAGTTGATATAAAAAAAATTTTGAGCTGATTTAACGAGTGAACTAATAGAAATTAAAAAATTACCTTTCAAGAACCACCCTGGTATACATACATAATATAACGTGAGATACAATCACGCAAACGAGTGTTAGAGTTTCGACAAGGCGTCGTAAATGGATCCCCGTGTTTCGCGCAAAAAATATTTTCACATCGACGTACGACGAATGATTGTGTCGTGTGTCGTTTCAGGGGTGGAATGAGGGTTATATAGCGAACTCGCGCGGGTGAGTGAAAAGATTTAATTAAAAAGTTAACCCCTAATTAAGAGGCGGGTTCTCCGCCCGGTCGCGATGGGTTATCGAAGAGAGAGAGGGAGAGAGAAAAAGTGAAAGAGAGGGAGAGATCGGCCGTATTTCGATTAGAGACGACCTAGGGAACTGGTCCGTCGAGCTCTTGGGGGGGTAAATGCCGGGCATTTAATGCTAGGCATCGGGCGAAGCGGCAGTGTCGCGGGAAGCGGCGGGGTTAACGCAATCAGCATTCCCGGTTTAATGAGCCCCTGTATCTGCAGCCGGCGTTCCTCCTCGCACTCTCGGCTTTCATCTTCCTCCTACCCTCGGCCACTCTCCTCGCTTTCTCCTCGCTTTCTCCTCGCTTTCTCCTCGCCCGGTAGCCACCGCGAGAGGGACATCAGCCTCGGGCCTGACAGCCGGGACGACGGGGTAATTGCTACCCTTTCAAAACAGACACCCTTCGCAACGCTCCGGCTGCACTGACGCTCTGTAGGTACAGGTATGCCCGCACCTACAAGAATGCTCTTTGCTCTTCGTGGATTCCCACGGTGCACTTTACACGTCGCTTGTTTCGCGAACAACTCGGATGTATGTCACTTGTTATTCTTTTTCGCCGATAATTAGCGTAATCGGAGATACACTGATGATTTTTTTTTTTCCGCTGAAAGGTTCAGGGACGATCAGGATTATGGAGGGTACAGATTTCGAAAGATATTTAATAACCGTAAATTTTTATTCGCGAGTTAAAATAAATCGAAGGTATATTTTTTCCTCAAGACAAGGCTCCGACGTGAAACTGTGACCTTTGACCAGCTACGTGTTATATTTCCAAAAACGGAGGATCGATCTTGTCCTAATTTCTTGGCCGTAGCGATTACGCCGAAAGAGAGAAGATAACGCGGAAAAATTGTCGAATGGGAAAAGAAGAAAAGAGGAAAAGAGACGAACTCGATAACGAATGTTACCGTTTATACTCGATAGTGCGAGACACAATCTTCCTCGCAAGTATATATACAGCGTTAACAACTCTGATAACGGTTGTTTTCGTCAGTCGGAGCTTTCGGCGTTTACGTTCGCGGTGAGTGATGATAAAAGTTGGAAAACGGGCAGAGGCTGACATCCGACCCGATTCGAAGGAGAGACGAGCGTTTTACTTAGCCAAATACGCAAGCTCTCAAGGTCTTTTTTAATTAAATTCAAATCCTCTCGCTTGATCAAAAGCTCGGAACTTCTTGCCGAGGAGGCTTGGCGGCGGTGCCTTCGTGGTTCTTCGGCGTACCTGCGGTTGCAACTTCTTAGAAATAACGCGATATTTCTCTCACGATCTTCCTCCTCGCCTATCAGGTTAATAACACAAAATTACTCGTGCATACAACTGTATCTACCAATCTACGGAGCGGAGTGTAGATCAAAGAAATACGACTGGAAGCAGATTCTGAACTACGAACTAGACGGCGATACTCGACAGCGGTAAACTCGACCACCTACGTAAGAACGTACCTACAGTGGATTCAGCGTAACGCGCTTTCGCCGTGCGCAGCTCGACTATCCGGTAAATAACACAACGTTGTACACACGCACCGGGAGGTATACTTCAAAGGAAGCCCGACGTCTCGGGACAACGAAGCAGCCACCCGAAGATACTGCACACTGCAGGCGAACTTGACGGCTGAAGTAATATTGCGCGGTGTGCACGATGGAGATGGAATTGTTGAAGAAACAGAATATATTTCATTGGCATCCATTCGCTTCAATCTAGTATCCCTTGTTCCAAAGACGATGAATTTGATTCAACAATTTCGATTTAGGTAGTCTGTCAAAATGATTTAGTCGAGCGAATTCCTTGATTCGACGAAAGCCTTTCTTGTCGCGATCCAGTGAAGTATTGATTCGAGTGAACCTTTCAACCGTTGAAGTCTTGATTCAACGAAACATGAATTAAAACAAGCTCAATTCGTTTTGCTAGAACATTTCACATTCTTAAAACAAAACGACAGAGGTGCGTTCAATCAAATTTTTAGTCATCTCAATCACACATTTTCTTGATAAGAGATTCACATTTATACCAAGGAATTCACGCTGTGTTATCTTGAATAAATTGATAGTCAGCATGATCGAAGTCTTGATTCGATGCTACGTCAAGTTGTCACAAGTATTTCGACAGACAAAAGTGTTTTGTTGAATCAAGCACGTATCGTGTTCGTCGAATTTGACAACAGCATTCAGTTGAGTCAAACGAATATCACTTGACTCAAACAATCCTTTCCCTCCGTGTAGGCAACGGCATGTGGCCCACAAGGCCGCATCCTAGGCTGGGTTCACGTATACCTATACGGTAGATATCGTGTACATGCAGGCCAAGAATGGAACGACGATGTTACATTCAGCGATCCGGGCGATCTGGGGAGCTTAAGCCCGTGGCAAAAAAAAAAACGGCAGAAAAGGTACAACAAACGGTGCGCGAAAGCGTTGATCACAATTTTCTCTCGAACATGTCTACCAGGAGGAATCCGATTCCCACTGAAAGTGCTGAAAAGTGTTTCGACGTGTCGCATGTCGGGTGGATATAATCGACTGGCTAAGCTTCCGCGGGACGAACGCAGCTGTCCGAAATCGGAACAAGCAAGAAGATTTACTGAAAGCTCAAAGGATCATGATCGGAAAGCCACGTTTCGTCCTCTTTATTTTTGGTGAAAATTTTATCCGGTACGGTGCGAGAGGAGTGGCAGGAGTCGAAACACCTTCCTCAGGATCTGCGTCGCGACCGCGGAAGGGAGAGCAGATGACATTCATTTTCCCCTCCATTGAACGCGGATGGCTGATGGGTGCTCGGCGAGAAGCGGAAGAGGGCGACAAGCGTCTTCTCTCCGCACCGGTGAACGACCTCCACGGTATGAGGTCTCGGGGTCCTTTTGACTCCAACTCACACCCTGAGGCTGGTCCTCGTGTCGCGATGATCTCGCGGTGAAATTTCATCCTTGCATCGGGTACGTGACTCGGGAGAAAACACTCGTGTGGACCTGATGAATATCGAAGGGAAAAGAAAGGCAAGCGAGAGGGGAGGGAGGAGAAGGAGGAGGAGGAGGAGGAGGAGGAGCTTGACACCTGACACCTGTCGGTCCCACTCGCGGAACTTGCGTGTGAGGATCCGGTCGGTGAACGAAGTTTTCTTCGAAATTCTCGTGTAGCGGAGACGCCATCGATCAGAGGACAAATCTCGGGGGGAAGAGGGACTCGTGAGAAATCAGGGAGGCGTGCGTAATCATAGGGTGAAATATTAAACACGGACGGTGAACTTTTATTAAAAATCCCTTGCAGCTACACGAAGGAGGAAAGAAGAAAGAGGCGGGAGAGAGATAGAGAGGAAAGAGAAAATGACGGATATGTCTCTTTCGCGAGCGTCTCGCGAGACGAGAGAGAGAGAGAAAGCGAAAGCCGTCGGAGGGGGAGGGGGGGGGGGGGGGGGTGGAAAAGAAACGAAACCGTCGACGAGAACTAAAAAGCAAAGAATCCTGGAGACAGAAGTTCGATTAATCCACTTTCTCTCTCTCTTTCTCTCTCTCGCTCTTTACTTCCAAGCTTCCCCGAAGCCCTGGCTAACTAACTCGAATTGCTACATAGGATAATTTCAGAATCGGAGTGCTATGACGGAAGAACCGCCGTCGATGCTGTTCATTTTGGCAAAATTTCAGGTACAGACACTCGTCACGAAGGACGATAGGCAGAGTGTTACAAGCGGTTTTCCGCCCATCCACTTCGTTGATTAAACAATAACCCGCGGTGGTTGGAAAAGATCGAAGGAATTGGTACAAAGGTTCGAAAACACGAGAAGGAAGAATTGGCGACAGCTCGTTGGACTTTGTCCCCCTACATCCGAGTTGGCAGTTAAATTCGGATGAGGGGAGAGCCTCGCCCCACCATTAAAATGATAAAACAATGTTTGCGGTGGTAAGTGGCACTAAAGCTGCCGCTTGCCTAACCCCCAAACCGCAGGACGTCGCGCCGCCTTCCACGGAAGGAAGGAAGGGGCGGTTCAACGCTGAGAAGACCGTCTTGCTTGTAACCTCTTGGCTTAGACTCTTAGGCGCTCGGCACTCGTTCGACGCTGTACTTGGAAACTCCATTTGTCCTAACGGAGCTGGGAGGCGATTCTGAAGAGACGACGTGACCATGCCGCCGAGCTGTAATCAAGAAACCGTTGACAGCTGAGGGTGGATCGCAGATCGAGGACGTCGACGAGATGCGCGCCGGTCCACCCTTCCAGTCTCGACTGGGAAAAGTTCAACGTCGGAAGTCCTAACGTGCAGCTCTCTTTGTCCCGTTTCCTCTCATTCTACGCTCCTCAAGTCCCTCTTTCACCTCGAGGAGGGAGCCGTTCGAGGGGTCGCACGCCCTTCTATATAACAACGTTTGTAAAACGGGAATCCCACGGGACCGCGGCCGCGGCGGAAGTGGAGGTGGAGGTGGAGGCTCGAAAGACTCCCGGGGAATCACCTCTCAAAGGAAATGGAAATGGAAATACTTAAGACTTCCTCCTCCTCCTGCTCCTCCTCCTCCTCCTCCTCCTCCTCCTCCTCCTCCTCCTCCTCCTCCTCCTCCTCTTTACTTCACTCTTCTTTCAGATCCTCGACAAGGTCTCATCGAAACGACGCAAAGTCTTGTACTCGGATTGTCGGAAGGCCCGTCGTGTTTCCTCCGTGGTTTTAGCAGCGTCAAAAATCGGGGTGTTTGCGGCTTTGCCGGGGTCACCGTTGCCGCAGCTTTGGCAAACACTCTTTCTCCTCGAGTTACTCCAGAAAGACAGACGGACTCGAGTTACACGCGATTCTCCGGACAAACGTCGCAATATTTTCGAGCCTCAAGGGTGGACCGAGCTTTTACTCCCTTTCGGAGTTGGATTTCCCACCCCTCGCGATATTCTGTCCTCCGATCGAAACGACTGGATGCTACCACTCGGCCGGGGGTGGCGGAGATGCGGTGGTTGCTCGCTCAGGGTGGTTGTTTCGACCCCTCGCTAGTAGCTTACGAAGAGAGGAGAAGAGAGGGATGTGCGTCTGCCGTGCACGCCGCCGCCGACTAACATCTTAATAATACAACCCGCTACAAACACCCTCTACTTCATTACCCATTCCTGTCTACGCGAAAGCGAATTCAAGGGTTAACGAACCTCCCGCCGTTGGTAGCGTCTTCCATACTTCTACTCACTCTCAAACAACTTTGATAGAGAGATTTTACATTTTCAACACAATATGTACACAGGCGTATTATGCGAGCATGACCGCAGCTGGTTTTTTTTTTTATAATTTGAAATCGCGTATGCCAAATGACGCTTCGCGATCAGGGATATGACGATGCTTGTATAAGTATGTCAAGTTGGCAAACTTGATCAGGTATATCTTACACGCTGATCAGCTTAAGTTACCTCCAGAGTTAATACCGCGCCTCTCCACACCTGCTTGGTTTCATCATCTTTCCTGTATCGCGTATTTTCTTTATCTTCCTTCTGTCGCCTCGTGCTCATAGGTACCAGAAACTTCATTAACTCACTGATCCGTACCAATCACTATATCCCATACGCTGAACTGCAGATTGCTTTCAACTTTTTCTTCTTCCTCATCTGTGGGAAAGTGTACGGGAGAAAACGAAGAAGAAGAAGAAAGCTGGAAGAATATTTTTTTCATAGAAAGAAACTCTTTTACTTGTTGCAAAATAAAATCCAACTCGAAAATTGGAGGGTGGGAGGGGGGATAGACAAAAAAACTTAATAAAAACTGTTAACAAAAATTATTCAACCCTCGAACATCTTGCCCTTGGGCTTTTTTCGTTCTCTCGTCCTACCGGGATGAGTGGGGCAAATTAAAAATAATACCAGCAGTAAAACGTCTCCTCGCCGTCGTCGTCGTCGTCGTCATTTTCTCTCAGCACCCCGCGGAAATTAATAAAAATAAAAATTATCACAAGTTCTTACAGAAAATACACGTAACGAGGAGAAAGAAAAGGAGAGCGGCCGGCTTTTGCCTCAACGTTACATATAAATATATACATATATATATATATATATATATATATATATACATCTACATTTTTATAATGCGATCATTATACATTTCGCTCTCCTTTGATGCTGACTACTTGGCGGTCGACTGGTACAAGGGTTTACCGCCGTCGACTTTTATGAACCAAACGATTACACTCATTTAATACATACCCCCAAGTATACATTTCTCTGTGTATTATATATCTACATAATTATGTTATATATATATATATGTATATATATCGTATGTGTGCGTGTGTATGTGTTCGTAGTCTTGTGTACCGTCATGTGTATTGTGGGTGCACTAAGCCGTCGAGACGGTAGCGCGGCCGCAGCTGGAGAGTGTTGAGGGTAATAAAGCTGATCGCCGAGAAGACGAGGGCGAGGAAACTGAGGGTCTAAGTATGTGTTTAGCGGTATAGCGGTCCCGAGGGAGATCCGGGGTGTGTACTGGAGAAGAGAGAGAGAGAGAGAGAGTCAAGGGTGACCGCAAAATCAGTTTCCCTTCCTCTCTCCCTTGCAGGATGGTCGTTTGTATTTTTTCCCTCTGCTTATTCTCTTCGAGAAAAATCTCCGGCATCAGCCTTTATGCAGCAGCGAGCGCGGTCCACCGCGTAAAAACATAACGTAGAAAAGGCACAGTATGGACATACGTACATGTATATTTATACGTACGGACTAACGTATTATAACAAGAGTCTAAGTAAGAGCTCGAGTTTTCGCGTGCAAGCCTCGATGCATCGCACGCTTTCTCTGCACCCCCTCGTCTTTTTAATGAGACCCTTCACCACTTTTATTCCCGTCAAACAGCACAACCCCGTGCCATAGATGGTGCTCCAATGGCTCCGTCTATTCTTTCAGCGTGGCTTACGCTGTGCAACATAACTTTCCGGCGGCCGAACGACGTTCAAACCCTCTTAAGGTTGTTCATTTACTTGAATCAGTACTTTTCTCATTAATTCCATGCGCGATTATCGCATACTGGATATATTTGTGAAATTTATCCGCTCGTGAGCTAAGAGAATTTCCGTTAAATCTCCCGATAAAAAAAATAATCTTAAAATTATAAACAATAGTTTAGGTATGAAATTTTTATTTCAAAGTGTTTTGAAATTGAGAAAAATTGATCGGTATTCGATCGATTTCATTCTACCTTGGCTCATTTTTATTCAGTCAACTGTTTTACACAACTTCAATGGGACGCAGTTTTCTTTTTTCACAAAGTTTTATTGTTCAATATTCAATTTTCCAAGAATACGCGAACATCTGTTTGGATCAACAAATAGCAGCATTAAACTGAGTGTTGAAAAAAGATTGATCGTCTCGGTGAAATTGTATAAAACAGTGTGACTAAACATAACAATCAAAGGAAGAATGGAATCGATCGAATCCGATGGATTTTTCTTAACTTTGAAACACTTTGAAATGAAAAATTCATATCCAAGCTATTGCTTATAATTTGAATATTTTTTTTCGAGTGATTCAAAGGAAGTTCTCTCACCTCACGGGTGGACAAATATTATTGATATCCGATGTGCGGTTATCCTTGCTCACTTAGTTTCTCACTTTTCTTGCTACCGCCAGTCGAGACAGGCGCTTCTTTTTTACCCCGAGATTAATCGGGGCAATCGTACTTATTGTACGTGCAACGACTTCCGTAACTAGTTGATTTCGTCTTTTTTTAGTCAAGTTTTTTCCGAACCTTACAAAGAATTTTTCCCTCTTCTTTTCAACCTACCTTGTAAGAGCCTAAATTCTTCACGCTGCAGGCCAGCTTCACGTTTCTACCAGCCGGCACTGTTATGTTCTCGATCGAATCTGTGAATTCTGGATCGGAAGTCGGTGCTGGAACATAAAAGAAAATTGGCGATTTTAGTTCGGTGAATGCACGTATTAATATCGAGAATAATCGTTATCCTTCGTCCTGTGTATCACCGATCTGTTTCATTTCATTTTTCTATGCCCTCCAGATTTTTCTCCCTTCTGTTTCATTTCACCCGTATTACCGCGTAACGTGGAAATATGTAGCCATTTTTCCAACACGTGTAACGCGAATTGTGGGTAAATTTTGAATCGGAACACATATGCCTGACTTATGGACAGGCATAAGTTAGACTGACAGGCTGGTTATTGAGGGCGAATAGCAATTCCTCAAATCTCACTTGATGTTTTATTTTCCGATGGATTTACGCTGACAGACAGTCGCGTACGTTTGACGTGTTGTGATTTTTTTCCCCTCTCTCCGACGTTTCTTCTGTGCTGCTGAGATTTTTTGATTTTGTTGTTGTTGTTTTTTTTTTTTTTTTTTTTTTTAATAATTCTTTCTTTAATTTGGTTGTAAATATTCTACAACGTTAGCCAAGTTATTCCTTTCGTCTGCTGACTTTGTAAATTCAATATCAAACACCGTACTTTTACGTGTTTAAAATTGTTCAAGAAGACGAAGTTATTCGACGAGATAAATTTAGACGGTAAAATTCAACACCAGGGTTTTCTTATCAAAAAATTTAATTGCCTGTTTATTTATTTTCTCTTTAATCTCTTTATACCTATAATGTATACTGCATCTATACTTATATACAAGGTAAATTGGTCCTGAGCTTTGACGCAAGAACCTGGAATGCGAAAAAGAGAAATAAACGAGAAATAATGCGAGGATATAGAAACCCCGTGAAATCGTTGGATAATTTTAATATATCAAATAACTTGCCAAATTTTTTCCTCACTCTTTAGCGTCGTATTTTTATTTTTTTCTCTCTCTCTCTCTCTCTTACTCTCACTCTCTCTCTCTCTCTCTGTCTTTCTGTCTCTACCTTGCACTTTTTTTCCATCACTTTTCGTTATTATATATGAACTCACGTGGCTATTTTCAATTTTGGTACTTACGGCCTATCAGCCGCGTCCGAAGTTCAATTTTCCGGGTGATTGAATTTCACCGCGAATACCCCGGCGTGCAAATTTCGATTGCACACCATGTAGTAAGTAAAATATTAGTAGACATGTATGGAAAAAGGTTTTCAGTCCTAGGAAAAAAAACAATGGAGCTAAAATAGAATCCACAAAGCTGGTCAAATTCGGGACAGTGAAACTTGTATCAAAAATGTGGACATAATCGTTATAAAAAAAAAAATAAAAATCTAACGCCACTGTTATTGTTCCAATAATAAAGGTAATAAAAAGAAAGGTCATTAATTTTTCAAATTTAATCATCCTCTACATCCCAACTTCCTGAAGAATAACCGATACCACACTCTTCCGGAATCTCATTTCCGGACCGGAAGTCTGAGGGTGACATTCGGTGTAGGTACGTGCAAACATACGTGACACAAAGACGTATCAATTCGGGATCCGGCGAATCGCTGTAACGTATCGAACGAAATTAGTTTCGAAACTAACTAACCAAACATCAACCTCACCCCCCATCTCCGTGAGCAACGGTGAGACAGAAACGCACAAACTTGCCTCCGCCTCCACCTCCACCTCCACCCCCGCCTCCGCCTGCATGCCGCCTGTCCAAACCCTCTGTTTAGGGTAAACCGCAATCTTCGCTCTCAACAATACAGGGACAAATTTTCGCGGTTAGCTGGCGGAATTTCGATTACCGAGCAAACCGATCATCTATACCAGAGGTGAATTACCCGGCTGATTATTAACAAATTCCGAGCATATCGCCTGGCGTATAACAAAATATGTTCGTACCTCTGTAGATTTTGAAGGTCCAGGTATGAATTCTCCGCCAACGTTACGAGGAATTCATTCCAACGTAAAATCTTCTCCGCGTACGGTTTCTGAGATTTTACAATTTTACAACGATAACAAATCGATTCGGATTCCAACAAGGCAAGAAAAGACAGAAGAAAGTTGACTTCTTTTCGTGAATAAATCGATCGGTGATATAAATTTTGTAAAACACAGCAGCTTGCACCGGTCCAGGAATCGGGGCGTCACGGGTCCTCTTCAAAGGACGAGTTAAACCCCCCCAGGAAGAGGATCCTTAAACCACTACACTATGCACAACGAACGCGGGAGCTGCGAGGCATGAAGTTTAAAGTTACGTCCGGTTTAGCGTCGTGTTGCCGCTGCAGTCTCCGGAAACAGGACGTGGAATTATCTAAGTGTGCTTGCTCTTTGGCTGCAGTCACTGCTGCAAAAGCTCGTCGACGCGACGCGACGCGACGCGAGGATCGGAGGACGAGGGGATGCGCCGCAGCTACTAGTCGATTCTCCTTGGCATTTCCGTTACGAAGTGACGGGGAGAGAGAGCGAGAGAGGAAAAGGAGTCTGACGTACATCCCCGAGGTTCGGCTGCTGTTACACCGGAGGAAGAAGATTTCTCTCGGAAAAGTTGACGGTTACTTGGGCGGGGTACAAAAATGCGAAAGATCGAAAAGTCGACGGGACGAATTCCCAAAACTCAAATTACCGTAGGTTAAAAACGTAGAAAAACGTCGTCTTGTACAAAAACGAAAATTGAGAACGCAAAAATGTATAAATTTTGTACTGACGTTTTTTTTTTTTTTATTTGAGAATGAGCCGGGTTGCGAAGGGCAAAATATTGAATCGAGATATACCGAAGAGTCGAAAAGTCGACTTTTCAAATATCAGGCTCGTGCCGTTTTCCAAAATTTACGAATCCGAATTTATCAATAACGACTGACCAAAGACTCGAAAGACCGAAATCTCAAAATTTATTAAAACACAGAATGGACCAAATACCGAAAGGTTGCAAGACATCAAAAACACGTTTATTCTTTCCAACGTGACCAGTTGCAGCTAATAGATGGAGTTGCGCTTTTGAAGTGACACGTGAATATGGAACGCGCTTTGATGTAGCGATGTCTTGAATAAATTGAACGTACGGGAGAAAAGATGCTCCGTTTAAATGTTATTAAAAATATGTCGCCTTTGCGTTCATTTTTTCTTCGACGACACGGACGATTGTGTCCGACACAATGAGATAATCTTGATAAAACTAGCGTCGAGTTGACGAATTTCACAAGTTCCGAATTCTCAGGAGATTCGGTATCTCGTCCTTTTGGGATTCTGGTCCTTCCGCATTTTTTTCCTCCTTCCGAACTTTGATTTTCGACAGATAATTTTTATCGTTTCTTGGCCGTTCGAAGCATCGGGCTCTCTCAATTTTTCAACTTCGTAACTTTCGTTTTTCTATACCTTCACATCCCGTGAAGGGATTTTTTTTTCATTCGGAATGCCGATTGTTCTGGAAATACTTTTTGGTTAGCGTTAAATAAACTTTGGAGAAAACAGTTATTCCACCCACCGATTTATCGAGAATCCGAATTTCTATACCCCGATCCTTCGTTATCTTAAAATTTCGCCTTTCCGGGTTTTTTCACCCCCACCCCTATCTTCTCGGTCTTCGTTTACCGTATCCTGATTCTCCTTTCTCTCGACGCAGACGGGCGTCTGCGGCAGCCACGAGGATATTAGAATCCACGCCGAGCCGCAGGGGGATGATCATTCGGGCCGAGTGGCTGTTGGAATTGACCGGCGCCAACGGACAATGGGAAACCGGGAGAAAAGCGACCGCTGTACAACTTCCCTTTTCGCTCCGTTTCGCTAATAATTGTCCAGCCGCGCTGCCGTGCCGGCCCGCACACTCGAAGCCTCCTTGTTCACCTTTCGCTCGTTTAATTAATATCCCCGACTCATCCACGCCCGCTCCCTTTACACCGAGATGCATCGACGTTTTTATCGTACCGCACCGAGTATGAAATATCGCTGTTACTGTTCACGGACAGGAGAGAAAAGGCGCGGCGTTACACTTATCAAGGACGTAGATTCGGAGAAAGATTCAATGAATCGAAACATTGACGAGTGCGTGCGAAATAGCGATTTTCAAGTGCAACCAAAGCTGTACTTGTCGTAGTTTTTGACAAGATAATAATTTTATTTAACACAATAATATATACAATGAAATGTTCGCTTATCAATAAATTCAATTCAATTTCTTTTTCAGACTTTCCTTGCTAACATTTAGCACTTTAATCTAGATCATTAGATAAATCGTTGCAGAATTTTATTCCGTAGTACGCGTAACTTCTTTGACAAATTGCGTTTTTTTTTTTTTTTTTTTTCTAAGACCTAATTTCAATTTCGAATTACGAATTTAACTCGATTAGCCTCAGTCGTACATCATTGCTCCAACTGTATATTCCGTTCATTCTTGACTGCCATAAGCCACACTGTTTTCCTCTCCTTTTTTCGTTGCCATTGTTTTTTCTCTCCTCAAAAATGAGTTATGTACAATAAACCCACGAGTATAAACCACAGCTAAGGGTAGTCCGCCGGACTGCATATGGGATGGGTTCCTTTATGTCACCGCACTTCATTTTCTCACCTTGAATATGCATTAAAATTCGGTATAGGGTATAATAAATACCCTGCGGGGCTCGCGTTATTACACCACGATGGCTTCTTTTGCCGACTCTACGGTATGAGACACTTTCGGAATTCTATGGAGAAACGAGATGAAGTGAATAAAAAAACGCAAAAAAAAAAAAAAAAATGAAGAATATGAAATACGATTAAACGATGCCGGACAGGGATGGCAATAATTTATACATATAAATAAGAAAAATAGAAAAAAATGGAAAAAAAAAATTTGACGATAGTTTCAACTTTTCTCCACGGATCGTGCAATACACACACACACACACACACATTTATATATATATACATATACGGACCCGTGGATGAAATTATTTGTTCGAATTAGCTTTTTTCCTACAGTATACGCATGGGATTATTATACTTATGTACCTACTTGGGAAAAATCCTTAATCTTGAAAATCGACCATCTCCTGTTACGTAGGCAAGCTCGAGTACCATCTCCTCTTCTTCGTTATGTCCTGGCATTACATGGAATGATGTATGTACCGTACACACAGACACACCCACACACACAGAGATGCATGAGCGAAAGGAAGGTTTTTTTCCTGCGGGATCGGGGGTGAAGATGGTAAAAATTGCTGACTAGGCTGACTGAGCCTCTCGGAAGGAGATTTATTATTTACGCTTAAGGGATGTTACCGGCCACCCCTGTACCAGAATTATAAAATCGAGCAGATTATACATGCGGCGATTCGCTTCTTCAGCGTCACATAGTGATAAAAATTTTCGAAGAATGTTCACGTGGACATATAAAGATAATAATAATCAATTTCATTTACCGCATTATCCGGTAGAATATGTCCCTAGAAGTCTATACACATATATATGTATATGCAATTTAGGGTGTTTCAGAAGAAGATAATTTGCAATTTGTTACCATGGCACTCGCTACAACGTTTATTTAGATTAAAAGAAAGCTTCTGTCAAAAGACGAGAGTTCTACGTTATGTGGAAGATTTTTCACTTTTAAAAATATTTTTGAAATCGCGACTCATCGTGAATACATTTTTTTTTTTCTATCGATTACATCAATCGTAATATCAATTTACGTCACGAAAAAAACCCACGCTCGTAATATCAAGTATCCAATAAAGTTTTAGTTTAGGAGAATAAGATTCCCGGTTGATATATCGTGTTGTGTTACAGATCGTGATCTTTGGGTTGATTATAAGTGTCAGGAAAGAAATAATAATTAAATTGCTACAACGTGTTTCTTCACAGATTAAGGGGGGGGTAAGGTTAATTCGGTGAAAAAAAAGCATGTTTTTAAGATTTTTTTTTGGCAATACAGATGGTGTTAGTTTATTCAGGCAATCCATACATGATAATGTAACATTTGAACAATATTTCCCTAAATTTTCATTGCAAAATATCAAAAATTGAGCGACTGACGATGAATCTCCGGAGGCGCCTCGAGAAAAAGTTGTTTTGCGGTGCCCATCATAACTCGCAACCAAATCATGTGAAACGAAAAAATCAAAATGCATTTGTTAAAGGAGATGTTTGTCGAGGTATTCACGGGAGGATTTTTTTTTTTTTCGATTTTTCGATTTTTCGTAGCACTTGGAAGCCAAAAACCAGATTTTCGCTAAAAAAAACGTCTAATTTGTTGTTGTAAAATTGATAATTATTGAAAAAAAAAAAAAAGCTCCCGACAATACCTGGTGAATAATGTGAAAAAACACTGTGCAAAATTTCAAAACGATTGGTCCAGTAGATTTTTAGTTATGGTGGGCACGGACTCCAAAAATGACAAGTCTCAGAAAAACGCTTTAGAGTTTTGCGTACTGAAAAATTCAACATAAAATTCGATAATTTTTCTATACTCCCACAGAGTCGTCGATGCCAGGTCCGTAGAGCAAAAGGCTTCCATCAAGATGGTCTAGAGCATCTTTTTGCATTTGTCTACGCAAAACTCTTTCTTCTTTACTGTCACGCGCTGCTTGCTCCTCTGCTCTACTAATTCGCAACTCGTCAGCTTGTCGTGCCCATTCGTGAGAACTTGGCCCTGTCGGGATGTGCATCTCTTGCATAAAGGCCAGCAAGGCAAAAGAACCTTCATTGAAAGTACATGCAGCTACATGAGCTGCAATTTCAACGATTGTAGCGGTGCCACTGACAGACTTTGGCTAATTTTTCGGGGCATTTTTCGATGTACGAACACGAACGATAACAAAGTAACACTTTCGATGTACGAATTGAAGGAAAACAGAGTCAAAATTTTAGCGTCACTTGTTACTGCTCAGCACGGCGTACAGTGTTTAACTGATGTATATACCATGCCTCGAATATTCTTGACTCTACCTGAACAGACCCGTTTGGTTTTAATTGGGCCGGGTGAGCGCGTCGCGTAACTGTCGGTCAGGTATAAAACCTCATCCCGGAGCAACGGACTCTTACTCATAACTTCCTCAATTTTGCTTCAATCGACTTGAAATTTTAACACAATATTCTTGACATATTGTGCAATCAATTAGAAAAATAAAAAAAAATTGAAAAAAAAAAAAATTTAATACCTTACCCCCCCCTTAAAAAAAGTGTGAAACGAGGTGAAAAATCAACTTGGCGCGATCTTCCACGTGACGGTGGAACGCTCTTATTTCGACAGAATCTTTCCTTTAATCTGAACAAACTTTTTACAGGGTACCACGGTGGAGAATCGTGAATCATTTTTTACAGAAACACCCTAATATATATATACGTATGTATAATATCGGGCGATATTGTATATGGGTAATCACGAAAATTGCCGGGCAGCTTTGCCCGCATCGAAGCAGAAAGATGAAAACAGATTTGTCAAGTTACGATCCCAGCCCTTACTTCGCCAGGTTCGCTCGCTCTTTCGACGTCAAACCGGAAACGGCTGCAGGATGAAGAAAGTTTTACGTCGTTGGTGTACACTTTTTGCTATTTCCCCGGTGTTTACCACGCTGCTAAAAGTATTGCTTTATCCGCCTCTTCCCCAAATATACTCCATATATACTCACTGTACACACACACACACACACGCCCGCACAGAAGCAGATATATAAAGCTAGCTTAGAGGGAAAAGGAGGGAGGCGGGCCGTTTCCTACACAATGTGGAAAAATGCCTGGTGTTGATCTGATCGCGGTGCTCGCGGTAACGAAAAAACGAAATCTTTTACCGTCTCGATATAAATCGAGGAACGTTCTTTATCTATTGAATCCGCGTGCGAAAACGTTTTACCCGAACGTAAGATTCCCTTTTCTCCTCCTGTCTCTTTCTTCCTCTCGATCTTCTATGCGGGCGCGTATAAAAAGACAAAAAAAAAAAAAAAAATCAATAAAAATCAAAGAAAATAATAACAATTTACGCCACGAAGGTTTCGTCAAAAATCTTATATTAACGAACAATAAATACAGCTTTTTCCCATCAACGAGACAAACGACACCCGTCGATCCGTCCGTCTATCCTCGGCCAATAAATCCCGGATAACTCTTATCGCCGTTCAACCCTTAGCCTTTCTCCTTCGTTTTTTGCCGCGCTCTGTCAACGCTTCCTTCCGCGTTTTTCGACCGGCGGAGAAAGAAGAATGAGGAAAAACTCATCGGCGATGCACAGGTACGGGCCACCCTTAGTTTTTTCGCTTTCTAGAGGTCGTACACCTTGGCCAAGATAACGTTTATCGCGAGGCTCGCTGCAGATGCGGTTGAAAGAAACCGTCAAGAAAAATCACCGCGGGCTTCGCCAAAGCGCGAAATGTCTTTACTCTTTCGGAATAATTACAACAATTATTCAGAGGTACGGCTGATTTTATTTTATTTTATTTTTTTACGCATTTTTTTTTTTTTCTGATATCCAACGATTTTCACCGTTGAAGAATAAATTTGCATTAATTTTTAACGACTCGATAAAATACGTCTGTGATACAATTGCAATCAAGTATGGATTGTTTGGTTATACTTGAATATTTTTTTCCCACTATTTTCCGATATTCAATATACTTACCGAAATGAAAGGATGACAGGTTTTTTTTCTTCCTTCTGTTTTTATACGTACTCGTAAAAGTAACCTCACCTCGATTAAACCTTAATGAATATTATGCTGTATAAAAAAATATTCTCATTTCGGCAACTTTCAGCAGAAAGAGAGAGAGAGAGAGTGAGAGACGTATCGAGGTTAACAGAGGTTATGTTTAAAAAAGAAAAAAAGCATACATAATATATATCAAATCTTGTACGATAATAATTTTATCGATTGAAAGAATTTGAAAAGCTGTGCCAGATCTTGATTGTCTTAAGCCAAGAAATAATTTTTCCACTGTGCGGAGCATGCAGTCTTGTTATGTTTTCGGCAAATTGGCGAAGGAAGAAACTAACATAAATCCACTCGCGTTGGGGCCGGGGTTGATATTCCAAATTTGAAAAGTTTCGAAAGCGCCAAATTCCGAACTTTTTTCTGGTTCGGTAAAATTTCATGACTTTGATCTTTCTTTATTTGTGATGTTTCACAACCACTCGTTGAATAACCTACGCTGTGTGAATATATTTTAATTTGTCGGAATTTTTTTCTATCGAAACTTTATTTTTGGCACTTTGTCCCGTCGGCTTTCCGACCATTCGAAACTTTGTCGTTTCTCCAAATTTTGATTTCTTTACTCCAAGTTTCGCCACCGAATAATTCGAAATTAGGCGCTTTCGGAAATCTTCAAATTCGGAACTCCCCCCCCCCCCCCCCCCCCCCCCTCGCCCTGAAAACAATCCCGACACCGAAGAACAAATGAAAAAAATCGTATATCAAGGAGCACTTCCGACGGAGAGAAGACGCGGTAGTAAATTAGGTTCCCGTGCAGTCTGCAGAGGTTTGCGGTATAAGGAAGAGGGTGCTCGCAGGGCGTGTGTGGGTCGGTGGTACAAAGAAGAGGGTTGCGGAAGCGCTTTTTTACCCACTACACCTAGCCCCCCTCCGTTTTTCCCGCCCCACGGAAGACTCTCGCCCTCTAGCTCTTATTTCCAACCTTATCGGCTAGGATCTCATAAATTTCTTGGAGAAAACGCGATTAAGCGTCCCCCGTCCTGTCCAATCTAAGTATTCAAATGAGCCCCCCTCCCCCCATGCAGCCTATACCTTTTTACAATCACCTCGCCGTTGTTATACCTATTTTATATCTGGCCCGAGCGCGCGGAGCCGCGAGTCTCTTCTTTCTCTTCTTCCTCTTTCCGCTCCTCCTCCTCCGATTTTCTTTCTCTTCTCTCTCACTCTCTCTCTTTCTCTCCTCTTATCCGCGTCACACCCCCTTCTTCTCCTTTTAACCGCGGGGGCGTCGGCCAAGGAAGTGCCAACGGCGATTTTGAGGTACCGGAATTGACCGCAAGCCGTCCCTCTTCTGCCTATCTATTCGGTCTATGAAACGACGCTGGAGCGCTAAACTTTCTGGACGGCGGAATGGTGAGGAGAGGAGAAGAGAGATGAGGGGGGGGGGGGGGAAGGGATAGGAATATACGACTCTGACTTTTGTTTGCCGAGTGGGATGGAATCGAGATCTTGCTGGGCGCGGAGCCGCTCCTTGAGCTCGGAATCTCTGTCTGGACCCGCAAGCTTCTAGGACTCAGCGTCGATAGACGCTCGCAGATTTTATCTAAATGAACTCCGTAGACTTAGCAGTTTCCCTAGACCGCTTTTATACTCGCACAAAGAGGAAACGAGGAAACGAGGAAACGCCGTTCTATACGCATGTATACATATGTATGTATGCATGTATGTAGCCTGCATGCCCGGCAAACATCAGACACACACACACAGCGATTATATAATGTGATTTCCAGAGGTACGTAAGCCGTTTGCTTCGCCAGTAATATAGTGTATATAAGGGAAAAACGCAGACGGCGTGTAACTTACGTACAAAGTGTATTTGTCAGAGGTATACGTACAACATGTGGCATCGTCGAATCGATTTCATCAGAGATTTCATTTCGTCGATACGAATTATTCACGCTTTCGTCTAATCGGCCATGTGACTAATAATGGTGAATTGTAAATTATTATGGATGAGAATATAATCCTGTAATTAGAAAGTAATTTATAACTTGATATTACGTAAACTTTCGGTATTTTATCGCATAAATATGTGGAATTTGGTATTAAGGAAAAAGAAATTATTTCACCAATATTCCCGAGATGCCGTCTGTAAGTAGAATTTCTTTTTACTTAATTTGTTAATCCGATTCCGCTTCCGATATTCTACGTAGAATTTTCCGCTCTGCGCGATTGTCACGTTATTTTTCACCTATCGATAGCGTCGCAAAAATCACTTCAGATTTGGGTTACCGAGGGTCGAAATTTGCTGTACGCTAAAACGCAGCAGTAATCCGATCATTTTTAATTCGGATCAATTTTGACCGGAGTAAAAAGAGACGCGTAGAAAATGAAATTTGAAATGATAGGGGGGAGATAAAGAGGAACAGGGGTGGGAATTGTGGAAACTAAGAGATCCAATCGGTCACAAGCGTGCCCGTCGTGCAGGTCGCCGTTCCTGCGGGAGTAAATCCGGGGTGATTCCTTCTCCGAATGTGAAGAGGAGGAGGAGGAGGAGGAGGAGGAGGTGGACTAGCGGGCGATAAATTAGGGTGAAAAAATGGGGGAATTTTGATCCCTCGGAAATCTGTCATCGTGCCTGCCCTGACCGAAAGTCGAAAAACGAGGTAAAACGAGGGAAGGTGGAAGGGTAGGGCAGGGTAGGTGGTCCGGGTTTGTTTTCTGGTCACATATTTGTAAAGTACCCTAGTCCCTCGGTCTATTCATTTCTGTCCGTTCGCGTCGGACGCGCCGGAGCCGCAGGGACGGAATCCTATTGGCCGACTTCTGCGCTTCGTCGCGAATATATTCGCATAAATTCGACCCGTGGAAGCTTATGAAAAAATCCGAGAGGAAGGGGAGGGAGGCCGACGGCGGCCGCCGAAAGGTGGGGGTAAAAAATTGCGCATAAGCTATTTTAAAAGATTTCCCTCATCCCGAGCTCGGCCTCTCGGACAAGAGTTATCAGCCCTCGTATCCCTCATACGTGTCGGGAATTATTTTTTCTACCATTTTATTTATCTCTCCTTGTACCTTACCGTTGAAATTTAATTTCCAGGACACATCGGACGCCGGCTTGACGGCCCGGCAGGCAGCTCTTGTCCCATAAACAAACGGCCCGAAGGAGGTCGCCACTGTTCCCGTAGGACTGCCGGGTGACCGGGATGAATATTTCACGGTACATTCGCGGGATTTGCCGAGGCTGTTTTCTTCCTGTTTCCCGAGAGGAGGTAAGCCTCGTTCACCGCGTCGATCGCGCTTCCCTTTAATGACATCCGGCTTCCATGCGAGGGGTGAAAAACGGGAATACGGGGTTCGTTCCGCCGTCACGCTAGCGGTAAGTAGCCTCGTGGTTCGGCTGCACAGCTAGCCGGGTACGAACGACGGTGTAATAATTGATGTAAGTTGTTAGCCGCTCAATTAACGTGAGGGAGGGAGGAGAGGGGATCACTCCCGTTTAATAATCCCCGAGGAATAAATCAGCGCTGTATTATACGTATATGTATAGATGTAGGTACGTATTATACGCAATTGCCTGCGGGAATTACGGTTAATTTTAAATACCTCGTACGTCCCTTTTTTCCGTGCCTCTTGGAGCTGATCACAGTACCGACATTTTTTTCAATTACACCGATATGCACGAGTCGACGTCAAACGTATGCATTTTAATCAACGAACGATCAATTTTCAATAAACGGTTCGTTACTCCCACCATCACTTTTATATCCGATTTGCCGTTCGATTTATCATCGGTGTACTTCGTGAAAAGAAATATTTTCTTCCTGCCCTTTTTTCATTTCGATCTTTTAATCATGCAGATTGCAGTTTCGATTCTGACAATGAAAAATGTGCCGATAATAGAGAGAGAAAGAGAGAGAGAGAGAAAAAAGAAAGGAAACACATATCGTAAGGACGGAAATAATTCTTTGGTGATATGAAAGTTAATTTATTTGGAGATGTATAGATAGAGAAAAAGTAATCGCACACCGACGACGAAACTGACACAACTAAATAATTTGCAAATAACTGCGCGAGTAAAAGCTTCGCATGCTTACGGAAGTTACCTCTGTCGTTTTACGAAGTGAACCGTTTGTGGTGTTCAACCAGAGAAATGTCAATTTTCAAGCTCACGCGTTCGAACTTTGCAAATCCAAATATGGTCACACAACTCGTAAACGTCAATATTTGTCCGAAATATATTTAAATATCTTGCGTTGGCAGTTTTATGCGTAGAGCCAAATCCAGTGAATATATAGAATACAATAATGTGGTGTCCCACAGACGTGTTTAAAATCTGGCTACCCTTCTTTCGGGATGATTAAGAGCTGGCCGGAACGCGAGGGCTGGACAAACTCTGAGGCGATTACTTATCCTCCCCATTTGGGCCTCGCCTGTAACGCGATTTGAGTACGATCCGTGCCTACACATGTAGACATAAAGGGCAACGTTCGCTCCGTCGCTTTGGTCAGTATGTGGCGATCGGCGATGCCAATTTGCAGCAACTAATCTAAATTCAAATTGCCTCCAACAAAACTAATCTCGTAGTGGCTGCACCGCCGCCCCTACGATGGGCTGCAGAGGCAGACTGATTCTGTTGACACTGTGACCAACTAACGAATCGAATCGTTAGTCTTCGATCGGTCGATCCGTTGTTTCGTTTCGTTGCTCGCAGCTTTCAGCGCAGCCTGTAAAACGGGTCTGATCGAAAAAAAAATAAAAATAAAAAATAAGAAGCAGGCAGGAAAATCGCTCGACAGCCGATAGGATTACAGTATCAGAGTTTTTTTACAGTAAGTGAAATTTTCTTTTTTTACCTAATTTTGAAAATTCGAGACCTCGAAACGTCGAGATTGAGTGTAAACTGATGATTTTATCTCCGGCGTGGTTACAGTATTTTCCTCTTTATTCCAAAGACAGGAAAGTGGAAACTTTAAAATTTACGAACGATGTGATAAAGAGAAGAAATTTTTCTAACCGAGCCACGACGAATTGATTTGGTTTGACTGGAATCTTATTCCACCGCGCAAAGCTTTTGGAAAGCATAAAAATGTACAGAAAGAAAGAGAGAGAGAGAGAGAGTGAGAGTCCGTACGATCGTAACATGTCGTAGTTATTCATTTATTTATTTATTCGTTTCATTTCGGTGGAGAAAAGTGGAGAGAAAGAGAAAATACAATCCGGGTTTCCCGCGATTTAGACTCGAGAAAGCGATGCGTCAAATCCGGAGCCTTCGCTTGGGAATTTGGAAAATATGCGGAAAATGCCAGGGATGATAAGATTATAAAATGTTTCTGTTCAGCACGGAAAGGAACGAAGGACCACCCTCTCTTTCTCTCCATCGTCCTCCCTCCCTCCCTCCCTTTCTCTCTCGGAAGCTCGAATCTTCGGTTAAAGAACCCCAGTAAAAAAGGGGAAGGGGGTTAGGAAATACCGCCGCATCCCACATGCTTGTCTGTCACTTTTTCCCCACTTTTCGACGTTTCCTTCATTCCTTTATGATCCCGATCATATCTTCGACGTCGCTGCTGTTACTACGTATTAGAACCGATGCCGCAGAGGAAGAAAAAGAGGATTACGACAATACTTAGGCTCACTTGTCAGCAAGATATCGGATACACTATTGTCTCCTCCCCTCGCCTTTTGAAATGTATGAAAAAAAATAGGCCAGGGGTGGAATGTAACAGGGGATGGGGTGGCATTCGACGACACCGTAAAAATATCATCGGCTCTCAATTGACAACTACGCCACGCCCGGTACCGCATTTGCATATTTATTGGCTATTAACTTTTCGGTGACGAGATCAAAACCTTTTTCTCGTTTCTTCGGCCGATCCTCCATTCTCTCACCCTCTCTTTATTTTCGCTTTATACTCTTTCCCCTTGACGTGACTCAAACCGAGGCTAAAAATGTTGAAAAATCGCGGAGAACCGCCCCTCGATTCCCCTTTCTATGTATCTCCGAATTTTCCAATCCCCCGAAAGCAAAGGATGTTTAACATACGTACCAATATCGGAACGTAAGTGGGTGAAGTAATTGAATCGATACACCGGACGTCACGTGTAATCCGTTGAAAATTGGCTTCGAGTCGTCGGATGTCTCGATTATACCTCATCTCCCTCCCCATCTACTTACAATATTCTCCTGATATTTCCGTTTCCTTCCATTTCTTCCCAACTTCCTTGCTCAAATCGTTATTCGAATGTCAAACGAGGAATGCGACAGCGTTGAGCAATAACAGCGGGAATCGTTTCCAGCGTTTACAGTCCAACAACGGGATCTGCCGGCTACACATCCGTTTCGACACGTACAACTGCAGGGGCAACGGTAGTTTAATTCGAACGAGCATATAAATAAATCGAAGTGTATATTTCGTGCGATGCGCGTATGCGGTGCATGTCCGCGTTTCCGTTTCCGGTGCGAGTGATTCGAGGATCGCGTCAAAACGCTACCATCATCGCCCCCTTTAACACCGACCATAAACGCCACAAACACACGCAGCTTCTCTCTACCAGAAGCTTTCGTTCGCTTTTCGCACCGTGACTGCGGTCACGGACTTGTCCTCAGTTAGGGGTTCGAATCAAGCAATTCGACCCGTAACCGCTTTTGGCTCTCCGGGTTTTTTTTCGTGATCCGCTTTTCGTCGGACACCCTGTGCACGGCGGTGTAAAGGATGATGTGTATCGCCCGCTGCTTCGAGGGAACTTGTAAACCTGAAGAAGCAATATTGCTTCCGTGGCGCGAGGCGGCTGTATACCTCTACAACCGTGCAAGCTTTCGGACGGCGTGGCGACTTGGGGAGAGAAGCACAATTCATTACGGAAATCGATTGGTCGCGGCAATAGAGGCTGATTGGAGCTGGTCATTCGGTCTCCGCGCCGCCCGACCCTCGTTTCCCAATAACTGCCTATAACCTACCCTGTGGCTTGACAACTTTGGCGAAAATTTGAAAATCACCCTTTTTCTCCCCCCCCCCCCCCCCCCGTCTCTCTCTCTCTTGACGTGTTTCGATCCTTAATTTTCCAAAATCACGTTCCCATACAGCCCCGAGGTCAAACTTACAGCGAGAAGTGACTGCGACTGTCAATTCACAAAACACATGTAACACTGTAATTACCTCAAAGTCGCTTATTCCCGAGCGGTAAGGAATTGAATGGTTCGGCTTCGCTTTGACGTTCTAGGACGACGGAGGTTAGGATGAAGGCTTAATAACCTTAGACATGTTTAGAATATCAATTACATGTTTATTGCGAGGAATTTGACAGAACGGTAGAAAGGAAGTGCGCAGTTCATAGAGTAAGTGAACAGTGTCTTGGGACCAATGGAACGCAGCCTTGGCGAGTCCAGAGAACAGAGTGCAAGGATCAGGGTTCTTGGAATGGAAGGCGATAGCCGGGTGAAACGGAGAGTCCGTTAGATATTAAAGACAGTAGCGACTGATCACGCAAGAGAACACTAGCGAAAAAAAACATCGTCGAAGATCATTGACGTGCAAGGCACACTTTCAAGCAGAAAAACAGTCCAATCCAAGAACTCCGTCATTGAGAGAAAAGCACTTTGGACGAGGATTTGGACATGCAGTCGTTACAGCGAGGCGAAGTGAGATTGGGGTTGGTCATCGAGTGAACCGGAACTGGACTCGGATGTTCGACAATACAGCTGCGGTGCGGCGTACAAGAACAACGACATCAACAACTTCGCGGTGGATTTGTGGCCGAGGTATTTGTGATATTAAACAGTTTAATCACCCGACTCCGCAGCGTTGTACACGCGCCTATATAAAAAGTATAACACCGTATGTCCGTGGCTCTGGGAATACACGGTATATAAACGGACCTGCCGTTTTCCACCCCCTGCACAGCACCTGCAGTATGTAGCCGGGGTGCATTCGGCGAGCGTTTGTGTAATCTCGATGCGCTCGTGAACCGACGCGTGGCTCCCGGCGTCCTCCACCCTCCCTCCGCCCGGCGCATAGCTCGTAAATCTGAACCCCTGCCCCCCGCAACCCTCGACGAACCTCAGGCTGCTCCCTTGAATCACCCCACGCAGCCAACGCTCGCCCCGTGTCTGTGTATGCAAACGTTTATACACCGATACAGGAAAGTCGCGTCGCGCTGGAAGGAATACAACCCCCCGGTAACGTCGTACAATGATCCGGCGAATAGGGGCGGGGGTGGGGAATAAGGGGGGAGGAACGGCGTGCCGCACGGGAAACCAGCTACACAATACGATTGTTTACAAAATCATACACACCGCGTTAAAGGTGATCGCGCCTTTTCACCACCCTCGATATCATACTACACCCTGTATCTACGGGTTGCCTCGTTCCTATTGTTGTTGCCCGGGTCAGGATCCGAACGCCACGCGTCCCTTGATACACGTTTGCCATGCCTCGCAATTTGGATTTTTTTGGAGAGTTTTGGGGATGTGAACACTTCGTGCTGAATTTATTCATCCGATATCGTTGTCGTCGGTTTCAATTTTTGTTCAACTTATGGACGTATGTATGTACGAAGCGAATGATCGTTTTACGTACCTGTGCGAGCAAAATTGTCGTGGTAATAATTTTGGCAAAAAAGAATGATGTAGCAACCTAGGAATATTTGACACTGCATCAATTTTAGGTATTGTCTGAAAATTTATACGGTATTCTTATAGAAATTTTCTATCGTCAATCTGCAAAGGCTCGAAAATTCATACTTAACTAAAAATCGTACGTCTGACAGTCACGTGTCGAAGCGTCAGTCACGTTGATCGAGTGAAAGGCCAATGAAACGGTAGAAACATTAAAAATATATATAAAATATATATAAAATAAAAAAAAAAAAATAAAAACAAACAAACACGACCACTCAATCGAATTGTCAATCTTGACATCACAACGCAATTTCTTTCAGCAAAAACGAAAATAAATCTCACCGTTCACGTCGTGAAAACGTGTAGAGAAATTATAAAACGATGAGGCTAATATCGCGAACCCAGCTCCGAAGAGACGGGTGAATAAGCCCCTCGAGTCGTGCAGAGGGTGTTAAATGTAAAATATACGATATCGTTTGACGAAAACAACCCTTGAATTTAGTCGGCGGGGGCTTAGGCGCGTCTTAGCGTAACGTAGTTTTTGCAAATTGACGTAAACTCTGAGCCGCGTACCGCCGGCGAGTGTTGAGAAGAGAGGGAGGGGGGATGAAGAGGAATAAAAATGAGGGCTGCTCCGTGCCGGGGGATGAAATCCCACGAGCAACAGCTACTTTACACCGATTTCCATATCATCCCTTTCGTTCCTACCGTAATTCCTTGGCCTCCTCGTCGTTACGTCGCTGTTTCTTTCCCAGCGTCAAGCAGAGCTCCTTCTACAGAATCCAACAAGGAAGGTATCCCAGATCGATTTCACCGATTTCATTTCTTTTCTAATACGTTACACTAGACTGAAAATCAAGCGACAAGTGTTTGTTCTTTTTTTTTTTCTTCTGCCATTAAACACCTCGTGGGGGTGAAACCACCCTCCAACGTAAGACTTGTCAAGGCGCGACTCTACAGTTTCACCGGCAAGAACATAATACTTTTCAACCAATCCAACCGGAAAAGTTTACTCGTAACGAGAAACGAAAAACGTAATGTTCTCTTACATTGGAGGGTGGTTTAACCCCCTTAAAGTGCTGAATGGCAGATAAAAAAGAATACGTGTCGCTTAGTTTTCACTGTACTGTAACGTATCGCGAAAGGAATGAATTTGGAGAGACCGACCTGGGACACCTTCCTTGTTAGTTCGGGAGGGAGGTGATAAAAATACGGATAATCATCCGAGGGTGTCGGAGTGACGCCCCAGGGCGAGGCGGAAGGTCGGCGAGGCACTCGGGTTGAGGTCCGACGCGCTCCGGGGGTGGCGGCCCTTACACCACACCACCAGACATGAATATTCACGGCTAATTTGTAAGAAGCTCTTCAAACAGCGCTGGTTCCCCCGCGGCCCTTCCGGATACCAACCAACAATATATCAACTACGGGAGTTTACCTTTAATTATCGCAACAATGAATAAAAGATTGCCGGTCGGTCCCTCGTCCGCCGTTCCGGCGAGGCGTGGAGCAAAACTGTACACCTATAACCTTATATGGCCGGTTATGCCCACACGCGAGGACGACAAGGAGGGTGTATCGCCCCGTTCGCGTATTTCGCTCCATTGTTACCGGCGTCACTCTTGCGACAGGGTAATTTATTCTTGGCGTTCGGAGCCTGGAGGGCGGAAGGGGTGCGTTAAAAATAAAGGGATTCTTCAGCGGTCTACAGTTATAATTGCTCGAGCTATCCCCCAAACACCTCCAGGGAATCCGGCTTTTCGCCTGGGGTGAGGGAGGGTGAGGGGGGGGGCGCTTCGCGGTCGTACATCCGAAATTACGGAGGGTCGATGACTGCAACACCGGTCGGTACGTATTTTCTCTACCGCATCACGGTTTACGAGATAACGCGAAACCGCCGTTGTAAAGGGTATAAAGAATAAGGAAAGCTTCGTTTTTATTAAATTTTTTAGCCACGCTAAGACCGACCGGCGCCAGCTACCCCTCTCTTTATTTCTTCCTCTCTCTCTCTCTCTCTCTCTCTCTCCTCGATCTTTCACCGCTCCTCCCTCTGCTCCGAGTTTCAACCCCGGCCCCAGTCGAGTCGTCGTCACTTTTCTTCCGTCGATCCTGACTTCCTGAGATTGCATCGGTCGGCCCCAAGGTGCCTCATTAACGGTCAGTTGATGTCTCACGGTGGAATTAATATTTTAACGCTACATGCAACGTCGCGCTAGACGCTTGGTTCAACTGAGATAAAGGTAGATTCATAAAATTATGGCAATTCGATCAATGGTATGGTGAAAACGATAAACCAACCCTTCTTAAACGTTCTCCCCTTTCCGGCACTCTTGCACCGTCTATCGTAATGTATAATATACAATAAATAATGTAATAGATAAAGAAAATTACATATCACAGCTGTCGCGATTCTTTCGCATCCCTTACACATCCCTAAACAATGTACGGGGCACCCTTAAAGACGCAACAATGCAAGGCGCTGCGCAACCCTCCACCCCTTTCGAGCCCCACGTCGCGGATTACAATCTTCCAACGCTGCAACGACCCTGCAGAAGCAAGATGCTCCCCGCGAATCGGACGTGCCTCGGATCCCGTTGCTTGCCCTCAGTTTCCCGCTGCAGCTTCTCCTCTCCCTCTAGCCTCCCGTCTTCCTTTTCAACTAGCCCCGTGTAAGTCTTGTGAAGGAAAAGCCAACTTGACGGGACGAACCAAGGACCGACGGAATTTCATTCGTTTCGCTCTGCCATGCGATGCAAACATTGTTTCTCTCATCTTCATTTTTTGCTTTTTTTTTTTTTTGCCGCCCGAGCTTTCACGGAATAAAAAATTGAAGAAGAGCAGCAAACTCAACTCGTGTACGAAGAGTTTTCAATCGCTTCGAGTATCACTTGAAAAAATACCTCGATATCTATACTCTGTCCCATAACGGGCATTGTAAGAATCATTTTCACCTATCGCGTCTCAATCGCTTCCGTGTCATTGTCGGTGTGTATATTCAAAACCTGTACGACGTAATAACCCCCCACCCATGTACCTTTAACGCTCCCAGTCATGGCCATCCTCTCGATGATCAACCAAAACTTAATCGTCATATTATGCCGGTTGGGTTGTAATTAGAAATTCCATTGCTCGGTCTGTCTTGTCACCGCGAGGCACGCTTAATCGGTAAAACAGCGCTTACATTCACCGATCAACGATTTTGGGGTTGTATAAATATGTCTTCCGGGATATCGAGGGTTGGAAATTCCAACGCACCCAAACCTTGGCCGAGGATCTACAAGCCTGTTCTCGATTATAATCGGCACACATCCCATGCACCCTCACCGCCTGTTTGCGGAGAGAGCGTGGCCATATTATAGTACCTAGTTCCGCGTCTAGGGGTTGGGGGGTGGGTGACCACCATCGGGGTGATATTGCCTGCACCGACACCCTCGTCGTCACCCCGATCGCTGCTCGGTATGCATTGCGGTATCCCACCGCCTGAGACCGTCCAGATAATAAGGTTACGTGTTGGTCCACCTTGTAACCAACTATACGTGGAATGCACATGTGTGCCGTCGTGTCAGGGTGTTATCCCTACGCTTCGGACAACCTTAGGATATGTGTATTGTGCCGTACCAATCAGGCAGCTAATTATAAAAGGGTCTCGGAGCAAAACAAGAGGACCTACCGTATAAGCAGAGGATACTCGATAATCCGATTACCCTTTGCCGAACGAAACCCAGACCCGCACGAGGATCCACTCTGTCATTCAAACCTCTGGAACATTTGCGATTATTATCGGTACGGATTACACGTTCATAATTATAGGCTCGTTTCCGAAAAAGTTTGAATAAACGGAGGACAAGACGAGAAAATCGATTGCAACTGGCAGGGGATTTCTTTTTTTTTTTTTTTCTTCTTCTTTTTTGGCCATTTACCTTTATTCTTTTATTCCATTCATTCGTACGCGGGCATTAATCGATGGCTTTTCATCAATATTCTCTTTTCTGTTTTAATATCGAATATGAGAAATTTTCTAAAAGCACCTCAATCAATTCATCAGATTTTTTTCCCTCCATTTATTTATTCAATCATTTTTTAATTTTAAAATTGGTACCGCAAGCTTTTTGGGTCGATAATCACGAATATAAGATTTGCAAAATTTAAATTTGGCGTATTCGATAAGCTGAAAAAAAAAAATAAAAACATTTGGATTTTGATGAAAATTGGTAGTCATCGGTTGGTTGGGTGACTGATCACGAATCTGAAGTCCCTTTGCGAAATCCAAAATAGTGATCCAATATGTTGAGAAATTGTTATTTTTTTTTTAATATTTCGATTCCAGTGGAAATTGATAGGTGGAAATGTTTCGGGTCACCGATAACCAATCCAAGGTCAGACTTCCAAAATTATTAATTGTGGATTTATTATAGCGGCTCAATATCGGAAAAACCGTCACATTTTCATGTGATACTGTATCCGATGGCTTTAAAATCGTTAGCCACGAATCCGAATTTGTAGTTCGAAATCTAAATTGAATATTGTTCTTTTTTTTCTTCCTTCCTCCGTGAACTTGGAACCTGCGCTGTAAGAACGGGAAGTTCGAAAAAGCCACTTTTTTTCTTTCCGATCCCTGATCCGAACATGAATAACATTGACGAATCTTTTATCAAATCTCCGATATCCGATATCTACCAAATCAGCGTCGTCACGTCCGGTTATCACAGCGTCTCCATAAATTTCGGTACAAGGGTTGTCACGGCGAACGATCGGGACACATACACAGGTCCGTATACCAATGCCGGGTATAATGCACGGGGCGTTAAATTCGATTTAATCCATTAATACGGTATTGTCTGCGTAATGACCGAGCGGCGGAAGAGGAATGGGTGAGGGAGGGGGGGGGGGGGAGGACGCTGGACAATCGACCCTCGTGCTGACGCCCTCTTAATTTCAATCGCGCGACCCGACGGAGGTTTTTCTCCCCCCTCCCCCCATCTTCCTTCGTCCCTCCCTCCCGCAGTCCCGAATGAAATTCGCGAATTCCCTCGCAAATTAGATTAACAGCGTTAGAGGCTCTCTGCAGATGGAACGTCTTTCACGTGACGGTACGTCTGCTGCCGTGCAGGGTGGAATGAAAGCTTCGACAAAAAAAAAAGTTACACACCGAACCCGCCAGGGGGCTGGACTACTATTGAGGGTGAATTAAAATCCGGATCCTTGTACTCTAAGGGATGAAAAAAAGAAAATTGCAATTCGTCATGTACGTGATCAGGTTTCGCGAGGTGAAAATGTATCGCGAATGTGCCCAAATAACACACTTATTGATTTTTATTCAATGTAATCGGGAAAAATACACAAGCAATACCATCGCGTCAGGTTTTTTTTTCTTCAACTTGTGTCTGTGGTTTCATTCGGAGAAGAAGAAAAGGTTTCATAGGCAAAAAGAATGAACACGGAACTTTATGTACGTTCCACGAAGAGATTGTTTGTTTAATTTTATAAGAAATATTGTTTAGTTCATTGTAACGAAATGGTGGTTTTTTTCATTACTGTTACGCTTTTTTTTTTTTTTTATGCAAACACCTTGTATTATGCAAAAATAATGTACGTCACGGAGGGAAATGGAATTCATCGTTGAATTCGGTAAACTCGAAAACATCATACTTGCCAAAAAAAAAAAATCCCATGCAGCTGAAATGAACTATTTTTTTTTTTTTTTTTTTTGCACACCCGTGTAATCAAGTGCTACGTTCATTCTCCCTCAGTTTTCACGCGATTTCGACTTGCATTCCATTGTATTATACATATACATTGTATTATTATATATATACATATATATATAAATATATTTGACGGTACAACTGACGCAACAAAGGTACGATTAATACAAAAGAGGGTAAAAAATGACGCGTAGGAGGGAAACGGCTTTTTGAGCACCTACGCGGTAATCGCTCACTTTGTTACTACACCGCGTTGACGAGCTTCCGATACGATGCTCGGCACACGGTGAAATAAAAATTGCCTATGTTTAACAACGTCGGGATGATTCGTGCACCTTTGTGTCGGCTCGCGGAGTGGGTGCATGATAACGTGCAAGGCCTCTCGTTCAAGGGGCCGAGGGTGTCACGCGCCACGCGACGCGTTGTGTCAAAGTCTTGCGTCACGATCAATCATCCCCCGTGCACCCCGTAATCACGAACGAAGACTACCGCTCCCTCCCTCCGCCGTCCCTTCTCATCCCGTTTCCCCCCTGCAGGGTGTAATAATAAGGTTATACCAATTAGTTTCAGTATTTCGTGAACAGAATTCCGCGCCCCCTTCGTCCCTCTGCGCATATCTTCATCCCGTCTCTTTGTACGTAGTATCTGGGTGAGCTTAAAGCGAGAACCGAATTTCGTAAGACGTACGTGTGTGCGGATATTAACTGTGAGGTACTCGGGGAGAGGGAGAAAAGTATAGAAATGTTCAGAAATACGTGTCTAGGTAGGCACACGTGGGAGAAAGTTATTGTGCACGTCCAAATGCTAATGCCAAAAGGGCGTATTACTTATTATTATTTATTTTTTTTTTTTTTGCATTGCCAATTGTCCCGTAGACGTATTTTCAAGCAAAATACTGAAGGAAAAGAAAAATTTTAAGGTCGAAACGGCGTGTATACATTTTTTTCAATATTTAGCTAGAAAACAAGTTTACGGAACGATTGGCAATAAAAACAAATTATACTCTCCTTTGGCATTAGCGCTGCGATGTAATCGTAAATAGTTTATACAATTCTCAGGGAAAATAGTGTCTGACAATTTTGTATTCTTTTTTTTTTTTCGTTTCTCTCTCTCCTTTCGTATCCTGTGCAATTGAACGAGATTTTGAAAAATCATCAGGTGAATTGATTCAGGTGAATTGAATATATTATACAGAACCGAACGAAATAGAACAAATTGAAATATTAATAACGTTATAATACGTATGTATATGAGAGGGAAATCGAATGGAACGAGGAAATTGGAACGAAATGGAATTTCGATTCGTTTCAATACGTACGATTCCAATTTTCGCTACACACACACACATATTAAATATAACATGTACTATACGCTATAAAAAAAATGCTTAGTATCTTTCTATGATAACGAATTAAATTTCGTAACGTGTAAAATTGTCGCAATTTCTATAGAATTTTTCGACATTAATTTTTATTCTTTTTTTTGTCTTCCAATTCACTACAAAATCATTAATCTACACACGGCGGCCGCCATCGATGCTTATAACACTACACTAGGCTCAGGTTGGCGGTGTTATCTTCTCGGTAGACTGGTTTTAAGCAGCAGCGCTGATCACGAGAATGGAAACTGCCTGAAACCGAGCCGAGAGCTGCCCTACATGCGCTATATGCGCTGTTCCTGCGCTGCTGCACCGGGAACGAGATGCCCTCTCTGCCTCTCGACCTCCGAGCATAGTCCTGGTCGAAATCGACCAGCGGCGATGATATCGCCGACCTTCGGGATAATTATTAATTGTCCCTCGTGGATGGTCAGCGTATCGGCGTAATCGAACCCACCGATTTTACACCCTCGCGACGCCTATCGCTTACGATCAAGCCCCGTAACCAGGCACTGCGGCATACATGGCTCACCTTATGGCCATCCAATTTTCTAACGCCTGATATGACCCTGATCGAGAAACGAGACTGTTAATTTGAGCACTCGAGGTCAGAATATGCGAATCGTTCGTCCTTATTAGCGACTTGACGAGTCGACCCTTTCTGTCACGCAAAATCGCGCTGAGACAAGTTTTACGGCAAGATAGTATTCTGTGGCTTTTCGGCTCGCTGATTACGAATCTGAAATCAGATTAAAATAATTCGAGTACTGAATTTTCGAAATCTGATTTCAGAAATCCTGGGACAAAGTTTTTTTTCTCCGGGCTCGATCGAATTTCAAATTTTCGTACATCGTATTGGATTAAATATCCAAAAAATGGATGTAAAACAGGTGGTAAGAACGCTTACCGCTACGATTCAAAGCGTTACGAGTTCGCAGCGTAAATTTTCGAGGACTGTATAATATAGTCGAGTGATCGTTGAGTCGAATTCAATTCGGGACTTGAGGACTGCGGGTGATGATAACAGCGATAATTCATCACGTCTGAAATCAGCGAGTACGCCGCGCGTATAACCCAGTCATCCTATCGTTAGTGGTGTTAATTTGAAAAAAGAGTCACGTAGGTTGTACCCTGACAATGAGACCCGGGAGGTGATTCGTCCTGGACCCTCGTCGACCTCTTTGTATTAGAGACGAGGCGCAGGCCGCGTGATTATTAACGCGGGTGTTGGTTGCCCCGGTTATCTCACGGCGAACTTCCGTGAAGTTGTACGCGTACCTGCCAGGCTGTATGGCTTTTACCGGAAGTGATTTCGTTACCTCACAACCTACCCCCCGAAACTTAACTTCCTTTCCGACACCCATGGTCACCCATCCATACGCCTGTAACACCGCGAAAATACACGAGACCTGGATCGAGCTGGTATGATCGCATGTTTTTTCTCGATCCGTGCTCGATTTGCGAATCACCTTGGTCCGAAACATGCCCAAAATGTTTCAGTCATTTTTACCCAACAATTTCATCATTTTTCTTCACCTCAATTAAGCGTGAAAATTTCCGCACGATGTGGGAATGAGATTTGAGATGATTAAATTTGATTAATAATAATGATCAAAAGTTTTTTTGCCATGTGAAAAGAATTCTATGGTTCTTCTGAATACACGTGAAATTTTTTAAGAATATTCTGGTTATTTTGAAATTTCCGAGAATGAAGTAGAAATCGTGAAGTTTTTTTTTATACATTTTCGTAAAATCGTTGTACATTACAATCGAGAAGCTTCCGAGGCACTGAACGAATAGTTTCGCAAATGCAGCCGTTACAAAGTAAATTTTCGAAAACGGAAATTTCAAAATAATGAGAAAATTAAAAAAAAATTCATGTCCAGTTAGAAAAATCAACATGCTCTAAAAATTTGTTAAGCAATGTTTTGTGCAAACAATTTATTGATAACTTATGGGCATTATTGTTTTTGAAATTTAATTTTCTCATCGTCTTTGTTGTGGCTGATTTTGTTGCCTGTAACTTATCATAAAATATTCAACATTGTCGACGGGACTGACTTTCGTTTGAGAACGTATAGCAACTAAATCCTTAATTCCTGGTAGAAAAAATTGATTTTCATTTTGGTATGCATGTATAATATGTTTATACGCATGTATAATTGCATAAACACGAGGAAATAAAAAGACCGTTTGGTCGAATCACCTCATAAACGTGAAGAATCGTTTTCATTTCAATTTCAACTACGACGGTTAAGCCCTCTGCAGGAATGAGGATATAGGCGCGGTTTATTATACCTCGATATAGTTTTCTCGTCATAAACTCGTCTTGGCCTGTGCTAAAATCCTCCACGTATCGTGCGTCGCCTAGGATATAACCTATACATTCTCCTGGCAGGCGATCAGCCGCTACGCGGTAGCGACGTCACCGGAAGTGATATACCTATAAGGTGCACTAAAACTGGATGCTCGGTGAGAGCGGCGAAATTCCGTCCTTCGATGCCATGCTGCATACCCTTTTCGAATCCCTCGTTTCGAACGGGGTCGAAGATCGCGATATTGATTTAACGATGTATGCATTAAAAAAAAAAAGAGATAGAAAACAATACTCATATTTCGAAAATTCTACGTCATTCTGAAATCAAGATACAGTTCTTAAATACACGCTCCGAGAACGTATTTTGAAAAACGTAAATCTTTTTCGTTGCCCTGATTTTTTTCGTAAATTTTGGTGTTTGAAAACAAAGAATTTACAAATAAAATCATATATTAGATGTATATTAGGCTGGTTCTATTTTTTATGTTATTGTAGTTTTGTGGGGGGGGGGCGATTCTAATATGATCATGATTTTATTCGTAAATGCTACGTTCTCAAACATAAAAATTCAAGAGAAAAATCCGGGACAGAGAATTTTTTTTTAAATTTTAGCTCGGCTGTGCAGTATTTTTTTTTTTTTTATAGGCTTCAGATATTAATAAAAAATCATATTTCACATCTGAATATCCCTTCTTTGAGCAACATATAAAAATGGTGGTAGAATAAATAACTAGGGCAAATTTCGGAAAACTACGGTTACTCCTACGCCGAGAAAAATTTCATTTGTTAAAGTAACTAGAAAAATTCAGTAATAAAAGCTATCGTCAAAAAAACTGTTTGAATATTGTTGAAACTACGAAAAACGAGGTACGCTCAACAATTTTGCGCTATCGTCGATCCTTTTTTGGTAATTGCAACGCAAAATCAGTTTCCGAGGTTTACTCTACTTTTTTAGTCAAACGAGGCCTTAACGTCAATTTATCGTTGCGCAAGCATTAAATTTTCGCAACAGTTACAAGAAAATATAGCAACAGCGATCGTAATGAGAAAGAATAGTAACGGATACCAGACTTTCCGGTAACAGGTAGCAAACTAATGTTCATTTTCTACCTAGAACTATATTTTTCGATTGTGGTAAAAAATGAAAAATAGTTAAGGACTGAGCGGTAACCGGAAGTAAAAATTTCTCTCAGTTTAAGGTAGTTGGTACGAAATCTTTCCCAAGAGCACTCAATCATCGAGGTCAAGAAAACCACCGTTGACCAGTAAATCATTCGACAAGCAGGGAGAATCGCCTAGTGATTATATCCGAAATTGCGATGCTGCGGCAGTATCAGCGACACAGGCGTCGTCGGCACGGCGGCGTCAAGGGAACCAAAATCGATGAAACCCCCTTCTTTGGTGTGTCAGTCGTGTATCTATAATGTCCGGGTGCAGTGGGTATTAATTTTGATTTTATACCACGTGTGTCTGCGCGTGTGCGTATACATGTACACATACGGACCGCGTTTGTGTTTGCGCAGCGGTAGGATATGCGGAAATTATATCCAGACGACAGAGAGAGGTGCGTAGATGCGCGCAACGTGGGTGAAAGGGAAGAGGGATGAAGGAAGGGCGGAGGGATGAAACCCTACGCCGTGCAACAAAGGCGGTGGCGGTGGCGGTGGTGGCATATTATCACCGGATTTCGAAGGGCTGAAGGCAAAGCTTCGACAATAGGTAGCTGCAGGGCGGATGACGGCGATGCTGATGCCGGTGCAGATCCTGCGGGATCGAAATCCGTCGCCTGCTCCCGGCGCGTAATGCCGCAGTTGTGTACCTACCCTGCTGGCTAAGGGGTGAGCCTGATTATTGTAACAATTATAAAACGCCAAATCGTGTCCGTGAACCGTCAAAATATCGCCAGACGAAGTCAAGAAGGAAGGAAGTTTTCTTACGTTTCTTTCTTTTTCCTTTTTTTACCTGAATTTTGAATGATCATGAGGAAGGAGAAAAATAATGTGTAGATACGTAAATCCATTTCTTCGTCTCTCGAATTTCGGTAAAAAGAAAGTCAAATATAATTGCGAGATCCTTAAAGAGTACGCGAATTCGATGCTTTACGTGCCAAGGCGAGAGTTGACAGGAATATTTTCTCTCTCTGATTTACTTCAACAACGTCGGGTGAAAAGATTTTATACTCGCAATTCCGATTCGCGTTATACGCAGGAATAACGACTTGGTTCCTTCTCTCTCTGCTTTTCTCTACCTCTCTCTTTCTCTCTCTCTCTCTCTCTCTCTCTCTCTTTTTCTTTCTATCTCTCTATTTGTTAAATTGACTAGTTTAATGAAATGTTTCGATAATTATGCGCACACGTTGGGAATGAAAAATATGTACACATCGAATCGTTGCAAACAGTTCGATTGAATTTGCGAGTTGGGTAGTTATATCAACACCGGTACACTGCAAGTTTGCACATAACGCGTGTGTGCTTTTCTCTGTGGCCGCAGGGACCGTGTCAACTGTTCCAAAATTCTCATACGCTGCACATTACAGTGGTTCACTAAAAAATTTCATCTCTTTTTTCCGTACAAAACAACCTTGCCTACGAAAAACGTCTGTTGATATTATTCATTTTCGTCTGTATTTTCAAGCGAAATCGACGGTGCGTTAAATTAAGCATTTTTTTTACATGTTATTTCAATGTAAAAACGAAAACTCTAAAGCCGGGATCTCTAAGTTTCATCTGATCGGGCTCGAATGAGCGGGAATTTTTTTTTTTTTTGCATCATATAAACAACAGTCTTATGAGAAACTCGCAGTGAAAAAATTTTTTTTCATACATTTTTTGACGAACCATTTTACTGCATATGTGGATTGGTAATGCGTGTGATAATTATGCTAATTTCCATCATCGTAGGTACTTTTTCAGCTGATTTCATAACGCAGATGCAAAAATCGGCGTTTGTTTCACTAAAATGTTACATTACGTAACAAGGGAATAAAGTCGAAGATTATGATTTCATATTTCCCGCAAATTCGGAAGAAAAGTTCCACTCTTCGAATACTTTCTTCCCCGCAGATGAGGGTAAAAAGCTAAGAGGGAATAAAGTGCCAATTTCGTCCCGCTTTTTATGTCAAAAAAGTCAACGTTACAGTTCAGTCGGGAGTGAATGTACGTTAACCCGCACATACAGGGGGAAATTTATTTTTCGAACAACTTGACGTTCTATTCCGCGCGTCTAGTTTCCCCGAAACAAATGGCTATTGGGTAAACCGTTTGACGATTAATTTATGCAACGAAAACAAATAGCGTTTACTGCCACTTAATTGAATATCCGATCCTGTGCAGCACCGCGTCGGTGTAACTGCGTTAACTACCGACGTCGTAATGTGTACGATGAGTCGGTTACGTGTATTACATACGTCACACATGCGTACGCAGTGCGTTGAATAATGCCAATTTGAAAAATTGCCTCGTCGTCCCCTTTGTAATTGTACACGCATTTGAAAAAATTAATTCCGAGCTCCATTTTTCTCTCCGAATACGACAAAGCAATAATGTACGGTATATATGTGTACAAGAATAAGCTTCGTCGGATAATCATTGGCGTTATTTTTTAACCTCGAGAATACAACGCAACCTTTGGATTTTGTTTTTTCTCTCTCTCTCCGTGGGCGGATATACAGTTTTTGAAGGAAGGAATTTATTATTATAATTTTTTCCTTCTCACAAAATCCACGCACCTGCAAACGCGCCGCTCCAAGGTTTTACACGCCGGAGGTTGATTAATTTGTAAATATAATAAAGCTTCCCCTGTGTTTGGTATGCAAATTACACGACCATTTCATTCCTGAAGCCAATATGCCGCGTATTAAGTGAGAATTTATTAGGTCAGACTTTTCATCCGTCCATTCGTGACTCTTTATCTCTCGCGTGCCTTTGATACGCTCCTTTTTTTCTCTTTCCTTCTCTCTCTCCCGATCCAATACCCGTGCAGATAATATTTCAGGATATGCGAGTGTCGAAATTGCCAGAAAACTTGAAAAAACGACGGAAAAAAAAATCTGACGAGATAAAAATAAAATGAAACAAATAATCAACCGAACAAACAGCGAAGGGGTAAAAGAAAAACGAAAATTTACGCCAGAGGGCGAATCGTGTGTGTGTGTGTTTTTTTTCTATCACTTTTAAATACTTTTTGGTTTTCGTATCTTTTTTAGTTTTTTCCTTTAGCCCGGCGCTAAACGCTCGACGGTGGGTATTTATTGTTTTAATTTACCATGTTACTACGTACAGACGTATACGTTTAATTATAGAAGGTTAATTTTACGCGACAGTGGCTATCACCATAGATATGCATAGGTACTGATTTATATTGTACACGCACGAACGTGTATGATACAGAATATTATTCCTCGGCCTAAACGAATACGCACCCCGATCGTATGAAATGCCGATGTTTTTTGAATTTGTCATTTTTTTGGTTAAAAGTTCCTTCGCTCCATATCGCGCAGGTGGCAAAAATCCGCCTCTCAGTATTACCCAAAATATACAGTCAACGAAGCGTAGTTGGATAGAATCGGCGTCAAATATACATATAGCAATATGCAGATCGGGCTGCGTGTGAAATGGAAATCGAATGAAAATATTCTGTGAAAAGAAGGAGAATATCCGGAAACAATAACAAGCAAAGCAAAACCTTTGTTATTATATTAACGGAGTTACTCGGAGAGTGGAAAAAAAAACATATTCGCTTCATATTCCGTCGGGGTAATAATTAATGAAAGCAAATCTTCCTCCTTTTTACCTATAATCTATATGTATATATCTGTATATACAAGTGTAAACTGAAAATAGCCCCGCGACGTCGGGGAGGTCGGTGTTCGGCCGGCAAATTTGAGCGAATGAAAATAGAATGAAAATAGTCGCTGCAGCTGTTCGTTTCTAACGCCGTCACGGGACACTGACGAAGAATCGACGCCCCGAGGGGATAATTTACCAAAAATAAGCCGGCTGCACGTATAAACGTCGGGCGAGAGAGCCGCGTTCCATACTTATGAAAATTAACTACCTAATTAAGATGACAGCCGGGTGACGGGTGAAAGAGAAATTTTAATGCATCGATTCGTTCGCTAAAAACGGGAAGAAAAATTTGAGGATTCGTCGAGTTTCGCGAAGAGTCGCGAAACGAAAACTAAATGAGCGCGCGGAAATCAAAGGATTTACGCAAAAAAAGATTACTCGTCAACAACCTTTCAGACTTTGTAACGTTTTGCCCTTTTCGATGGAGAAAAGAAATAATTTTTTAAGTTAAAAAAAATTTTAGCAGTGTGAATAAGTCGTCGTTACTCGTTTTGTTCGTCAATCGATCGTTCGTAAGTGACAATGAGATTCGAATTTTCATTGATCTTGTCAATTGACCGAAGCATCAATTTACGTGAAATTAATACAGGTCGTAAGTAATGACCCGATACTGTATTTCAAGATACGTTTATGTTATCTAAAATATGTGTCAAGTCATTGGTGTAAAATTAATTTTGCGAAACAAACGAGCTACCGTTCGTTGAAATTGAACAAACTTTGCACAAAATATGTATTCGACAGTATAACCCGTCAGAAATTATTCATTACTGAACTATTGACCGCTTCTAATAAAAGAGCGAGTTTCTTTTTTTTTTTAATTTTCTACTCATCGCTGCCGTTTATTCGTTCTTTTTCACTATCCTATAAGACTAATTTTCCATCAAAAAACTCGTCAACTCTCTGGTAGGAAAAGAAATTCTCTTCACAAAAGAACAATCTAATATTCCAAATTTGGCGCGCAAGTTAGAACAGCTCGTTATCCTGTTGAAAAAAAAAAAAAAAAACCACTTTGAAAAAAACAAACAATTGTCTCAATAACGAGACCTCGAGGAACGCTTTTGCATAAAAAAATTAGAAGAGCCAAAACTTTCGGGTTAGCCCGCGTTCAAACGACCACACGACGTGAAGTCATCAAATCGCGTGAACTTTATTCGGTTACTGGTTCTAAGTCTCTGAACGTTCATTTTCCCGATTCGAGTCTTTCTCGAATCCACATTACGCCTATCGCACCCTGAAATATTCGTCTCTCGTTTCCCGATTCTGTTTCGAGCTTTCGTGCAGGGAAATAAGAATCTGAATTTATTCAATTCCGCTCGTTAACGGCACCCCGCGATTCTCAGTACAGAGAGAGAGAGAGAGAGAGAAATGGGTGGGTGGAGATGTGTGGCGACGTCCTCTCGCCGACTCCCAACAACAATGCCGAGCATCCGCGCCCTAGACGTTTCCGTTCCGCGAGTACTTCCGGTCAATTGTAAATTACTCCCGCGGTGAACAAATACAAAGCTTTACATACATCTCGGTTAGTGAGCAGCGGCAGCAGCAGCAACACCACCGGCAGGGCTAAAGTGCACGCGCCCTCCACGAGGGGTGAGAAAAAAGGAGCGATGGACCGAATCGTGGCTAGTTATTGTCGTTATTTCGGAGGTAGAATCGCAAGTTACGCGCTGCATCTCTCCGGGATATTATTTTCTCCGAAAATTCTTTGATGTGGCGATCAATTCGGAATGATACCCGACTGGGTTTGAATGGCTCAAAGAGCCGCAGCGCAAAGGGTGAACGGCTCGTGTGCATTCCGGAAATATACATATGTATATATATATATATATATATATCTATATATGTATATGTATGTATATCTACGTAGCGAATACGCGCAGCGAGCAGCGCAGGGATAATTAAAACGCAATCCAGCGAGCAGAGGAACTGATACAATGGTTAAATCCACCCTTGAAGGTAGCCTCAGGGTCTTCGAGTTGACGTGTAAGCCCGGCATTCGAATTCGACTGTATTCGTATTATGCTTCGTAAATTTTAAGACTGTGCGCATGTAGGGAAGCGTTAATCACCCTAATGGTTGATATAATTAACACCTTGGTTAACTCCCGAATCCCGTATTACAGTCGAGACCTTGCCGAGCCTGAGTGGTGTGATTTTCTGGAAAGAGACACGGAAGTCAAGCTTTTACGAAACGACAAAGTTTCCAAGATTCCGAAAATTTGAGTTTCGATACAGTAAAAGTTCGAAAGTTAAAATATACTCCCGCAACGTAGCTTACTCGACTATTGGGTGTAAAAAATGAGAAGAACCGAAAATCAGAATGACCAGGATTCCGAACGTAACAAAGACAGATCATTAAATTTCACGGAAAACAGAAAATCTTGGATCATTCGGAATTTCGATGTTTCAGATTTGATAATTTTCTCATCTTCGCACTTTCGAAACTTTGATGTTTCGTCAAAATTCAACTTCTTCGCTTCAAGTTTCGGCGTAAAAAAATTTTCGAAATTTGAACCCCGCTCCTCCACGTTCCTGAAGTATAGGGGGAAAAAGAAAAAGAAGGATAAAAAAAAAATAGAACCAAGGTGCGATCGTAACGCTCCTTACCGAATAGTTCGGTGTTTGGTGAAAGGAAACGGGGGTTCGGATTCAACCCCCTTTCGATTTCCTGAACGACGACGAAAGGAGCATGGAACGAATCTCCAGAAGGAGCGCGTTATTCGGGAAACCATCCCGAGTCTCGCCCGCATACCCTGTTTACATAGATTTTTCCGCCCCGCTATTTCCCCGCAACGGGGGAAGTCCTGCCCACCAAGCACAGCCGACGTTCGTTCCTCGTCCCCGCCACTTTAATTCGCATTCTCGGATTTCCAATATCAAGTTGAACCTGGCGCCGCCCCTTGCCGCCCCCGCATTATCATATTTATAAGTCGGTCGTGTCGTCCATCGCGGGGGTCGTCGACCCCCATCCGGCCCCACCGACTCCGCGGTCCAGAATGCAACTTAATAACTTGTAACGGGGCATGACAAACCGCCCTAATGCGTCCGTCCAACGACGACGTTTCGGATCCCTCATCCCCGCCCCCCCCCCCCCCCAAAAAAAGAAAAAAAAAAAAAAAAATCCCCCCGCGTTATTCTTCCCGCGTCTCTAAATATTTCTGCTTATACGCCGGTCCGCCGCCTCTCGCTTCCGGGGCTTCCGAGATTAATCAAAAGATAATTTTTGCTAATAATAAAAGGGCGGACGTGACGTCACGTGCGAGTTATTACGACTCCTACCCGCTTGCGTTTCTACTCTTCATCCACAATCCGACGACGAGGCTTCAACGTGTACGCAGATTAATTGCGTCTCTGTTATACCTGCCTGCCTGCCCCCCCCCCCCCCCTCACCCCCTCGCCGCCTATCCTCTTTTCTCCCCTTACATCCCTTACGCTGTTGCTCGGGGTTCGTGGAACTGGGACGTGACGGCACCCTTGCCTTAGTTTCTGTTGCTCCGGCTGCTGCCGCTGGTATATTATAAGCTTTGGCCGAACGTCGAGGACGAGAAAAACGTCCGATATGAAAGAAATATTAGCGAGAAGGACGACACGGAGTCACCTAACCCGTGTTATTCCGCTTTTTATCCATCCCGTATCTCTTCCGCTTCCACAGAGGCAAGATTTCATTTCATTTGCTTCATTTTCTAATAATTACATTGCGGCTGCAATG